>NC_134194.1:14200657-14512698 GCF_964188355.1 Buteo buteo | reverse complement strand
AACCTCATCTTGTTGAGAACCTGGTATGTTCATGTTTCATTAGTAAAAAACCAATAGTCTTCTCCTTGTATATATCCTAGCACCATGAGATCCTGGTAAGATACTGAGAATCCTATTGAGAATTCCACTTCCAGGTTAAGAACACAACAGAAACCAGAAAATAAAGCAATTAATTTTTGCAAGTCACTGTACCTCCTTTCAGTCTGTTTTCCATAGATACATAAAAGAAGTGTCAGTAGATGAGTTTGTTGTGCTGGAAGACTGGAACTATCATGTAATGAAACTCCATGACTTGTATGAGTATTATACACTTTCAGTACAAAGTCCAAAAGTGTAATTCAACTCAGGTCTGCAGAGATATAAAAGGGATCAATACAAACCAATAAAGAGCAGCATTTGTAGTATCAATATATTATTTTAAATACTTGACTATGATCACTAGGAATCATAATTGATCAACATATCTGAAAATCATGTACTTTTATTTATGTGCTTAAATATGATGATAATGGCATCTTTCATTATATTGAAAGAACTTAAGCACCTGAATTTGCCGATAGACTTTCAATGTGTTTTTCAGATGTGCTTATGTAGCATTTCTCTGCATCTTTAAATGCCTAATACTTTTAAATTTTATCCTTTAATGTGTAACTTTAGGGATCTCAGCAAAACTCTAGGAGAAAATCTCTGGTCTTTCTGCAAAAAAGAAAAGGAAGAGCCAGCCCGATTACTTCTACTGTCTCTTCCCTGTAGTTTATCCTTTTAACCTGTGTGTCTTCAAATAGAAATTAGTTTGATTATTTAAAAGATAAGAGGTTGCTGTAGTAAAAAAAGATGACAAGGTTTGACCATGGTGTTCCCTGGAATCAGCACATGATTGTGTAGATGTGGACACAGATTTTACTGAATTCAGTATTAAAGGCAAAGAGGAAAGATTTTTACTCCAGACCTAGATACTCAGTTTCAAGAAATAGGACATTTCTTTAATGATCTTGAATTCTTCTGACTCTCTCACTCGATACCATAGAGCATGTTTGAGTGAAGTGATACAAGCAGCTAGCTGCAGTGACTTGACAAAATAAAGGTATTGCTAAGCTACTTCAGAGCCTTGTCCCATCAGACCATTACAACCACTGAAGTAGATCAAGTGGTTACATAAAACGGTGGAACTAATGGAGTGATTTTATTTGTACTAGAGCAAGTCCACCATTGCATGCCCTTTGACTGACTCTAAATATCTGGGTAACCTTATAGGGTAAAACATTTTCTAGCCCTAAAAAAGTCAAGTGCATCTCTCTTTTTTTCACATCTTAATATCCAGGTTAATTCTTGTTTCTTATGCTTCATTTTATCTTTGGAGCAAATGGAAAGATAGCTGTTCCTAAATTCTTTAAGTTGTAGTGAGTAGCAAAAAGACATTTGCAAAGGCAGACTGAGAGATTGTATTTTCGTTTTCCAGAAGTAGGGATAAGGCTGGAACTCAAGACAGAATTCTGTGTATTTTTGAAACAAGTAGCCCATTGGACCTTGGCAGAATGATAAGCGGGTGGCAAAAGGACACCCACTCTAAATCCATAATTATATGGGAAGGGATACCAATGCTGTTCTTTTTTATTTACAGTTCTTTTCAAACCCCAAAGATTTACTGTGAAACCTTCTTTGGATCATGATGTTTCTGACAATCAAGATACACAACTACCTAATGGGAGGGTAGACAAAAGACGGAGAAAGTCTTTTCTTAAAGGGCATACAGGGATAGGACAAGGGTAATGGACACATGCTGGAAAGTTGTAAATTGTGAACAAATGTAAGAAAAGACTTTTTTACCATAATGGTGGTCAAATATTTGAACAGGAGCTGACAGAAATTGTGGCATCTCCATCCTGGGATATATTCATAGCTCGACTGGACGTGGCCCTGAGGAACCTGAACTAACTGGACCTGCCTCAGGCAGGAGATTGGACTAGAGACCTCCAGAGGTCCCTTATAACCTAAGTGGTTCAGGGCCAACTGTTTCAGTTCAAGTAGACCCTCTGGGCCACATGCTGGAGTCAGGCTGAATATTTTACTGGCTCTAGAGAGGAATAAAGAAGGAGGTGTAGTTGGCAGTGACATAAAACTTATCCTAGAACTTCTTTTGGGCCTGAAGTCGAGGCTTTGATGTAAAATATTCCCTTGGATCTGGCATGTACTGAAACAGATTCCAATAATTAAACCCTAAACACTCTGACATATTATAAAAACATAGCAGATGTACTGATTTTCTCCAGACACCAACAACTGCAAGGGGATTTCTGCAATGTAAGTATATCCTCTGAGTTTTGTTCATTTTCAACAAGGTCAGCCATGCAGTCCCCATTGCTAGACTGTGCAATTGATGCAGGTTATACTGGGTAACAGGCACAAGAAAATCTGACCCCTACAATGATCAACAGCTCTTGAGCTAAAAAATAAAGTGAAAAAAACCCAACCTCCAATTCCAGAGGGCAATAGGTATGATCAATTTATGTGAGCAGTGAAAAGTGATTTTTCTTTTCTGAAAGTCCTGCCTGGCATACCCTCTAGCACTCAGAGCTCGGGACTCTGAGGCCACCATCCCATACTTTCCCTCTAGAGGATGATGCTAGCTACCCTGTCTCACTATAGTCACATTGCGTAAATCACCTGTGCACCTTCCAGATGGAAGTCTGCAATGCTAATCACTTGAAAGAATTGTAAGTCTATGAATATTTAGAGCCTGATCCTCTTTCCATTTAAGTTACTTGAAATTTTTGCCATTGTAGCAGGTCTGGTTTCTTAAAGGGGCATGGTCAGGCTTCAGAGACCTAGAATTTACTTTGTAAAGGCAAATTCTTAGTCCTAGCCCTGAATCTGTGGATGCTTATGGCGGATTGCTCTTACTGCTTATCATTCTGTTGAGAACTATGTTTTCCAGGATATTCTCTGGACAATGTCTGACCTCTTGAGGGGATAGTGGTATGGGTGAATTTAAAAATTATTTTTCCTTATGGGATGTCTCTGATGCATACAAGTATTCTCCAATTTTTAAGGTGAGGCAATGTTAGAGAAATACCTATATAAGGAATTTTAAAGTGTGTGGTATTGTCCAGAATCCAAGATGATAACTGAACAATATTTATTACCGAGAAAAATAGTGGGTAGTTTCCATAGCGATTTTTATGTAGGTCAATGCAGTTATGTATATAGTATATACATAATACACAAATATTCCCTCTTTCTTTCTCTTACTGTTTTCTGATTTTTTGGGCATTAGTAGGTTTTGTTGTTATTTCTAAATTAACTGTTCTTGCCAATGCCTGTTGGAATTGGGGGGGGGAGGGGCGGTATTGAGGAGTATTGTTACTTTATTCTGTAATATTAAATACTTTTGGTGACATAAGCTGTCTTTATCACAGTTTTTGGGGAAATCAAACTATAGATAGGTGAGTGTGCTTTTGGTTATTATAAAAATTTCTGTGCTAGTTTTTGAATGTTAATCCATAAATATTAATGGCAGAATTTTTATTAATTTCTAAGCTCTGTAAAGTGATTGTGAAAAAAATAGTGAACATTCTTAGAAGCAAAACTTGTTGATATCTCATTAGAATGAAAAATGTAACTTTTGGCTAGGAAAGCTTACCTAATATATATGGCTTGGTGTTTTGAAGCTTAGTTTGGACCATAAGCCTTGTTCTGAATTTTGATATTGAAATTCAGAGGAACTCTTAACTATATAGCAGGCTTATTAATGTCTAACAGCATGTACTGAAAAAGGTTTTATTTGCCTAACTCCATTCCAAATGCACTGCAGAAAAGGTTTGCCTACAAGTTGAGCATGTGGATATCTGTACAGGTGACAAATACTTTGGAAAACAACATTAATCAGCTGAAATTTAAGAGACTTTTGCTTCTGTCCTTAAACTCCTTGGCCTGGAACAGACTGCATTGGAAATCACTTAGACTAAAGTCTTGAGCTGATAGGGAGTTTTATGTGATCACAGTTACTGTACTGTGCAAATCCGTTTCAACATCCATCATTTAAAGGGTTGGCAAAAATTTAATTTCTATCAAGCTGCTCTTTTGTTAAATAGTGACCAGTTCATAAAGTGATTATAGAAAGCAGGACTGCTGATGAATATGCATTTTTAAGGCCTCCAGCCAGTGTAAAACATATTAAGAACTACAGCTAGTCCTTTTTATCACAAGGTTGATTTCCAAGATTGATATTCCTTATTTGACTCAGTGTAATCTGTACATACACCTAAAGGACAGTTGAATTCTTAAAATCTGTTGTTTCTTCTTTGTATTTAAGTATATTAGTGATGTTGATTAGATGTCAAAGCTTGGACAGTTTGTTCTCTAACGCTGTGAACTTGGCAACATTTCTAGCAGAGACTGGCATTTCATCTTATTCCATTATTTAGACAGGGAAAGCGGAAGAAAAACCTTAACCTTTTAAAAATAAATTTTAATAACATTCTGAAATTTGCAAAAGGCCATAAGACCCTGCACCTGCTGTGTTGACCTTTGCTGACCCCTTCTGACAGAGGAAAATGCACTTAGGTTACAAAAAGGAATGTAGAGCATTAAGTAATTTAAGTGGGCAAGTTTACCATTCTAAAAAGAGCCAACTTCTGCACTTTGTCCCTAAAAGAAACCAAAGCAGCAAATCTTTTACCATAACTGAAAGTAATAGTAAAGGAAGATTAAGATAATTTTCTTACTAGAAGGTAACTAGCCTCCTTGTTGCTGTGTACTGGCAGCATTACCAACTCAGATAGTGCAATGCCAGTTTTTTACCATCTGAGAAGCTGGCTTGGCAATGGAATACAATGAATCATCAATTCAAGGCTCTCCCATCAACACAGGGGCATTCCTTAAAATGCCTAAATACACAGAGACTTCCTTCAGTATACACACCTAAGTAGTAGTTTGTATTTAGGTTCACATTCAGGGCTTGATGATCTTACTCCCTTCTTGGGCAACTAGATTATTTTTCTTATTAGCTGTAATAGGCTTTGTCTCTGTATCCATGAAATAGCCAAATTGGACTAAGGAGAATGCTGAGTAAGGCTAAATGATGTCAAAATTGACTATCGTATTTTGCAGTTTTCTTATAATATAATATGTTAAATTGTTAAGCCATTAGACTAAGACCACTTCAAAGCTTCTGTCTAATGAAATTATTTTGATTTACATACCAACCGTCTCTGTCTGAGAGCAGTAGTTATGCATTTACCAATGTGACAGTCTAATTCTTCAGGCTGAAACTTTTTTTTTTTCATATTTGCATGCTATGTTTGCTTTTCATCCAAATATGTGAAAATACATGATTCAGTGGAGAACAGAACTTCCCAGAGATAATAGTCTTTAGACAGCAGAACATAGCTTAAGCAGCAAGTTAACTTCTTGAATCATTTAACACAGATTTCATATATGAAGATGTTGTTCCTTTATTCTATTTCAGACACAAAAAGTAGGAATACAGATTTCAAAGTTGTGTATGACTTAGCTCACAGACGCAGATGGTTTGTAACTAATTTTAGGCTGCATTTTCCATTCAGATTAACAGATTCTAATGTTAGAATCTTCATGTTACGTGAAGAGTCGTCTTGAGAAGCAAAAGTTATTTATAAAGATGTCGGTCTGCTTTGGATGGAAAACTGCAAATGTGTTCTCTTTTCTCCATACTGGTACCAAGATGCTATGAAACAAGATGTTTCAATACCGATGCCACCAATATGCCTGTCTTGAACACCTGTTTTTTACATGGTCTGTTTGAAGATTAATTGCCTATTTTGCAGCAAAAGCTTCTTGTCAGGAAAACCCAGTTGTGAACACTGCTTTTCTAGATCATTACCCTTAATGTAACGACATATACAACACAATGATTATTGAGTAACCACATTTAAATGCTGCCATTTCCAAGTAAAAGAAAAAAAAAAACCTACAAGTATTCTGTATTCACTGTCATGGCTACAGTTGACTGCTAAGGAAGTGTCTTTGCCTTTAATATACCCCAGTTACAGCTGAGGTACAAATTTTACGAAAGATGCAATGTAAGTTAAACACAAAGACCAATAACAACTCTAGAATATTTTACCCCCAAAATACTAACATCTGGGAGGAAAACCAGGCAAATGATTATTTTATTTTTTGCATTTTGCAGATGCAGCATATGTATAAGTGATATCTTGGTTGCAGTACTCTTCATCACTCAAAAAGATTTTTCAGTGCCAAAAGTCTGAGAAGATGATGGGACTGAGATAAGAACTGAAGATACGTTTGATCGGAAAAAAATTGTGAAGATTTCAGGGCTTACAAAGCAAATGCAGTGATTTTCTTGGCCCTGTCCTCTAAACTGTTTCCCACAGGAAAACTTGCAGCCTCAACCAACTCTACAAGCAGCAGGTGTCTGTGCACGTACAAAAATCTTAACATGTGAGCAACTTAGCAGAATGTAGCCTCCACCTGAATGCTGGGAACCATACAGCTTTGCAAAGCAGAGCAGCGCTGAACGGGAGAAGAGCACATGATGCATTTTTATTTGTGCACACCTAACTGAAACTTTTATTTTTACTTAGATTTGTATCTAGGCCAAGCACAAGAGAAGCAAGCCCATCTTACCTGCAATGTACTATATAAGTGTGATCACTGTGCCAGAAATGACCGATTTTTCTTTTACAATATTACTCCTACAACTTTGCCAAAAAATGTTAAAATTTTGCCAAATCTTCTGCTCAACTTTGTGTAAAATCTATGTTGCTTATATGTATCAGCTTAGATTAACACCACTATGTACAGTGGTGACTGAATGCTTTTTTGTATGTGATGCCATATATATTAAACATCCTTGATAAATAAGGTGTTGTCCTCTACATTTAAGACATGCAAATACTGAAGTTCCTCGTTTGTCCTTTTCATCTCAGTGTTCAGGTCTAGATAGTTATACAATATTGCACATTTCCAGTAAAGCACTTTATCAATGGCCAGAAGTCAGTCAAATAGACCCTCATTTAAAAAGATATGTATTTTCCCCTACTGGTACAACAACAGATTCAGTACAGCTTGTGTTTTTACTGTGTGGTGGGTTAAGCTTGGCCTATAGCCATACTACCCTGAGAATGGCCAGCTAGTTCGGTTGTAGAGCATAAAACTCGTATTAATTTCAGGGTTGTGGGTTGGGCCTGGTATTGGGTGCCAAACAAATGACTGCGGTGGGGTGACCTTGGCCAGCCACCAGATGCTCACTCAGCCACTCTCTCGCTCTCCCTTCTCAACATGATGGGGGGAGAAAGTAAAATGAAAAAGCTTGTGGGTTGAGGCAAAGACAGGGAGATCACTTACCAATTACCATCACAGGAAAATGGGCATGATTTTGGGAAAATTAAGCTGTAATAGAGTTGGATGGCAAGAAATGAAGACAAAATTAAAACAAGAGCTTTCCCCAACCTTTTTCCCAGGTTCAACTTCACTCCATTCCCAACTCCTACATCCCCCTCCAAGAGCAGGGCAGGGGGACAGAAAATAGGGAGGCCCTGTGGTCAGCTCCTCTCTGCTGCTCCCTCCTCCTCCTCCTCACACTTTTCCCTGCTCCTGGGAGGGCCCTCCACCAGCTGCAGTTCCTTCAGGGCACACCCTCCCGCTCCAGCGTGTCTCTCCACACGCTTCAGGGGAATGTCTGCCACGGCGCCTGCAGCACCTCCTGCCCCTTCTCCTCCTCTCACCTTGGTGCTCTCAGGGCTGTTTCTCACACTTTTTTCCTCACTCCGCTCTGCCGTGTGCCATTTTGCCCTTTCCGATGAGGTTTCCACAGAGGTGCCGCGGGCGTTGCTGATTGGCTCAGCCGTGGCCTGCGCTGGGGCTGTAGCGGAGCTGGCTGGAACCAGCCGGATCTGGCCGGAACCGCCCGCGTCCGGCACAGGGCAGCCCCGTCCTCTCCTCACACAGGTGCCTGCCGCTCCCCACTGCCAACACCTGGACGTGACACCCGATACATACTGACAGGAATTCTGTTACGGAGTTGAAAAATTGTTATATGACAATGTTGCCTGTATCAGAAGGAGAGTGGAACTAAAGTCTCTGGTAACCCATTGTTATCCTATGCTATTTATTAAGTCTGTCTAATTTTCATAACTATGTGACAAGTACAAAGTAAAGCACGAGCGTGGTTTTGAAGTCCAATGTGTACCTTTATATTAGGATTCACATTGTAAACTCTTTTTATGAGCATTGCAGGAATTTCATTGTGTCTAAAGGGTAAAGAAAAACCTTCACTAGTTTCTCATTAAAGAATTAATTCAAGCTGGATACTTTTAAAAAATCTCTTTCCTTTTTTGTCTTCCTGACCCTAAGTAGTTCAGTCATTTATATTCAATGAACTTCACTGTGGACCTCTGTGTCAAACCAGCACTACAGTGTTAAATTGTGAATAGGAAAGATTATCGTCTTGGCTGCTACATGATATTGCAATTAAAGTCATCAGCTGTTAGTTGCTTTTTCTTATCAAATGGAAACAAGACATTTCAGAAGCTGTTAATTCCCAGTCTTTTGTGCCATGTTCTTTAATGCTATGGTAAGTCAGAAGCAGGAAACATTAGGCTCACAGGCCTGGTTTGAAGGTTAGACTCAACCTCTATGAAGTTCCTAAATCACAGGAAAAGTTTTGATTAAATTTGGGCCATTATTCAGCATGGAAATGCAGCATTTAGGCTAGGACAGTCTACTGAGTGCAACTGCAAGCACCTGAGGTAGAGGAGAGCTGCTAAAATTGAGTCTCTCCTTTTCTGCTTAAGTCTCTGGCATCCGAGCTATATGTCAAACAGCTGCAATAAACAGTGGCCATACTTTGCTCGAGGAGCAGGACTAAGCTTTACTGTCATAAAGGGAAGTGTGACAGCTCCAGTGTTGGGGAGCAGCTATGTGGGGCCCTTTTGGATTCCAGTGGTAGACTTAGTGCCTGTATTTTGCTTAAGTCCTGTCTTAAATCCTGTTTCTAGGATACAGGCTGATTCCTCTCTCTGTAAGAGTCAGGGCCAATCAGAACATGGCAATTTTGCTAAGTAGAAGGTTCTGGGTTTGATAAGTGGCACAGCTGAAAGTGTGATAGATAATGAATGAAAACTAATTATGTTCAAACTGTAATTGGGCCAGCAATTGTTTTAATTTATACAAAAAGAAATGAGTGGCAAAGCATTTGTTTTGTGGAAGATGCTTTGTAGAGTAAGGGTTTGTTTACAGGAGGACAGGAATTTAGTAGGTAGGGGCTTTTTCTTTATACCAGAGTAGGAAAGAAAATGAAGAATATCTAGTTAGTCATTGCTATCCTAGCTTTTTTTTTCTAGCTGTTTAATCTGGTTTGGGGCAAAAAAATGTTTTTCTACTTTATAAATTCATTAGTAAGGAGAAAAAAAAAAGTTAGAAACTGTTTTCTGAAAAGCCAAGTGCATTGCTGAATGGATAGGTTTTGAAATGCCAAGTTTGAAAACAGAAAGAAAAATTAGCTAAATTTGCTAATAGTGTGCACCTTATAGGAAAGTTTTAACCTGGTTTATTTAGCAAATCAGAATGGAACTAGTGGTTTCTATTTCATCTAGTTTAATTGTGATTTTTTTTTTTTCCTTTGGTTCAGCATATGTTATCAAGGCTAAGGTGCCAAATGCTTTGTGGTCTAGCAGTAGACTCTTTTCAGCTTTACTCTGATGATTGAGAAGAAAAATAATGCCTTTTTATTAACAGAGCCCCTTCACACTGGAGTCTGTTCTTGCTACAACCAAGATCTATGGACTCGTGACTTTTAAGATTCAGAGGCTACTCTTAACAAGAAATATGTGGGGAAAGCATCTAATGGCTTTTGCATTCTGAATACTGCTACTGTTTAGAAATGAAAAATGTATTAATGTCTCTGACTATTTGTAAAAAAACTTCTAGGGTCCCTTAGACTAACTAAGGTTATATGGGAGGAAAATATTCCAGTTTTGCTGAAAGTTGCACCATTTCATGTGAGATAATTGAAGGGAGGTGTTATTTCTAGTGTCAAAACAATCAATGGCTTTTGGAATGACAATCATAGAATCAATAGACAAATGAACAACCTCCCCAGGCACATGGTAGCATCCCTGTCACTGGTGGTTTTAATGAAGCAGTTAGACAGGGTGCTAGATAATCTCAATGAGGCTCCTTTTCCTAAAAAAGGCTGGACCAGAGATCTTTCGATGACCCTTCCAACCTAGGCTGTTCTATGATTCTATCGTACTTGTCAGTTAAATGTTTACTTTTGAACTAGTCTCTATAGAGTCTGGTTTTTTCCACCAGTAGGGCAAATATAACAGTAGGTCTGACTGATAAAGTAATTTCAAATAGTATCACTTCTATCTTTTATTTTTAATATTTCATAGGTGGATACAGATGTTATCCTATCTCGGCAACCATACTGTCTTTAGCTTCTGGAGGTGTAGAAGGTATGACCCAACATGAATATTTTATCAGTCTAAATCAAACTTTGGTTTTTTTAATTTAAATGTTATGAATGCATTGACTGTAAAGCCTGTCAAATGGGCTATAATACCACAAAGATGAATGAGAACATTTATAAAAGCTTCAGCTAGCTACTGTGTTTATAAAGCACTTCAAAGTAAATGCAAGTGACCTACATACCATAGCAAAATATCAGTTTAACTACCAAATTGTACAATGAATAAAAAAAGAAATCTAATATGGTTTTTTAAAGCCAGAATAAAAGTTACTTACAAAAAAAGAAGACTTCTAATGCTTTAGGTGGTAAAAAGGTACATCTGGTTTTGAACTGGCCTATATATTCACAGTAAGTTAATCTGAAGAGACTGAGCATCCACTAGATCAACTGAGTTATTTCTGTAATTTATGTGTTTATAAGAATACTAGCATTCTAAACTAACAGGTGTGAATATTGGCAAAGCAAATATGGATTTGCATGTGTTAAGACTTACACTGATTATGAAAAATCACATATGTCACAAATCTTTGCCCGCCACAGTGTGCCTTGCAGTGTCCAAATGCTAAGAGTGTTTCTAGGTGGTAAGTAGTTTCTTGACTGAAACAAGAAACTAACATTAACTTTCTTTGTTGTAATGGGCACAAAAGTTCTCTTTGTGTCAAAACCCAAACCTAATTCATATAGTATAACAGATATCAACTAAGTGCAGCAAACTGTCCAGGATCACTTAATGGGATAGACCACAATGACCTTTGTGCTTCCGGAAAGTAAAAGGAAATGGGTGAAAAGACATACACAGCTTGCTAGTGATGGGTGTCTGTCTGCAAGCATTGTTGTTGTTGGATTATAGGGTGTTCCCTCTTTGTTGTTGGAAACAAAGGCTGTTAAAACCAGTTGATCTCTCCTTTCAAATCCCTATGTCACCTTATTCTGTTCTGGGTGTTTTCTTCTGAAAATGTGCTGTGATTTAGAAAGTATTAATCTTTCTAATATATTATGCAAATTGTGAGTAATGCAAATGGCTCTGATCTAAGGAACAAAAAAGTGAAAAGAACTGGTTCTTGCTTTTCCAGTAGTTAATGACCGAAACCAAAGTTTTTATTAAATACTGAGTTCATAAATGGAACTGTCTTTTATTGGTGTATAGCAAGAAGTCTAAGCACACATATAAAGGATGTTAAATTTTTGGTCTTGAGTATTATTAGTGACAACTGTTTGACTCAGGAGAGTATTTATCATTCTTCTTTGAGGACCAGATACTGATTCCTGGCATCCTGTATTTGCATACTGTGTATTGTTTCTTTAGGTGCTTTCCGAATTTTTTTAACTGCACAAAACCTCCTTCATGGTATTACAGAAGGAAAAGCAGAGCAGAAGATTTTTAAGAAAAGTAAATTAAGCTTGTCGTAAAGCAAAATGAGAGCTATGTTAACATTAGTGGCATTAACACCTTGAGTTTTTCAGAAAAAGGGTTGAATTTTCTGAAAATTAAGATTGAAAAGATAAGCTTCACTGATTGCTACAAAGAGCCCTGCAGTGTCAAACAATACTTCTGTGATAGCTAGTTGTTTGATCTGGAGTCATTCATTTCTTTTCTCTGTGGAGGTAAACTTGACAGCTCAGCTGTTCTTATTAGCAGGGCAAAAGGCTCTGAAAAATCCATAACCATATGCAATTATCTTCTATCCTGTCCTTGTGCATCTCTTGCTTTACTTTAAGTTTTTAATGGAACTTATTTCTCCTACTCTCTAACCTGTTTTATACACAAGTTCCTTAGTTCATTCAAAATTTGACAAAATAGCCTAATGTTTAAACAAGTTTGATTTTACCAGTTATTATTTTAGTCAGCATTACTACCAATTTCTGTTTTAGAATTCACAGTCAATATAAAACATTTCTCCCGATTAAAGCAAATTTTAGGGTATGCTTTTCAACATCTTTAAAGCTTATTTAGCTAATCCATTTATTCCTATAACTTGCTAAATGCCATCTAACTAAGGTATGGTTAGTGGTTATCCAAAAAATGCATATATACACAAATGAGTCTTAATTTTACATCCCAATTGTTCTTAAAAGCAGGAAAGAAAGATAATTAAGATTTGAAGTGTAATTAGAATGCTAACAGTGTTGAGCTCTGTTTGGACACAAGAGGGGAAGAGAATTCCAAAATGGAAAGCTGTTCACAGAGCTTCTCATATCAATTCTCCCAGTATGTCTGTATTAGATGTGATGTATTCAGTTGAAACTGCAAAAATATTTTGCCAAACTTCATGCATCAGGATATAAACAACTGAAGTCAAATACTTGTGCTGAGTCAAAGCTGACTTGGACCCTTTAAAAAATGAGTTTAAAACAGGTTCATTAAGGCTGGATAGCTAGCGAATCTTATTGCTATCATCTTGTATTTCTATTTCTTTTTGCAAATAGGGATTGTTTGCTTAAAATAATATATCTTACAGTTTTACAGTTAACTGGCAGAAGAGGTCTGGTTGGTTTTTTTCCCTCAAAATATCTCAGAGCTGTAACTAGATATGACATTTTTTTCAAGTAGCACTGTATACAATAGAGCATGTTAATGATTACAATTGTGGTTGGTTTTTTTTTTATTTTAGCTGAAATAAAAGATAGATACTTTGTCATTCCACATGATTTCTATTCTGTTGAGAAATCTACATTAAGATAGTAGGAATCTTGTCTGAGTAAGATCAGTAAAACTTAAGTAATATGGTATTAAGAATCTGTGTGTGTGTCTACATATATGGGACTCATTGACTACAGCTGCATTACCTTTTAATTATGCGAGGCTAACAGTGTATAGTCAGCTTTTAATTCTTCAATGTCTTCTCTTGGATTAACTCCCAAATTATCAATGGGATCCTATGACAAGAGAACATGAATAACACTAAAACTCATTGTTTCCTTCAGGTGACATATCATCATGGGCTACAGTGTTGTGTCCACCTCAAATTATGATTATGTAAATTGTTAGAAAGTCTCATCCAACATGAGGAACATGATACCACAAACAGCAAAGCTATAGAAGGACCTCTAAAATGAAGACTTTGCTTTTACTTTTTCCTCTCAGTAAAAGCCCTTAGTTGACTGTGTATTTGTTTTAGAGTGAGCCACAAATTTTATCTGCAAGGGGCAGAACCACTCTAGTTAATTAAAGAGTAGGAAAACAATTTCCGTTTACAATTACCTTTCACCTACTCCTTTCCTCAAAACGCCAAACACCCAAGGAGCTGCTGCTGCTGGGTCCCATTCTTTCCTTAATGGTTTGCAATATTTTTTAACTTTACCCAATGTGGTGTGAATCTGAATTTGTGTTCTTAAAACAAACAAAAAAAAACCCCAAACCAAAACCCACACCCCCTGCCTCCAAACCCCCAAACAAACAAACAAAAAACCCTTCAGCAATTGCTAAAACTTTGCTGCTTCACGCACAAACCCAATGTCAGCAACTTTTTCAGAGGCGGCAGGCGCCTTAATATAATGAGACACTTGCTGCATGACTCTGCTTTAAGTGACATTGAATTGCTGAGATATTGGCAAACCTGTACAGTAGACACTCAGCTTGTCTTTCTCTGGTTCTAGTTCACTTCACTTATGCTGAGTCCTTTATTTTCTGTTGTCATTTGAGAATTTCCTACTCAATGAAAACCTCCTTTTGAGACTAATTAAAAACAAACGAGAGATTTTCTTTGAAGCAAAAGCACTATAAAGGATTGCACTGTCTCATTAGTAATAAAGAAATGTCTACCTTGCCCACTGGTTTATTTTTGCGGCTAATCTTAGTATAGTTGTAATATTTAACAACTGTATATATTGAAGATTGCTTTCTCGTTATTCTCCATACTGCTTTTCTTTGCATACATCATTCTCTACCCATAATTACTGCTGTTGGGGTAAGGTGAACAAGTGCCTGACAATTAGGAGTCTGAAATGACCCCTTTCTTATTTCTTCCACTAACTTAATATACACTAATAGAGTAACATGCAAATTATTTTTCTAGTAATGTTCTGAGTTCTTGTTGATGCCATTATACTGTATGCTATAGATGCAGAGTATTTGCAGGTATGGTGGGGATAGACTACTGTCTAGAAGTGGTATGTAACAATAGATTTCTTTGTCTTGTGTCTGAGTGTCTCATATCCTTTACTTTTTTTGTCCCTTTTAAATCAGGGAGGCTCTTGGAATCTTATTTTACATATAGAGACCTGTGACAAAAAAAATAATTGATTTGACTAGTGTCATGCAAGACTATGTGGGGGGCCTATGCTCAGCTTTCTTGTATTGCAGACCAAACTGCTTTACTTCCATTATCTCTACTCCAAAAATAAAGCTCCTTCTAAGAGCGAGACAAGAGGAGAGCTATAGTATGTGTGAAACAAGTCATCATAATCTATTGTTCATTCCAATCTTTCTATTTGCACAAGGTTTGCAGTGCATTCTTTTCCCGTGGCTGCTAGTCTAAAATTACGTGTTCCTTTTTTCAACATTGCATCAGTCTTTGCTTCTTATGATTGTAAGACAGTTCATGTTGCCTTTCTGAGAAGGAATTTTATCAATTTTCTGTCTCCAGCTGCTGGAGACCTGTTACTGCTACATGTGCCAGCTGGTATTTCTTAGCAGAAAGAAAATCTACATGAGGGAAAGAGGGATTCATAGCTAGTTAAAAGTAATCAAAAATTGACCATTCCTACTTATTTTTAGGGAGAAAAAACATTTGAAGCCCTGCAAAGTCTGTGCTGTTTTACCAGATCCCTGAATCATTTGGACAGAGTGAACAATTAAGTTACTATTTTACTGTACATAAATTATTCAGCATAGTTGAAATGAAAACATACTGCAAGAAGTTTCAGAGAGACTTTGAGACACTAAGCAATCAGCTTTAGTCAACAGTAGTTGGGTGATAAACTTGGAGAAATCCTTAAGTATGCATCAAGATGGGCTGTAAATTCCTGGTTACCAATCAGAACAAAGGTCCTCATGATGCAGTGTATGGTATGCTAGACCAGTAGTGAAAATACAAAACTGTTAGAAATTACCAGGTAAGTACTTAGAGAAGATTATTTATGCCACTGGTAAACCCATACTGAACTTCCTGAATAGTTCATGCAGTTCTCCTTGCCTTCTCTGTACTTCCCCTCATTTAAAAATGATCTAATAGAACTGGAAAAGGTACAGAAAAAGTTGACAAAGTGTATCTGGATCCATTTAATAGCTTATAAAATAAGATTTATTATATCAGGATTTTTTTTCTCTCAATAGAACTGAAAGAGAAATGTTGAAGTTCTGAAAAAATATGAATCATGTAGAGAACAGAATGATTATCACTGTTTCTTATGATTAAAGCTAAAGGACACTCAGTAAAAATAACAAGCATCAGACTTGCATTAACAAGGACATATGATTTCACATAAAGTATAATACCATTGTAAAATTCCGTGCTAGAGGATAGTGGGGGTTCTGAGATGTGCTAGAAAAGGCCTATAGCAAGTTCATAAAGAATATAGTTCTCAAAAGCTGTTAAATATGGCAAGGAAAATGCAACTTCTGTCTTCAGATGTCCTTAAACCACTTGTTTACAGGAGTTGGAATGGTATGTTAGGCAAAGCATCACCCTGTACTTGCTCAGGTCTTTTGCTTTTCAATTCAGCATCTTTTCATGGCCCTTGGCTGAATTCTGGGCTAAATGCTGCTGTCTGAAAGAATATATCTGTTCTTACAAAGGAGGAACAAACTTGTATGTAAATATGACAAAGCATCTCCAAATTTAACAAATACATTTTATAAACCTGCTATCTGGTGTTTTCTGATTTCTTCCATGTGAACTTTATGCCTGAGCTAACTTTCCTATAATGGAATAACTTCCTGTTATCTCTCCTTTCCTCATCTATTCTCCAAGTTTTATCTGTAAGCATGTGCCTTCTGCTTCTTTATTTATAAAGTATTCAATTTTGCAAGCTACTTGGGACAATAGCTTTTATATAAGTGCCTGTTTGACCCAGCGTGGCTTTTTTTGCAGAAATGACATTTTTATACAGCTTTCTGCAGTACTTTGCGGGTAAAAAAATTCAGAACAAACTCCAAAGCGTTTTGTATCATCTTTTCAGTTTAACTTTTGCACAGCTAAGTTAATGCAACTTGTATCATAAAATCAAAGAGGATATAGAAGATTATTTTAGTAATGTTTGTGCTGCACAACTTTTAAAAATTGGAATGTAAAATATGTGATTGCTTTAGTACAGAATGAGCTTTATATAAATCATGACATGGAGAGGATTATCAGCTAAATTTTGCTTTAGTAATTTTATGCAGAAACTATTGTTGAAGTCTAATACGTTCCATGTGGTTTTTACCCTTTACTAGGTACATCAAATATATCCTTTTGGAAAAACCTACCAGTGCACAAGGGGTTCACTTTGAATGACTGCTTTTAAAAGGGAGGTTCTCGTTATGGAGACCACACTGTTGCAGTTAAGAATGAGGGGATTGTCCAATGCATTTGTAAAGGACTCTGAACTACCTTGTATTTCCCCCATGAAACCCAAACTTTTGAATAAATCCTTTCTTCCTCTGCCACTACTCCTATATAAAAGCTATTAATAAATTATATATACAGTTTCAGGTAACATATTTTTATAGAGAGATAATACAGCCCCTTTTAATGTAACTTTCAGCTGAACTGATTATTTTACCTTCAGAGGCTGCTTTCCTCAAGCTTTAGAGCCAGCCAACCTAACTCAGTACCTATTTAATTCCAGTTCAGCTCCAACACCTATTTGTTGGATCATACTGCTGCAATTCCTTTTTTCTTTCAACATGCGTTCTTTTACTGGGTGACAAAATGTCTCCAATATGATATGCTGACTTTTTAATACTCAAAATAAACATTGCTGTTGCAGAAAATGAGGGGTGGTATTTGAGATTTATAAAATTAGGTTGCAGGAAGTATAAAACAGGTTTTGAATGACTTGGAGGGATTACAGATCATCTGAACTACAGAGAATTGGCTACCATAATTTAGAAATGACTGATGCTTTTTAGAACCCAGCTATATTCTTCAGTATGATCTGGTAAATTGTTACTAAGGATGAAATAAACTTTTTGAGTTGTGTACCACCACAGCCACCACGAAGAACTAAAACTGATGAGGAAATTAGTAAACTTTCCTTAAATTGGTTCTCCTAGCCATTTTGAGTAAACTTTCCTTATTCTGTCTTTGATCTAATACTTGTAGCCATCTACAGGCAGAGATGTATTTAAGATAGAAAACGTTTTGGACCTGCTGAACTGAAGACTGAAAACCAGCAAGTTTAATTTACAGAGGAAAGAAAATATTTATTTCTGCCTGTGGCACTTTATGCATATAGGCATTTCCCCCAAAGTTGACATATAAATATCTGTATTTGCTTCTGATCTCAGATGCAAGAAGAGCTCATCTTGCACAGTCTAATTTGATGCATTATTACAACTAAAATCCTGGCAAGTTTGTAAATCTGACAAAGTAGCAACTCTTCAGGATTGGAGAATTTCTCCTTTCAACTTTTGTTTGGCTTTTAACAAACAAATCAATCTCTCTATGTTCCAAACTAAGATCATCTATGCTAAGTGGTACAGGTGAACTTCCTTGACAGAAGGAAAAGATGCTGCTGTAATAAGTGAACATTCACACTGGTTAATGTTGCTGATAACGGTATTCTGCAATGATTACCGCAACAGTAAACCTGCACACATGTGCTTCCTAACCAGCACATTCGTTTCAAGGGAATGTGTGGGTGCATTTATCATTCACTGAAAGACTCAGAGTGGTTATGCTATTTATTGTAAAATGCTGTGAATAGTGAATCACTATACAGAGGTGTTGATTGGTGTTAGGTTAGAAGTGGGAGGGAGATGCAATGGCGATTCAAGAAATGCACTCCACGTTATTAGCGTTTTCTGCATTTAACAGGGTAGGCCTGCTTTCTATATGCTTCCTTTTCTTCTAGCTGTTATCAAACACTAAATATTAACCTTATCTTTCTGGAGTTTAGGACCATTGACAAATATGTCTCAAATTAAACTGCAGAATAAGGCATCCCTGGCAGCACTGGCTGGCTATTAATATCGTGAACCTGCACAAGGCTTTCAGGGAGATGTTCCTGCAGGGCTGCATTGTGCTTACAGGGAGGAGATAAACCTGCCACTTCTGAAGAGCTTTTGATCACTGTGTCCAGCCTTGCAGCTTCCTAAGCACCATCTCTTAATTTGTCTTTCCGTTCAGCCTGAGGAGTTGGTGCATATTATTCTTCTATGTCCTAATGCTGAACAAGTAACAGGCATTTTTGCTGTATCTGCTTTGACTCTAATCTCCATTTTTGTTTCTTTATAAATAGCAAATGAGCCTTCTAGAAGAGCAGGGAAGAGGTAATTTTTTTTTATTTTTTTTTTTTTTTGCCTCAGGCAATGAAGATGTGTTCCTACAGCAATGTAGGCATAATTAAGGTCTGAGCTGGGTCTTCAGATACCTTCCTATCTCACCCTACCTCTGTGAGACACCACTAATGAACTCTTTATTTATGCTCTTGCCCTGGAGAGGTGTTGACATTTAATTTTCATCTATTTATTTTTTTTTTCCACAAGATACAAGGCGGCGGAGGGGAGAGCTGGCAGTTGCATAGCTGATGGAGGTTTTTTTTAAAGATTGAAACTGGAGTGTTTCTTAGAAAATACCGGTGGTGCATCCAGACAGTAGGGATCCAGGGGTCCTGCAGCCAGGGCCGGCCTGGTCCCTGGGTGAGAGGAGGTCCCGGCCTGCCCTCGGGGCTGCCCCTGTGTGCCTGTCGGCCTCCCGTGCCGGCCCCCGCCGGCTCTGCTCTGCCGGTCGGGGCGGAGGGGGGGGCTGCTGCCTGGCGGCCACCTCGCCCTGCCCGGCGGGCCCACCGCCTGCCTGTGGCAGTCGGCTCAGGGGCAGGGGGGGGAACGGTAGCTCCCCAGTGAAGGGGGAGAGGCCGCTGAAGAGGCCTGGTAGTTCTTCTCCCAGCAGCCTGATGTGAGGCTGCAGGCTGAGCCCTATCACAGCTGACCTGAGCAGGGGGGGCCACAGAGGTGTGTTGGGGGGCAGGGCTGCAGAGCACGTTGGTGACTCAAGGCCCTGACACCTGTGGCCCCAAACGTGTTCAGCGTACGTCAGATGTGCTCTGCGCTTGCTAAGCAGAGACGTACCCGAGGTGCAGAGTGGAGAGGGAGGGGACGCGTGGCCTGCCCTGTCAGCCCAGCGTGCCAGGGCCTGCTCCAGGAGCAGGCCCTGGCAGGACAGCAGTGGATGTGCGGTGCAGGCAGGAGGCTGGCAGTGTGCTGCCAGGCCAGGGGCCAGCCCTAGAGATACAGAACAAGACTCCAGATTCATATAGTATCGCTACAGTGAAAGCCAGTTCTTAGAGCTTTTAATGCTGGCTGGTATTGTGTCCAGATGGAACTGCAGCAGCACTGCCGTGATTACTGCTTCTCACTAAAAGACAGGCTCCTTAACAGCCACAGCAGAGGAGGTTAAGGAGCTGAAATGCCAGATATAAAGAGGGCCACAGATAGAAACAGCACTTTCAAAGTGTTGCACTTAAGGGTGTTGTTTTGCAAATATTTCCAGGACTAGCAGCTGACTTGGAAGGAGTACTTAAAAGTCAAGTAAAGTAATGCATGGGCTGACTGTCACTCGTAATTTTCAAATTGAACTAGGCCAAAAAAGACAATTTACAGCAGACACTTGGCCACACTGCACTGGAATGACAAGTAGGTGGCAGTAGGACATACCAAAAGTAATACGCCTCGTTGTGCTGTGGCTTGATTAGGTCAGCCTTGTGTAAGTAGGCCTGCTCAGTGCCCAGTGTCAGCAGAAGAGACATGCCCTTAGTGAGCTTCCAAGCCTTCGTTACCTTATAAAGATTAGGATTAAAAAGGCGATTGCAAAATTTAACTTTTATAGCTTCTATGTGGTGTTGTGGCTAGTGGAAAAGCCCTCCCATGGCTGAGAATCTGGCGAGGGTGTGTGGGGGGTGTCATCCATCAATCTTGCTTGACAAATACTGTAGTTTAAATGAAGATCCACAGTGCGTTTAAAAAAAAAAAAAAAAGTAGAGGCAAGGAAAGTGAAACTATCAGTTCTCTTATGACATGTGCTATGGGGCCTATTACAAATTTTTGTAACTTTACAGTAAGGAGTCTGATTACTTCAGTCATGAATTGAAGCCGAACAATGATGCTTTACCACAAAATTCTTGCAGTGGGACACACAGATGCTCACATTCCAACCACTCAATGTTTATAACACAAACGAAGTTCCACTTCAATGGCCCAGTCCTTTTGTCTCTGGGTTTGGTTTTAAACACGTGATTTATCTATCCTTTGTGCTAACAACATGCATTGTTTTTTAATTGTGCAGTGCCTCTATATGTGTCAGGATTAATATTCAAAACGTGCTCCAGGCAAATTAACTGGCGTTGTTGCCAAATTGTAATGCCTGACTTCTTCACCACCGTTAAAAATGAGTATTGAGTACTCAAGATTTGACTCTCCTGAGCTCCTGCTTTAATGTAACATGATGAACCACCAATTTACAACTGCGAACATTAAGTTTCTGACACACATGAGCATATCAAATGTAGCCACCTCGTTATTTTGTTATTCCCCTGATACTACCCTTGTCCCATCAAACCCTATAAAATGCAGGCTGCTTGACCAAGATAATTGCTGTTGAACAATGCTGTTTTATTAACATGCACATCAGCACCACAATCCAGTCCTGCTGGGGCCTTGCTGCAGTGCATAGGAGAGGTACGCAGAGCAGCGGAGAAAAATCCTTAAAGACAAATTGAGATACCAGCTTGCTTTCTGCCTTTTTTTCCTCTTTTTTTTTTTTTTTTTTTTTTGGTTGAGAACATATCAAAACTCTTCAGTTTACCAAGCAAATGTGAAGCCCTCAAGAGTATAAACTAGGGGTCAAAGTAGACTTTCACACTAAGATTGTAGAAAGGATTTTCTCTTTTGTGGATTTTCTCATCCATGCATATTAGAGAACAGACGTTTTTTCCTCTGCCATTGGCAAAGAAATCCACCCTGCTTAATCGTATTATTATCCCATGACTCAGCAATAGTTGTGCTATTGTATCTCAGTATTCTGGTTGACATTGACTGCTTAATCTCCAGCATAAAATTTTAGTAAGGCTGGTAAGGTCAGCCATTCCTAAATGAACAGTTTTTTTCTTACAAGTCTGAAACTATCTCTCTTGGTGGGGCAAGAGAAAGAGACAGAGCAAGAAAAGAGGTTATTTTAATATCCTTGTGAAGAGCTTCCTCAACTTACGGGTGCCTTGCAAGAGCTTCTCGTCACAAATTGTTGATAAGAGCTGTAGCCTGGAAAAATAATCAGAGCCTTATTTTTTGTCATTTCTTTCAGATAGCAGTAGTCTGTAGTATTAAACAGTCATATATTCATGTCAGTATGTTAAATAAATTTTAAAAAGCACAGATTTAAAAGAGCTGTAATCAGGGCTACAATCCGGAACACCAATAAACAATTATTCTGCAATAACCAGATTGTGGTAAAACCTGCACTGGCCTTTACTTCAGGATCACTCATGCAGATCATACTCAAATGAGAGGATTGATTAGTTATACCAGGACAAGAATATCGACCCTATATTGAATAATGGCAAAGAAACTGTATCCTAACATTGTTCTTCCATTCCATTATGACCTTTGTCTGGAAGTAGTAAAAATTTTAAGTGTATATAAGAGGGTTTTTTAATTAGGCACTGACAAAGTATGTAAATCTGGGATTTGGACCTTTCAAAGTTCATATAAACTGAACTAAAAGTTTGAAAACAACTCAATTCAGAAGTTTTGGTCTAGTTCTTTTTTGAGCTGAACTGTAATTTTCATTTCATCTGAACTGCCCCACCTGTCTCTTTTTTTTTTTTTAACACTGTGCAGTAGAACAGAGTGAAGGTTGTTCCAGGTATATTTTATCTGAAGTATTATATGTTATTATGGATACTTTTGCTTTCTGTTAGTGTAATATTTCTCTTCTTCAATGTTTTTCTCTGTAATCAAATTTGTTAAAAGGTTTTTGACCAAATTAATGACTAACAGTAGCATGATACACAGAGATACCTGGAAAAATCAAAGCAAGTGTAAATTAAGATGGCCAAAAAGACATTATTGCTGTGTTCCCCACCCCCAGAAAGTGAACAAAAACTATTTTGTGGACCAGCATGAACTGAGTGCCTAAGGAATGGCAAAGCTTTACAAGATGCTTGTAAAGTTCAAGGCTATAGTAAACACTTTGAAGACTAAAATTTCTTGGATCCTGTTTGTTTAACAAGAAAAACAGTAGCAGCATACCGGACTCTGCATAGGTAAAAAGAATTTGTGGAACTCAGCCATACTTTTAAACACAAATTCACTTACTAGCAACCAAAAAAGTGTGAAAAGACACTTGAGTTAGAGTTTACATTTGTTTAAAAAGCTTGTTACAAATGCAGGGGCCTAAGATTTAAAAGCAATTATTGTTAGAGCTATTTCACTTAAACTAGTTCACTTAATCGCAACCAGAAGGAATTACTCATTGTAGCCAATTGCAGTTTGCCAGCAGTTTTTTCACTTGTACTGAATCTGTGGTAGGCAGAAGCTTCTGTTTTTACTCCATGTATTTCAGGCATTTCAGAGCAGAACACAGGAAGGATTTCCTAGGTGATTCATATCACTTCCTTAATACTTTATATAAGCTAATGTAAATTGAGTTTTCTCCTTATTTTTTCTGTGGAGGGTATTCCAAAATGTCAGTCTCTTGATTTGCTTAGAAAACTTCCAGTCTTCTCATAACCTGTGTGTACTAATTTCTTTTTTATCTTGCAAGATCTTCAGTCCTTTATGCATGCTCTTCATTTTCCTTATCACAGTTCCATTTAAAAGCTGTACTGAACTGCCAGCCTATAGCTCCTAGTAATCAGTTTGGCCCTTTCTCTGTTTCTAACTGGTAGAAGAAATTTCAGACCATAGTTTTTGAGTTAACAGGCTTCTCTATTATACTGCTGAATATCATTGTATTTCTATTACTTGATCCTTTAATGCTGTTTTTTTGTTAGTTTAAGAATTTCCAGTTTCTTCATGGTACTCATAGTGTCCCTAAATCTGTGTATATATAGGTTGTTTAGATTTTGGCTAAACTGATCATAAAGTTACACTGTGAAAGCTGAAAGGGAAACTAGGCTACAGTTAGTCCTGTAGCTGGTTTGATAATTCTCAGTAACCCCAAAGCTAAGCCAGGCAGTACTTGCAGGTAGTTACATTGTAAGTCACTCCGTTCAGAGTAACTGTGAGGAGATGCTGGTGGATGCACATGAACAGATTACAAACAATGAATATTTAGAAATTGTGTTGTAAACAATAGACAAAGGAAGCTTTGGGTAAAGCTATTTCTAGCTGTATGGCAGTTAAGCTCCAAAGTTTATTTGTTAGGCATAGATACATAGTTTGTCTCATGTTTCATTAATGAAATCTGATTCACATTTCTGACCGCAAAATAAATAAATTGGGTTTATTGATGAAGAGGTAAAGACTTCCTGAAGGAGGGCAGACCTCAGAGGAAAAAAGGCATAGTGAGTCTTGAGCTTTATATACTTGTCAAAACTTGATAGAATGTCATTGATGTTAACTGATCTGCGAGGCTTACTCTGGGGTCAGTCTTAAAATTTTCTGCTGATGGTGTCCATCTAATTTAGTAGAATTCTTTGAATTTTTCATTAACAGGTTTCTAATTGTAAGATTTGTCAAAGCAAAACACACAGCTTTCTCAGGTCATGAGTAGTTAGTTTGTGCATGTGGCATAATTCCATCTGCACCGCTATATGCAGTAATCAGATTGTCAGATGAACTGGAAATGCTGAGTCCACAAAAACTAGATTCATGTACTGGAAAGTTCCTTTTTATTACCTTTTGTTTTCCCTTTCTTTTGTGTTTTCTTTCATGTGCTAAAATGTTGGGGGGAGGGGTTGTGATGAGAACACTTATCAAAAAGGATTTATTCAAACAAATTCTTAATTTACAAATTATATTGTAATAGTTGCCTGCTAGAGGGAATGTCACCAAGAGTAGACTTCTTCATTTAGATGAGCACTATCTTATAATAACTATGAAACATGGAGGTTTTGCTTGACCCAACTTATCTTCTGGGTTGGGAAAAAATTATTTGAAATGTTACTCAAGATTCAACATTTCTTGTATTGAGATTGAAAAATAAATATGTGAACAGTTCTTATTTGATTAGATACAGCTGTTTGCTTCTGTAATTTGTGAAGCTATTAAATAAAAATAACAAATTTGTACAGTATATACTATATAGCAGCATAGGATTAGGTAACAGGTAATGGTTTGTCTTTGATTAATAAAACTAATGCAATTTGAATCTTTTTCTGATATTCTTTCAGCATTTGGTATTTTGTATGAATAAATACTGAAATTGAAACTACATGTCAGTCTAGAGTTAATCTGTACTTAGCTGCTGAGTGTCTCATAATCATAGATCATTCTCTGGTGCAATACTTTAGCACCTCATTCCCTCCAAGCTCCACTCTGTCAAGTTATCTTTGATCCAGAAAACGTGATGGTAGAATTTGTCAGAGGTATTCTGGATAATGAATGAATCGCTTATCTCCACAGATGGTTTGAAAAATATATTTCATATTGCTATGCAATATAAAAACATTTTTTCTTTTCCCATTTAGCAGTGTAGAGTAGAAAAGAAAAGCAGGCATTGTTAGCCCACCTGGATTCTTTTGCAAACAAGACTTTACAAGAAAGCAAGTTCCTGTCGAGAATGTGTGATTTTAGTATCATGCTGATTAGGCCAATTTGTTGTGAACAGGTCATTTAGATCACTTAAAGAACCCCTGTCAAAGGTCTAGCAAAACTTTAATATGATGTTGTAGAAGTGCAACTTAACAGTTAAGTCAGTTGCTTACCAAAGCTCCGCTCTTGGTAAGAGGTCTCTCTGCCTTGAGGAGCAACCTTGAGAGGTATCCCAGCTCAAGGGGAAACCACTGCCATGCAGCCACGCTGCCTAGCAGGGAGGGCTCACAGAAGGCTCGCTTAGGCTGTCATATTTACGGAATAAAGTGGTTGGCTTGTAGCAAAATTACTTGTGATAGGAAAGGTATGCATGAGACTCCTTGTACCCACAAATTTCTTTGTTCCTTGATAAATGAGTCTTGGAAAAGCCACCCATTAGTCATGTGTTAATTGCATGATTGGTGTTCCAAGGTCATATTCATCGATGCTCACTGTCATTCTGATCTTTGTGAGTTTTCAGAGAACGGATTGAAACTAGAAGAGTTCATGGCCCAGCTGTGGCTCAGGCCTTTACCTCCTTTGGAGCCTGTACCACACTACTGCTAGTTTGGTTGAGGGGTTTGTGTGTATCCGTCACAGGTCCATAAAAGAAGCTTAAATGAGAAGATATCCATCTTCCTATTGAGCAAATAAAGTACTGACTACTTACGTTTCACCTGCTTTGCAACTGAATATGAGGGCTTTAACAATAGAAATAAGCTACAGCATGTTTTCATCCAGTGGTGTGCTTGTTTGTGATGATCAGCAAATAAAGATAGAGCAAACACATAGATTTTTGCATGCACTTTGAAAAGAGTAATTTGTAATAGAAAGCATTACCCCAAATATTGAGAATTTATTTTCAGTTGTGGGGAGATGTTGAAATAAACAAAAAAAAAATGAATTTTGCACTACTATGACCTAAGTACTCTTCAGAGGTGTTCTGAAACAGCTTTTCTTTTTTTAAGAGTAGACCTGGTCTTTGTCCCTTTGCAGCAAAGGTGTTGACCTGTGGTTCCCTCTTGATTAACCTTCCTCCATAAGCCTTTCTTCCTCCTTCCTTTCACATGGCAGTGTCAATACTTGCATACTAAACACACCTTCAGTCCCACTCTCTTTCTTTTCTTCCAGCAATTCCACAGATGGTCTTGCTGCATTGTATGTTCTAGACAAACAATTCTAACTCAAAGCTAGAGAAAGAGCCTGCTGTGAGCTGCTACGGTACATTTAGTACATAAATAAATCCCCTAAAGTAATTTGAAAACTACAGACCACCTGACTAATACATTGGGAGATTTTTTTTTTTTTTAGTGCTATGAAGCACCATGAAAGACAGATGAGATCTATTAAAAATACATCTGTGTTTTTATTTTTATAAATCGCACTGTGGCATAATTGGCAGTTATATGACAGCTTACTGTGAAACAGGTGAAATTTCACATAGATACCAAGATGATTCTCTATCATCTATCTGCTTTTGTATTGAAAGGATTTTTAAAATAAAGCTGGTCTTCATTCACTATATTGTGTCTAGCCTAAGTGTTGGAATAATTCAATTGCAATAGTGCAGTTAAAGTAAAAGCCAAAAAAACATCCCCCAAGCTGCTGTCAAACTCAGTAGAGGTTGAATAACTGCATGGTTTATGGAATTGATCTTTTTGTGGAAAAGTTATGTTTGTGATGAAGCTTTAGAAAAAATTAGGTCTTTTCTCCACTCTTCAATTTGAATACCTGATTATAATTTAATCCAAAATTTCAGCTGGAAATCATCTGCAACTTCATTGTTGTTTTTTTTAAGTTTGCAAATAAACCACCATTAATTTGAAATGTCAAATCTTGCACAGTAGTGATCAGAGCCATTTAAAAATGTTTGGAAACACAATTTTGAAGCTTTGAATATTTTTAGTTTAGATTGCCTCTTAAAATATTCACAAGACTTTTTGATGAAAGAAGCAACTGGTAAATTTTACTGTGTGAGTTTAAAAAAAGTTCTAATATGGAACTTTAAAGCTATGGAAAAAAATATAGCTAATTAGCATTCCAATAAGTTCCATAGCTGTATTCTGTAAGGTATGAAATTCTGTTTTGCTCTGCCCTAAAATAAACTGAAAAATGATATATAGTTGATCCTGATGTGTGAAGCTAACTAGTCTGGGAAAAGGAATGGAAAATCATTCATTAATTATGGAAATGACTTTGACAAGGTAGAAAAATATAGCTGATACAACTTTAAGAATGAACCCACACTCCCCTCCCCCCGTGTTTCAGATACTTTTGGAAATAATTTTTAATATGTCTACTCCAGAAATCTTAAATCCCTCTTAGATTCATATTTACCTTGATTTGAAAACAAACCAACCAACCAACAACAAAAAAAAACCAAAACAACTAATAGTGAATATAGGGATAGACTCCTGGGAGTTATGTAAAATATTATCTGAAAAATATATTAGGTACAGTTTTATTAATAGAAAATTGCAGTTTAGACAGTATTGTCTTTCAAGATTTTTTCTGTAGTTCTAAAAAATGAAGAATCTTACAAAAGGCAAAAGAATGTTGTTCACCTCGGATATTTCATAGAAAAATTAATGGGTAAGTTGCGAGGTTACAGTGTGAATAAAACTATTGGTTCTGAATGATAAAGAAACACAAAGACTTAGAAACGTAAGTGCTTAAATTCAGAATATGTGGGCTTTGTACCTGGAACATCCGTTAATGTCCTCCTTGATGGCTTACAATTAGTAACCAGAAAGTTTAGTTTATTCCTCTGCAACCACCTCCTTCCTTCACCAATTCAGCCTATCAAAGGAAAGTCATTAGTAAGTACCCTTGGCTAAATGCAAACACTTCTTTATGTTGCTTAGTGTGCACTTGTAAGCAATTAGGGTGCTTCTGGAATTGTAGGAAAATTTAAATCGTTGGTTAGGCAACAAAAAAAAATCTCAGAATAGTATGTGATCTTCAAGAAGGCAACATCAAAACCTAAATGGCTTTTAGGTGGGATCAAATCCTAAATGGATTTTAGGTTTAAAAAAAAAGCAAGCGCTTTGGAACATAGATGGATTGGAAGGATTAGGTTCTGGTATTTGAATATTATTTCTGGGCTTTGAAATGTAAAGGGTGCAGATAAACAGTTCTGGAGTCTGACTTATCTTGTGTAAACATGTTTATGCATTTGTGGATAGCTTTTGTACCTCACCAATTCCCAACAGTGGTTTCAATATATGTACACAGATCTTCTATGGAAAGATCTCTCCCAGCCTTTTCCCATGGTAACTCCCTATTGGTTATGAAACTTTTCATTAACAGTTTGTTTCACATGAAAAAATCTGCTGACTAAAAATTTACTACTGTGTATTTGCAAATTGCTGCTTGTATGTATTCATTTAGTCCCTAGAACACTCAGATCCTGATCCATAGCTGAAGCTGCTAAGCAATACAAATAAATAAAAAAGAATGCTTTTATTCTTTTATTCTATATGTAAATGTAGCATTGAAGATAATGTTACAGCAGCAAGTGCCATCATGATTATTTGTGTGAGAATCTGGAAGGCATTAGGAAGATTTGAATAACATTTCTGACAATATGTTTACTGATCAGTGGACTATTTAAGACCCTATATATTCATACTATGAAAGGGAAAATTTTGGCACTAAAACAGACTGGATAATTGGGAAGTCTTAACCATTTTGGGAAGTAAAGCAAAATTGATATTTTTGTCAAGGAAATACTCTCACAGTTTTGGGATTTATGTTTGATATTAACTTAAGTATTTAGTCTGGGAACATAAACTGGTACATCCAGGTAATTGTGTAAGAAACTTGCTGAGATAGCAAACAGGGAACTGTGTCTTATGTACCAAAGAAAACCTTTCTTCAGTTAAAGTAGAAAAGGATCCGAGAAGAGCCAGTTTTCATTTTAGATCCTGTTGACTGGGTGGTAGTTAAAGGAACAGAACACAGAAGGTAAGTTTCTTGTTTGTAAGTACATACCAGTCTTGATGGAAAGCAAAACAATGCGATCCACTGATTCATGTGCTAAATATCTAAGAAAATAACAAGTAAAGAAGAAAATATGTTTTAAGAAAATCATATAAAAAGGAACTAGGCTTTAAAGTCTTTAGGTCCTCCTAAGGAAAGCTTGTCCTTATATAACTTAAGTGCTTTCAGCAATTTTTATATCAAGACTGCTTGATAGTAGTCTGAAATTAGTCTGAAAAATGATTCTGTACTTAATGGTAACATAAGATAAGGATAGAATAAGTAATAGAATAAGTGTAATTATTTGGTGCCTGAAACACTTTAGAAAGTATCTTAAAAAAATGCATGTAATATCTGCTAGAAAATTCATATAATGAATAAACTGGTGGAAATCATGGTCAGAACCCATGTGAATTAAATGATTCGCTCCACATAATTCACTGTTAGGCCTGTCTGGCTAGTAAGCTTTCATGTGAGAAAAGTGAGAGATATTCTACAGTAAACAGAAATTCTTTTTCCTCAACTGGGTCAGTTCCTGGCTACAGGCAAAATGGGTTGGTGTTGACTGCATTGCTGTTGTATAGGGGAAACTACAGGTTTTTACAAGTTGTTATATAGGCCCTTGACAGTGATCAGAGCTTCTTGACATATGATTTTGTAACCCACATCTAGGAAAGAACCAGAAGTAACTTCTTATTGGGTGGTAAATGATCATCAAAGAAGGAACTTGTGATACTCCTGAGAAACAGGTAGGGGAGGGTTGACAGTCTGGTTCCCAAACAGAAATTAGCTTACTCATAGGTAAGGAAAATTAACATGAGAAAAGGAGAAGATCGAAACAAGGCTTTTGTTTATCTATCTGGGGTGCATAGAGAATGCAGAGTGAAAAAAAAGCCTGTTTTGATCTGAGAGGCTGGGTCAAGTGTAGAAGTGACATTGAAGACTTGTGAAATTAATATGCAAACTGAAAGGGCATAAAATACAGTGTAAGTATTGTATAGATCATAGCATCCACTTGTACTTCTTTATAGGAAGGTGCTAAGATTTCAAGATATCTAGGTTCTAGACTAGTAGTTCTTCCACACTAGTAGTTTGATTTTCTGTCCACCAAAGCTTTTCTGAAGCCAAAACACTCAAGAGTGTCTTATCCACAGAGCAAGATATTTAGTCTGATGGAAGTTCAAAAAACAGTTTTAAAGCAATGATAATTTGGGGGCAGGTGGGGTGGAGGTGGTGTCTTTCAATGAATCTGAATTTCAGTAATGGAATTTCCCCATCTAGTGATGTGTGTGACATTAAGTTCTGACTGGATATGAGGAGAAACTTCTTCCTCATGAGGGCAGTCAAGTTACAGAGCAGGTTGTGTGGAGAGGTTTTGCACTCTCCATCCTTGCATGATGCAAGGTTTTGCACTGTCCATCCTTGTAAGTAAGACCAGACTGGATAAAGCCCTGAGCAACCTAGTCTGACCTCAGAGCTGCCTCTGCTTTGAGCAGGCAATTGGACTAGAGATCTCCTGAGGTCTCTTCAACCTGATCCTATGAAACTCAGACTAGAAAGAGGTATATTTTTAACAGTAAATGAAGCTTGCCAAAGGAAGAATTTGTGAGTTGTTGTAGTGGATTCTTCATTGTTGGATATTTTCAAATGAGGACTTAGTTTTCATCTAGGTTTACATAAAGATTACTTCAGGAAACTCTTATGGCCTATTTTATAATGAGGTTAGACTAAATGATTGTAATATCCTTTGTAACTCTATGAATGTCTGTTATTCCCATTGAATACTTTTCTTCTAGAGTGGCTTTTTATAACTTTGATTCTTGATTTCCCAAAGACATTTCAGTCTCCATGTATTTTATTATATGCAAAAGGCACATTACTATCTGCTATTTATTCTGTGTACAGTTTGATAGAGATTAGGGAACAACTCACACGGAAAATGCACAGAATTTTTACTGAAGCCAATTGAATACAAATAATTCTCATTTGTGTTTTGCTCTTCTGTATTGAAATTTACTACGATGAGAAATGAAAATGTGACTAGTGGGGTGTGAAAGTTAGGCAAAGGGTGTTTCAAACCAACCAGCTAAGTTAAAGGATTTAGAGCATCTGCATGAAAAGCCACCCTTCAGATTCACTGGGGATTTTAATATGCAATAGAGAATACTCCTTGCTTGGAAAATAGCCTAACTGGATAGAATTATGAAATGAACTGAAATCCTTGGGAGCAAACTAAACTAAAAACATGATTCAGACTAAGATATTAATGATGTATTAACAAGCCTCAGAAAGATTTATGGAGGAAAATTATAATCCAGATGTTGGAGAGGAAGCATAATCTAACAGATACAGAACTCATCTGGCCAATGGGATGGATGTGGGAATGCATTCTTAGTTTTGCTTCTATCTGCAGTGTGAATGAGGCCTTTCTCCTGTCTTTCGTCTGTTACAGGCTGCTGGTAAAACAGTCTAGAAAACTGTTTATCTGTGCCACGTCAAGCACAGTTGGTATTTTAGTGTAATGCCAGTAATAATGTAGAATGAGACAGAGGAATGATCTCACAATGGAATAATTCTGAGAAATTGGGAAAACTTTGAGGGATCTCCAGAGATTCAGGAACAACTTGCTAATGTCTTGCTACAGACCAAAAATAATCTGCCCATGGAGTGAGGTGTATTCCAAACCCATCTTCCATGTTAGCAATTCCTAAAAGAGTCAAAGTAATTTCATGTGGGACTCTCCAGTCTCACAAGATCCTCAGTTTTGTAGCTGATGTTTGGTAGCCCATGAAGATGAGCTGATACCTCTGTTTAGGATTGTTCTCTAGAGGACAGAATGACTACAGTTAACTGCTGTGAATAACATTTAAGTCAAGGCAGCCTTTAAAGTAAAAGCAAAAATGAATTTATTTTACTCCAGTGAAAAACTTCCTAAAGCAGTTATGTATAGAGACTGTGATACAGAGGAAGAAACAAATACTTACAGCTTTATGGCAGCTTGTAGCTTTTACTTTAAGATGTTTCCTCAGTTCCCTTCCATTACCTGATTGCCAAATTAAGCTAACTATAAAGGTATTTCACACAGCTCTTCTGGGCTGGGATCCATTTATTTCTAAAGCCCCATTCTTAGGCTTGTTATCTCCAAAATAAATATAAACTTGAGATGAAATAGTCCTTTTTACATTCCTTTTTCTTAGCTATGTTTCTGTTTAGTACAAACTCACTCTTATGTCCCTGCTGATTGCAACTAATTCAATAGCACCCTGAATTTATCTCCTGCTTGTTAAGTTTGAGTTCTGTCTGGTACAGCTTCCTTCCTGTCACATATAGATCCCATTGGAATTCCTCTCCAAGGCAAGAGGACTTGGTTTAATATCTGATTAATGTATAAACAAAACTACTTACACAATGAGAATATGTCTTTGCTTGGAAATGTTGACTTGGATACCATTTGTATCGCATCAGGGTGTATGGCGGTTTACATACATACGCAATTTAGAAAAAGATTGACTTTAAAACTGTTTTATTATAACAAGATATGATTGGGCATGATGCATACAGATCATTTTAAGATATTCACAGGTTCTAGTCATATTAACAGACTAGCTAATTTGAGGATGCTAGAGTATTAGTTATATTGCTTGATGGTACTAGGGCTATGGCAGTGGTAAGGAATTACTGTTGCATCATTTTGGTAGTTTTCTCACTAAAGAGAAAGAGTTGGTGCTCTTTCATTATATGTGAAATGAGTAATGAAAAAATGGCTCTTTTTCACATCGTTGTTGTAAAGAATAATTAATGTTTGTAAACATGGGGGCATGTGCGATTGGAAGTTGCAAAAAGAGCAAAATGAACATATGCTGCATTCCAATATTAACAACAATTAAAATAACACAGAAGATGGTAATAGTTTTGAAACAAATGGCCAATTTGGCTGCATTGACTAAGGACGGGAAATATGTTAAATCTGAGACATGTCTTCAATACCTTCCTTTCATTGGGAAGCCTGTTATTTTTAAGAAATTCAGTGTCATATGACAGAACATTTTATTAACAGCTAAAATGTTAAAGGACTAAGCTCACCTATCTTTTGGACCAGAAAGTTGTCCACACTGAATACTAATAGATTCTGTCTTCTGCTTTGCACTACTGTTTTTGGAGCTTGGAAAACTGTATGTTTGACTGGCAAATGAGGCATAGTAAGATTTGGTGAAAAAAAAGATGGATGATCCAGTGTGGCTAAATGGAACAACCTGATCACAGTTTGAACACAAACAATTACAAAAATTACTATCATTGTATTACTTTTGTTCCAGTTTTGATAACAGGACAATATTACTCTTTCTTTGTGCTTTCATCCAGAGAGTTCCCAAGATAGTTAAAGATCTATTATTTTGGTAAGAATCACTATTGCAGATTTATTATTTAAACTCCAAGTATTTCAGAGTTAGAAAGAATACAACATCAGCCAATTGATGTAAATTTCCCCTTTCTTTGTGCATATTATATAAATAGAAATTTTGAAAGCAGAAGAGAATCCAGCTGTATGGTCTCAAAAAAGACTGTGCTGATATACCGCTTTATTTTCCTGCATTTATTACACCAGGAGTCATTATCTAGGTTATAAACCCATTGCTAAATATTAACCTCTTTCATTACCTCTAATATGGTCTTACTCATACCCTGCTTATAAGTGCCCATTACCTCTGACCAGTCCCATTTCTTTTCTACAAATCATGGTGCTAGCTAGGAGGTTATTAAGGTTAAATTCTTTTATTCATCTGAAAGTCAATTTCCATTTAGAAGGTATAACATCTATTGTTGTAACATAAAGTAATTTATCTTTAAAGGATGTCATCTGTCATTGTTAGCTTTCTGGCAACTCTAATACTACTAGCTATAAAGAATAAAATTGCTCTGATAGAAGAAACTGAACATTCCAGTATAGCAAACTTCAGATCATAGAATCATAGAAAAGTTTGGGTTGGAAGGGACCTTTAAAGGTCATCTAGTCCAACCCCCCTGCAATGAGCAGGGATACCTTCAACTAGATCAGGTTGCTCAGAGCCCCGTCCAGCCTGACCTTGAACAATTCCAGGGATGGGGCATCCACCACCTCTCTGGGCAACCTGTTCCAGTGCCTCACCACCCTCCCAGTGAAGAATTTCTTCCTTATAGCTAGTCTAAATCTACCTTCTCTTAGTTTAAAACCATTACCCCTTGTCCAGTCGCAACAGGTCCTGCTAAAATGTTTGTCCCCGTCTTTCTTATAAGTCCCCTTTAAGTACTGAAGGGCCACAATAAGGTCTCCCTGGAGCTTTCTCTTCTCCAGGCTGAACAACCCCAACTCTCTCAGCCTTTCTTCATAGGAGAGGTTTTCCATTCCTCTGATCATTTTTGTGGCCCTCCTCTGCACCTGCTCCAACAGGTCCACATCTTCTCTGTGCTGAGGGCTCCAGAGCTGAATGCAGTACTGCAGGTGGAGTCTCACAAGAGCAGAATAGAGGGGCAGAATCACCTCCCTTGACCTGTTGGCCATGCTTGTCATGATGCAGCCCAGGATACGGTTGACTTTCTGGCCTGTGAGTGCACATTGCTGGCTCATGTCCAGCTTTTCATCCACCAATACTCCCAAGTCCTTTTCAAAACAGGTGCCCAGCAGATAGAAAAAATTCAGGCAAGGCTAATTTTAATTAACATAGTGGAAATTTTTGGACACATATGGTAGATCCAATTATATCTGAGTTTTCCTGGGATCATGTACTGCACAGAGGTTTTGTTTGTTCTGCTATATATCAAATGATATTTGCTACTCAAGTAGATAACTCTAGAAATCTATAAATTAGACCAAAATCATGAGCAAAACTTTAAAAAATCTCCCCCCCCCCCGCCAAGTAATTTGACTCAAACAAACTAGGAGAAAATATCATGTCATTCTTAGATATTCTTAATCTAGTCATTACAGCCTATGGGGAATATATTTCAAGCAAAACATAAATGAAATAATTTATTAGAATTGATTAACAGTTATTTCCTCTGGAGCGAGGATCTGAGGTCTACAATGACTATGTGGAGATTTTTCAATTACTTTAAATTCCATCTTTTTTACTGAAAGGAGGAGGGGCAGGGAAAAGGAACCTACATCTTATTAGTACTGTTTCTTAAAGCTGTTTACAAGGTAAAATTGCAGCTCAGTTGGATACTCTCCAAGGGTGTCCTGCTTCTTGCTTTCCTTTTTGCCTCATACAGCACTTGACACTACAAAAAAGTAGGGAACAAAGTAACACTATAATAGGTAGGGAATTACTTATCATGTGTACTCTTATGATTATACTTTTATCACTAAAACAGGGAAGAACTGAAGTCTTTATGCACCTGTTTGAGAAAGTTTCTAAACTTTCTAGAATACTAGAAAGGATCTAACAAAAAATTTCTCAGATGGTTTTCAAAATACTCATACTAATTCTGGAAGTTTTCAGGAAAGATCTCTATCCCTTTTAAGGTCTAGATTTATCTTTGATATGTAGAAACATGAATTCATCTGGTAAATCTTGTAATATGCAATAAGTAATCAAAATGAAGTGGTTGCTGTCGTTGGAACTACGGGGTTTGCCCCTCTATTTCTTAGAGGGATTTGGCAACCTCAGACTCACGTACAGCCTTATTAGAGAATAGGAACATAAAACCTACTAGACTCTGGAATTATGCTAACTGCAATGAAACTTTGAGAAAGTACCACTGTCGTTTTTCTTAGAATATTCTTACATTTATGCCATTAAAATAAAAAAGGGAAGAGAGCTTTCAAATGCGAATAAATTCAAAGGTCATATTCTGTCCCACTGCCAAAAACCAAGTGCCCTTTTCTGCTGTCTGTTTACTTTTAAGTTCTTGTTATTTCTCTTGGCAAATTCAATTTCAAATTCAGTTTCTGTTTTGCACAGCACAAAAAAAATTGCACATGCTATGTGGCATAATGAAGCATCATTGTAGTTCTGACTTCCTATTACAGGGCTGAAAGTGAATTTAGCCAAGGCAAGCAGGCAGAAGTCATTATCATCTGATAGCTGCTAAAGGTCACAGATGACAGGACCATAGGCATTCCTTTCATTACAATAACATCACAGTTAACAAACTAGAAACTGCTTAATTTTAGTGCTTGAAAGATGTATAAAATTCAAGTTCATAATACCTTAAGGACAAGAAACAAGATAGTTAATAAATACATAGTGTGTGTGTTTTTATATATATGTGTAGATCAAGACTTTTGTTTAGCAGGACACTGAAGTGACTGCTTAATTCTAAAACATGCTGAATTTTCATACAAACTTTCTCAAGTTAGTTGCTTCCCTAAAATTTTAGCCTGTGTTCAAGTGTTGCTGAAACATAGGCTAAATTTTTGTACATTTTCTTGGAGTACTCTTTATGGCATGGTGCACTATTTATTAAAAGCAGGATTATTATTACAGGCATTTAAAAGCTTTATTTAAATCTTTCACATAGATATCTCTTGCCTTAGAGAGGTTTGTCTTCAGGACCTTAATAGAAAACACGTAGATCAAATCAACTGCTTTATTTAAATGCCAAAAAGAATATTCTGACACTTGTGAGACTTTTTCCATGTGTTTTAATTGTGAAATTCATCAGAACTAACTCTTTCACGTAAATAACATAAAGGCACAAACTGGCATATGCTGAGAAAAGATAGTCATTGAAAATTTAAACAAAATCAAAAAGCAAACACTTCTACTGAGTTATTTTTTTCATTTATGTGTTTCTCCAGTCTACCTGGTAACATCAAATCACCTTTTCAGAAAAGTTAATCAACATCTTTGCACTTCTCTCTTCTCCAGTTTTTGGCTTTAACTTCTTTAAAGAGAAAAAAAGTACTTTTTTTAAGGGAAACACTTCCTACGTACTCTAACAAATAAATAAGAACAACTCTGGTTTTGTTTTATGACTCAAGAACAAATTTAGAGGAAAATCATGTCTTAAAAATGGGTAATATAATGTTATATATAATTTTATAACCGTGTCATGTTAGATCACAGTTGTAGTGTACACCAAGTTAAATATAAACAAATTGAAGACATCAGATGGGAGTGCAACTAGTTTCAGGAGGAGACGTTTTATACTTGACAAGGCGAGATAGAGGCCACTCTACTGACATAGGTAATAGCCCTTGGGCAGCCCTTGAACAGCACTAGCTGAAACTTTTTCTTGTGTAGCTCCGGGACTTTGAATCAACAAAGCTCTGCCTACCTGCACTGGCTTTAGCTTGCAACTAAAAAATCTTGATTGACTTCTGAACTTCTTTAGCAAAATCCAAAATGTTCACCTTCCTTTTCCTTTTGTCTAGCCAAACTTTTCACCCCCTACTCCTTTCCTGCAGGCCAAGCCCCCTCTAAAATATCCTACCCTTGATAAACATCATCAGTTAATACTTTATGTGCTTTCTAAACTGTTGCGAATACTGTTTATATTCTTATACTTTACCTTGAAAGTGTTATGCTTATATTTTTTGTTTAAAAAGTACTCCCAAAAAGCAGTTGAATAGCCCATGGTGTGTGGGAAGATGACATGACTCCCCATATAGGGTGCAGAATTGATTATGGTGGGATTTTAATTATATTTCAGCTAGTGGCTAGCTGGATCTCCACTAAAACTGAAATTGAGTCCTCACTAAGTAGGGTGAAACTTCAGCTATTAAAATTGCATAACCATAATCTCTTCCCTGTCTTTAAATGAAAATTGGTTTAATATTGATAAGTTGAATGAATTTGAAGACTTTGGGCTGTACTCTATTACATTATGGGAAGTAGCACAGGTGGCCTATGTTTCCCCCACTGTTGGCCTTACTGAACTAAGGATGCAATGTCAGTTCCCCAGCAAGTTGGCCAAGACAATGTGCTGGCTTTTGGTTACCAAAGGATAAAGACTTCTGAAGCAAAGCAACCACTTGAAAACCAATTAAAAAGATTTCCTGTGCTTGCTTTTTCTTTTTCTAAAATGATCTTATCTTTCTACTGTGGCCAGGCCTACCCTGAATTGGTGTATCTTTGTTTCAGGGAGGATTGAATTTTCTTTTTTTTTTTCTTTTTTAAATTTTTTTTCCTAGTATATTAAATTAAGACACATCTTATGTAAGACATATGTCTTATGAAAGGACAGACACATCTGTCTTCTAAATGGAAAATCACAATGCTCCTTTTGAAAAAGGATGTGACATTTTCTATCTCCCTTTTCCTCCACTCTGCAACCCCACTGTGTTGTCCAAAACCTTTTGCCAAACACTGAAGTCAAATTGGCAGAGTTATTGGAATAATCACAAATAGGTTTTTCTTAGAAAGGACCTGTACTGATAGGTCTTAGCTTTTGTTAATTTTTCAGCGGAAATATTTCATTTAAATATGCGTAAGGCACCTTCTCCTAAGTTAGAAGTGATCTTTCTGTAAACTGTGTAAGGCTAAGTTTGCTTGCAGACTCCAGGTGCCTTTTCTATTCAGAGAAGCTTCATTGTGTGATAGCTGTAATACAAAACACTAATGCAATATTTCAGTGTTATCAGACCTCTGATATTTCATTTAGTTTTTGTTTGCTAGACTTTTATTTAAAGTGTTATATTTGATGTGAGGAAGGAGGAAGGAAAGGTCTTCAGGGTGGTTAAAATTCAGAATAGGGAAACAAATAACCACAATGTAATAGAAAAGATTCTTCTCTTTCAACCTCTAGCTCCATGCTTGTGTATACAGGAAAAGTCCATGTGGATATTATTTCTGTGGCTCTAGGCAATCATGTACTAAATTTCATTTGTGCATCAAAGCATGGGGATGGCAGTCTGAAGTGTTTTGTTTTGAGAGAGGAAGGGAATCCAAAGTATTTTGAACTAAAATGTACAGTTGTGACAGGATGTCCAAATGGTTTCACAGGAATACTGAGCAAGTAATATTTTGGATTTGATGACTTCTGAGGGATTCAACCAGCATCAGTGCTAAAAGGAATTATTTTTACTTGTGTTCTTGTCCTATAGCAATGATCAGCCAATTTTACCAGCAAAGCACAGTCTATTCAGCATAGACTGAACACAGAATATTCTGTTCAGTTGTGTCAATCTGACTTTTCTTCCTAGATCTGTACTAACAAAGAGCTGGATTAATATCTAATTACATATTTAACCTTTGGCAGAATGAAGATAGAATTGTAAAGCAGGCCATGTAAAGATCTTTAGTGAAGGTTAATTGCCTGTACTATATAACTTCCTGTTTTACTGTACCTTACATAGCTAACTTAAAATCTTAAAGGATTGATGAACAAATATAATGGTTTGGACAGCAGAGACGCTTATTCAGTTTCTCTTCATTTAGTAAGGACAGTTAAGCTGACTTGGTCTTCCTTATGCCTGCTGTTTCACAGTGGCATTCACCCAAGCAGTAACTGAGAAAATTTCTGGCATTTGCTCAGCCATGTGGTCAAAGGAGAGCTAATGCTGTATCTAGACTAATGTTCCTTCAGATTCTGTCTGGAAAGGTAACCCTTGTTACAGTATGGCTGTAGATGACTATAGCCCATTTAGCATTCAGATGCGAAGATCTCTAGAAGTTACTAGGCTAATACCAGGGTGTTTTGATGTATACATCTATTGACCTTTACAAATGAGTGCTTGTTCATTGCAGTGTTACACTTCACATATTTTCAAGTCATTTAATATTTCCATTACCTAAATGAGGGGTCTTTGATTTATAATCTCTGATGTTCTTGAGAGATAATTAAGAAAAGCAAATCTACTGCTATTCTTGGGTAAAATTCTGCTTGTTAAACCAATTTAAACATGGCAGGAGTACATTATTGTGGGTTGAGTTGTTTCTTGTGCAAGCTGATAGAATCAGGATCTGACACCTTAAGTGTTTTACTGTTTTCAGAGAATTTTCAACTGTAATTTCTGAAGCTCCTTGTCTGCATAAACTAAAATTTGGTTTAGGTGAATCAATAAGACAGAGACCTACCTAGGATATTCAGGAATCTGCCCAGCCTAACAAAACTCTCGCATTAAAGAATTAGGGCCCTTGCAAAAAGTTATTTCCTTTTCAAGACTGGGATAAAAGTGATTTGTTCAAGATGAAATTACTGTAGCTTATTTGGATAAATGTCAGTCATGGGTCTGGAATATTATTTTGAGATTAAAAACTTTATTCAACAGAATATAGCCACTGAAAAAAACTATCCCACTGCTGAAGCTCAAAAATTAGATATTTAATCAAGTGAAGATAAACATTCAAAAATGTACACATTGTTGAGCAATATAACATGCTGTCAGAGGTACTGGTACAGAACATCAATTCTGAGAAAGGCAATAGCTCATCAAAAAACTAAGCTCTGAAACCAATAGTAATGATGTCAGATTGCTATAGAGAAGTTTGATTATCTTTCATACTCACTAGACACCAAGCATGAAATGATGTTGGCTACAGCCTGGGCTCAGTGGCTTATTCCATTTGTCATAAATTATAAATATGAGTGTGGGGGCTAGTCCGGTATGACCAAATTACTGGAGATAGCTTAGTTAGGAGAGGATACTGAAGAGGGAATTATACGTATAATGTTTTGGGTAGGTGAAGGGTTTAAGGCAATATGAATTGGAGATTAAAACTAATTTAATGAAATGGAAGACCCTTTGTAAGGGCTCTTAAGTACACAGGTGCTTGCTGAAAAAGCAAATAGCAGTCGGTATATACTGAGGAGCCTGCATAATGCGTAGGAACTAATGTTTGCTAATGTATGTACTACACTTGCTCACATTTGAGTGTTCATACCAAAATATATAGACATATTTATTCTTGCATTTCTGAAATGAAATCTATTTATGCCTTGGCTTTTGAAAAAGAATCTTATATAGGCTTTGAAAGTGGACAGTGCTTTTAGCCTGCTTACGCAGGTGTTGTTTCTGTATGATGCATACCTTATGAGGTCATCCCAGTGGTTTTACTGCTCTCTGTATTAATATGTATCGTGGCTTTTCTGAAGAGTCCAATTTAGGGTTAGTTAATATCAATATCAATAATCTAATCCAATTATTGGGTAACCTGAAGCTGTTAAATTTTAACCTGTAATGTAACATGAGTTTTTTAAATGTTTCTAGGGTATGAAAGAAATTAATTCTGTTTTGTTTCATGACATAGCCTTCCTTTTTTCCTCTTCCATTTTTACTTTTACTGGTTTTTCTTTTTCTTTTTCTTTCTCTTTTTCTTTTTCTTCATAAATGTTAAGGTTTCATTTAAGACAAGCTTACCATTCCCCAATATATTTTGGTTTAGCCCTCAAGACAATTGTGCTGGAACGGCAATAGCTATGCTGCTTCTAAAAAAAAAAAAAAAAAAGTCTAACCTTGAAAGTCTTTAATGAGCTTAATTCTTGGTATTTATGACCAGTTGTGGGACAGCAGGGGAAATAAGGGAGAAAACTATGTCTTACTTCTTTAAGAATTTTTTTGTATTGCCTGTCTAGAAGAAGTTTCAATGTCTTGCATTCTTTTGATGAACAGGCTAATATGATCTCCTACTGTATTCATCACCTAATATCAGAAACATTCCTCTAAATATAGACACTTTAATAATTTTCAAGGGTTTTCCCAAGATAAATATTTCACTAAAATAAGTGGGGTGATAATGTATGCATGATTCCTTTGAGTGTGTGAAGAAGAAATAATATGAGTGAGATCAGTGGAGGATGTAGAATACAGGGACTGAAGAGGATGCAGTTGTGTGTGAGACAGACCCAGTAGCTCCAACAACTGCCATTAGTAAAGACAGTGGAAATTAGCAGATGGAGCAGTTTTACAACTGAAGTCCTGTCAGCATCATGAGCTGAGAAAGATTTTACTCTGTGGTCTGATGACATGAGGTTGATGTGCCTGTAGTTTTTGTCCAGTGAAAAGCACAAGCACTCACTGTAGGATAAAACTTTCCTATTTTACAGTACTAAAAAGGAAAAGAACAGGTTTGAGGAGGACTTCTTACCATCATTGGTCTTCTTTTTCCCCATCCCTAAAAATGTTGGGGTTTTTTTTCCACTGTCTGGAATCCAACACATTTCTGTCACTTACCGAATTTGTGTGGAGTCTGGTGATTTAAAATGACCCAATGTACCTGAAAGTATTAATTAACATTCAGTCCACAAACTGAGTGGAATTTTAGTATACTTGGTCCTCTATGTTGACAAGCTCTGCAAAAATTTACATAGTATAACATCTGCTGATGAAATGTTCTCTGATTAAAAAAAATATTTAGCTTCACAATCTAAGACTGTAGTAACTGCCACCAGGTTTCGCATGGGTTTTTGTGAGTATAATAATATGCCGTCCTTTAGTCTGTTATGTAAAGATGTAAACAGTAGACTGCAGTGTTGAACACACTAAACGAAGTAATTACTTACCATGTTACTAAAAGAATTAAACACAATGGATCTAGATATTTAGATTGCATGGAGTGAAAAATCAAGAATTATCTTTGCATGAAGTAGAAACAGCTTTTGTTGCTGCTTTTTAAATGTAATGGCTTGGTTTTGATTATGAAAAGCTTTCTATGTATTGTGATGATGATGGTGTTTTTGCAGAAATGCATTGGTATAGAACTATACAATTAATGATTACTGCAAAACAATCTTACTAAATATAGATGCATTAGCAGAGTAATACGTTTCTTAAATTACAGGGCTGTTGTTATGGATGATTAATATCAGTAAAACCTCATGTAACTATTCAGTTTCTCCGACTAAACTAGTTAACATTCATCCTTGCTGCCGGAGGCAAGCAAATCCAGTGCCCTTAACATCCAGGGATTCTTCCTTCCTACTCTGCTAGAGCCGAGTTTGTCAGATTCTGCAACTGGTCCCAGGTCAGTAGATGGGAGGCTGCTATGATTTTGGTGTCCAGCCAGATGCCAGGCTCAGCATGTATTCGCAATAGGTACACACACATGGGCACACCATCAAAACACAGCTGGCCACACAGAAGCAGTATCTACATAAACACACACTGCGTGAGTGGCTTAATCCTGGGTCTACAGGTTGATAATCAGGGGAACACCCTTTTCCTGGGTATCCCTGATCCTACTCACTGGCCACTTTAACTTGAAGTTCACTTGAGTTCACACACCTGCATACAGTGTGGTCTCTGCAGTAGCTGGTCTCTATCTAGTTGCTGGTCCCTAGTCACTTGCCCTTCAGACCCACGGTTCCTCATCACTGACCAGCATTCAGACCTCTTGTGCTACTTTCTGGCTTGTCAACCTTGTAGTTAATAGTGTTTGCACACACAGTCTCAGAATAGAGAGGATGTTCACACAGAAGCTCGTTAGAGGATTTAATAAAAATATGGGATAGACTGCAGTGATCAAATAGGGCTTGCTCAGACTACTGTACTAACCAGCAACTTGCTTAAAATACATTCAGCTGCTTTTGTTCCCCTTTCCCTGTGTTTTCCCATGCTTATTCCTCATTCATACACCTTTATCTCTCCCTTTTACCTCCTGTAGCCCTTTAGCTGGTAACCCTCTTGGGTTGCATGGCTTTCCAAGAGACAGCACCTTTAACAGTCATCTTGGTGGGTGTCTGCCCCAAGGATAGTATAATTTTTCTCTGATGGTGTAGGACAAGCTGTTTCAGTGTTTTCTGTCTTTGCTGGTTAGGCTACTTGGTTATGTTCATGTATCACTACACCACTATTGGTCTGCTTCTTGCTGAATCTTGTTTATTTTGGTTATCCTTTAGACAGACAATCTAATGCTTATTATCTATCACTGAAAATTATTATTCACTCATCTCTATAAGTAAATAGTGTTTGTGTTTTCACAGCATATCTAGAGATTCAGAAGTGGATGAAAGATTACCAGATATTCTGGCAAATTTATTCAAAGTAATCTTTGAACCACATGAAATAGTCAACAAGCTCTTTCACCACTTCTAGTCTTATTATTGATAAGGCAGATCCTTTAAAATTACTAGACTAACTTCATCTTTAGAATCATTTTTGCAGAAATACAGTTCAGGACATAACAGTAGATGACCGTGTCTGTGTCACTGTATCCTGCGAATGCAGACAAGCATTCAACAAAGGCCTAGTTTAAATGTTCTGTAGATTTATTTCATATCCTTCAGCACATGCCAGAAAACCTGAAAGCCTACAGTTAAATGGCAACGACCATTTCTTGGTGGATCTATTGATCGATAACCCTATGTTCTGGTAACAGTGAAGAATAGGCTCAGTAAGATTTGCAGTCTTAGAAAGTAGGCTAGCCACAGATTATAGAAAATAACTCCCCTCTCCCCCCGTGAGAAAAAAAAGTCCCACGCTTATCAACAGTTCCCTGCCAAAGTAATTGGGAAATGTCCCTGCTGAGTTAATTGTGGCACAAACTGTGTACTCTAGATATTTTAATAATGCTAAGTAAATCTAATCTGCATATTAAATGCTACTTTAAACTTGACTCAAGTGATCTCTTTGGACCTGTTATGCCACAAGAGACTGTACTTTTTCCAAACCTCATAATGGCCCATACCACTATGGAACAGCGAGGGAGGGAATTTATTTGCTGTTTTAAGGAAAACAAGCAAACATTTCAGACATCTTCAAGTACTATACACCATAATGGAGTGTAGTTGGAAAAGAAACAATATCAATGTTTCTCATCACAATAAGATAGTTAACCTGTTACCAGTAGGGTAATTGCTAGAGAGGAAATCAACCATTCCTGAAACAGCAATCAGCTGTCTGTGTGATATTAGCAGAAAGATCAAATCCTGCTCTCCAGAGAAGCAGGCTCTCCCAGGTAGGCTTTACTTTACGCTGTACTGCTGAGAAGCCTGCACCCTGCTCTTGAGATTTAAATTTGCTCAAAACTTTCTCTGTGATGTCCCAAAAAGGCTTAAAGCTCTTGTTGTGAAATAGCACATAATTTGCCATATATGCCCAAACCAGGTACAGGAAGTAATTAAACTGCCTTAAAAATAAATATGTACTTCCATAATGCAGCCTTTTGCTTTTTCTGAGACTTAAGTTTGGACTCAATCCACTGTTAGGCATGGCACTCACATGACACTGAGTCCAAGATGCTGTATCGTATCAGTCATTAGCAATAGTTTCTTAAAAGCAAATGAAGCAAATATTTTCTTTTTTAAAAAGAATTAACGTTTGCTGTCTTACTGATGTATAATTATTAAGACTTTTCACTTTCATTCACAGTCCTTGTGGTCTTTTATATTCTGCAAGGACAGAATTTAATCCAGGCAAATCTTGAATCTGAATTATGATTTCTATCATGGTTGAGCTCTGTGGTCACTAAAGTTTTTTGTCAATGAAGAAATGATTTTGTATTTAAATAACTTTTCTAGGTATAACTTCACAGTAAACACCATTATGGAATTTATTCCTTCATTCATTTACAGTTCCTCCCTTCTAGTTGAACAGTAATCTCTAGCTATTTTACTGGGAAAAAAAATTTTGAGAGAATGACCAGGTTAGCTATTCTGTGCAAACAAATATTTTCAGCTTTCTTAAACTGATTTTTTTTTGTTTGTTTAAATATTGTTTATCTATTGTTTAACAATGGGCTGTTTGGGTGTTTGCATATCAGCTGGTCAGACAGAAGCATTCATTTTGTGAAGGCTGTTAGTTGAGTACTGGTTGTAATAACCTTGGAAAAGCAACTCTGGTACTCTTCTTTCTGGTTCTACTCTGATCTCTTTGTGCTCAGACAACCTTGATGCTCATAAATCTAGTAGATGCCAAGACCATATGAATAAATAAGATTTGGCAGGCTGTCACCTGGAAGAGACATGATTATTTTTATTGCTTTGCTCTGGTTCTGTCAGAGCTTGACCTTGAGTTTGCAGGTGGTTTGGGATGCTATTTACTGAGTGTATGTGACTTAAAACAGACAATATGGAGCTTAAGGTGAATTCAAACCAAATTTGTTATTAGTTTACATAACAGGTTTCCCAAATACTTGAAATTCCTAGCATTCTGGTCCATGCCAAAGTAACACTGTTTTTAAAGGGTTTTATTCCAATTTTTGTTGCACAGAATATGTGACATGGTGGAGAAGGGAAAACATGGAGAACTTGCCTCTTTTTGCCAGACAATGAATCTGTGTTTAAATACAAACTCTGAGTCCAAGTTTTTATAGTTGTTGAGGGAAAATGATACCTGAAGAGAAAATACTGTATTAAAGGATCTCATATCCAGTGAAGAGTAAATTATTGACCTAACTGGGACTGGCAATAACATAGCTAGATTTCACACTGGTTAAAATGATGACACAGGTAAGGGGCAGAGGGAAAAAGAACCATTTGCAGTTACAGGGAAGGTAGAATCACAGCTTCTGACATAAAGTATTAGGACGCTGGTGGGATACTTTCCCTAGATTAGATTGTGAATGTGAGAAAGAAGGGAGTAGATAACCAGGTAATGTTCTCTCTCATGCAACTGAGGAACACATAGTAATTAAACCCTCTTCTTCTGGGGAAAAAGAGCTACTTAAGCAGTGGTAGATGCCTCCGGCAAATCTTTCTAAAGCATTATTCCTAAACAAACACAGGAGCTTCCTGTTTAGTCTTTACTTTCAGTTGAAGAATCATATTAGAAACAGTTATGAGAGCCAGCTTCTCCAATCTGTTTGCTCTCTTTTCTGCAAACTTGCCTTTTTTTACCCCTTCAGAGTTACTTCATATAAAATGCTAATCGAGCATTATACATGCTATGTTTAGGTCTCTTCAAACTTGACCCCATTAATAGAACAGTATGAATTGCATAGAATGACCAAACTACTGGAACCAGAAGCATGATGGTGGCTGTGGATAAACTCATAATTCCAAGCAGCACTTTCTGTGCATTGAAGGTCTTTCTATAGATTGGTAAAAATCTCTTAAAACAACCTGAGAAAGCTCATTCACGGCCCTGCTCTAGTCTTCAAGCAGAGCTTCTAGCCAAGAACTCTCGACCCCTGCTGCTGCTGCGATGGCACTTTTGAAAGCTTAATTCAAGCCTTTGGTGTCATTGGGTCCACTGAAGTTAATTATGGGGAACTACTGGGTGAAAAAAGTCTCCTTCCTTGTTTTGGCATAACATTTATTGGCCTCCTGGGATGAGGAAAGATCATGATGGCATATTCAGGTCACTCCAGTGACATAGCAGCTGTAAGCTTAATTTTTAAAAGTTTGACTTCAGCTATGAGTTTTTATTGGCAATTGACAGTAGCTAAAAAATATGATTAAGTTCTCACCCTCTGCCAGCTTGTCTTCCTTAATTTATACTTATTGAGATAAGATGACAGCAGTTTAAATTCCAAAAAATGTGCTGGCTTGGAATATTACACATGGTTCACTTAGAAGTGACCTAGTTCTGAAAGACTGTAATAATTTTGCATGCAATGCTAATATTCTCTCTTCTGTCCCAAACTGTTTTGCAGAGATTGTTTTTGTAGAGAGAAGTTACAACTACATGTATATTATGATCTAGATTCATAGCACTCTGCCACTAAAAATGTAGAATTCCTCATTTAAAAAAAAACCCAACAAACAAACAACGACAAAACCCAAACCCAGACATATTCAGGTATGCTAAGTCCATTTTACACTGCTCTGGTGTTATGGTTAGGTGATGAATTGAATAAATTCAGTTTAGGCTAGTGTAAGACAACCTTGTGGTGGTGTTCACTACATTTTTTGTTACAAACAAATATTGCATCTTTTTTCTTGATGGGAAACTCTTTTTTGACATAATTTTTTGACATAGTTTTTTGATATAGCAAACATATTGCAGCCCCCACTTCCAAGACACTTGGTCCAATTCTTTTTACAACAGGTGATTATTTGTAACTCTTTTTCCATTTATTAAGACAAGACAGTAAGACTAAGGAGAGCAAATACAAGTAGTGAAATTCAGCTCTAATAGATAGAACCCACATATACAAATAGAAATACACTGATTTCTGCAGGGTAGCCTTGTGTCACACAGCAGATGTTGCTTATATACTGTCAGTGAACAAATAGCAGTAAGTTCTTTTAAAAACAGGTGTTTTCTGTACTAGTGTATCAAAAAAGTTAAGAATGTGAAGGTGAGATGGATGGAAAAGCTGGTCAGAGTGGGAATGAAGAACGAACATATTTCTTCTTGAATCTACTTGATATAGTGTTTCCTGTTACTTTGCAGGCTTCATTGTCTTTTCTCAGAGAGAGTGAGGGCAGGGAGGGAGAGGAATCCCTAATTATTAAGTGGGAGTTGGCTGCTGGAAAGTATGACCCTTGGTCTTTTGAAGAGAAGAGGAACTAGAGAGATGAAGGGACTTTACGTAGAAAAAACAGTAATTCAAGCCTGCAGTGAAGGTACAGACTTGGCTCAGATTCTCCAGAAGAATGAGAAATCAAGGATTTCACCACATAAGCCTAGGTAGGGAAAAGGGCTTTCATAGGATATTGTTTGTTTTGTTTTTAAGGCAGAATCATAGGCTATAGACACTACTTACTAATAATTCCTGTTTCTAACCTAAACTTCAATTAGAAATCCTAGCAAATTAGGTGAAAATGCTTAATAAAATTGTAATAGAAAGAATTTATGGCAATCAGATGAAAAGTATGCACATACTTGCATTCATCATGAAGATAATTCTCAATGCAACTGGTGAAAGATGGATATGAAACCTAGAGGATAAAGCATATGGACCTGTGGGTACAGAGCTGTATAGTGTTTTTATTGAGGAATCTATTGATTGGGTTTCCTTTACGGAACAACTGAAATCTAATTGGAGACTAGTTACAACTGCAAAACAATCCTGCAATTTGTAGAAGTCTGTCATCACAGCTGGAGGTAGTAGCCTGCTTAAAAATTGCTCTTGTCATGAAATTGCTCTGTCACTTTTCTCCCACATGAATTTGTTTCAGAAGACAAATGTAAGAACACTTGCTAACTCAAGTCTTCCTTTCTCCTATTTAATTTTTGCGGAGGGTTGGCCCTGGCTGAATGCCAGGTGCCCACCAAAGCCATTCTACCACTCCCCCTTCCTCAGCTGGACAGGGGAGAGAAAATATAACAAAGAGCTTGTGGGTCGAGATAAGGACAGGAGAGATCACTCACCAATTACCGTCATGGGCAAAACAGACTCAACTTGGGGAAAATTAACTCAATTTATTACCAATCAACCAGAGTAGGGTAATGAGAAATAAAACCAAATCTCAGAACACCTTCCCTCCACCCCTCCCTTCTTCCCAGGCACAGCTTCACTCCCGGATTCTCTACCTACTGCCCCAGTGGCGCAGGGGGATGGGGAATGGGAGTTTAAGGTCAGTTCATCACACGTTGTTTCTGCTGCTTCATCCTCCTCAGGGGGAGGACTCATCACACTTTTCCCCTGCTCCAGTGTGGGGTCCCTCCCATGGGAGACAGTCCTCCACAAACTTCTCCAACGTGGGTCCTTCCCACAGGCTGCAGTTCTTCACGAACTGCTCCAGTGTGGGTCCCCTCCATGGTGTGCAGTCCTTCAGGAGCACACTGCTCCAGTGTGGGTCCCCCATGGGGTCACAAGTCCTGCCAGAAAACCTGCTCCAGCGTGGGCTCCTCTCTCCACAGATCCACAGGTCCTGCCAGGAGCCTGCTCCAGTGTGGGCTTCCCACGGGGTCACAGCCTCCTTCGGGCACCCACCTGCTCCAGCATGGGGTCCTCCCCGGGCTGCAGGTGGATATCTGCTCCACCGTGGACCTCCATGGGCTGCAGGGAGACAGCCTGCCTCACCATGGTCTTCCCCATGGGCTGCAGGGAAATCTCTGCTCTGGCGCCTGGAGCATCTCCTCCCCCTCCTTCTGCACTGACCTTGCTGTCTGCAGGGTTGTTTGTTTCTCTTACATGTTCTCATTCCTCTCTCCGGCTGCTGTTTCTGTCTGTCCCGCAACTTTTTTCCTTCTTAAAAATGTTATCACAGAGGCGTTACCAGTATCGCTGATTGGCTCGGCCTTGGCCGGTGACGGGTCTGTCTTAGAGCCGGCTGACGTGGGGTCTGTCAGACACAGGGGAAGCTTCTAGCAGCTTCTTACAGAAGCCACTCCTTGTAACCTCCCCCCACCCCGGTACCAAAACCTTGCCACACAAAGCCAATACATTCCACCCCTAACATGGGGCTCGAACCCATGACCCTGGGATTAAGAGTCCCATGCTCTACCAGCTGAGCATCATTTGTTTTTCTTTGCTTTCACACATGGCCTTTGCTTTCACTTTATTAAACTGTCCTTATCTTGATCCACAAGCCTTTTGTTATATTTTGTCCCCTGCTGTCCAGCTGAGGAGGGGGAGTGATAGAGCATCTTTGGTGGGCACCTGGCACCCAGCCAGGGTCAACCCACCACAATTTTTCAATATATGATTACTTTGAACTTCTGCTGTGCTGTTTTCCAGTTCAGAATGGTTTTTCATTCCTTGAGAAAAACAGAAATAAAAACTTTTGATGTAGTTCTGCCGCTTGGTGACTTGCAGAAGGCATCAGTACTTTTCAAGATTCAGCCTTAAATCTCTCATTCATTGTTCCCCACATGACTGGTAAAAGTAGGAGCTAGAGTCCAATATACAAGTATAAAGAATAACCTTTTTAGCTAAAACTGAATGTTGTTAGGTACTAGTAAACTGTGGAAAAAGTATCTTGCTGCTGTTTGATAAAGTGACTAATGATACCAAGTCCCTCACATCTTGAACTGTTGTCTTATCTAGCCACATTTGTCAATTTTCATCAAGTCATTAGATATTTTAATCCACCTATGGAGACAACAATCATATTCTGTGATGGAGCTGAGGTAACATTAAAAAATGAGATAAGCATTGGGCTCTTCTATGCACAGTAACAGCCTACAATTTTGATTGAAATTAATACTGTCTTACAAAGAGATATTAATTCCTGTCCTTAGACAGGACTAATGAAGTTTTAATACCCCAAATCAATCTGTGAGTAGAAGTCAAGTTATTCCTGCACCATTTGATATGACAAATACATCACATGTTTGTTAGTTGTTTATTTTTCAAACAAATGGAGTGCATCCTTCCTTATTTCTCTAGATATGGAAGTAAAATTCAAACACATGAAGAAAGGCTGAAAAAATGTAGTGAAATTTTGGGCAAATGTTATTGCAAGAGTCCTTTTGAAAGTAAGAAAATGGAACCTTCTTGCAAAAAAAAGTCAAAGTACAATATTTTAGCCTCATTAATATGTTTCATTTTAACCTTCAAGTTGAAAATTGATCTATTTTTAACCATTTGATCTATGTAAAATAGTAGTATCATGGACAATGTTTCTGATGAGCTCTATTCTTCCCTCCCTCTTCTAATGACTTGTCTGGATTTGCCTAATGTAATTTCGAAGCAGAGTTCCTTTCACATGACAAATCTTTCAAGAGCACCTTGTGCTTTTGGCAATGCCTTTTTGCTTTTAGCTCTCCCCATATGTATGTTTTATCAGCTTCTCTTGTGCCAACAGTCTCAGCTGTTTTTGGGCATTTCCAGCCTCTGCTCTGTTCTGCAATGTTCACAAATATGCACTATTTGTGAGCTATGCTATTGCACTTCCCCAGCAGGCTCACTGAAACTGTACAAAATGCAGCCTTCACATTAGACTAGTAAAATAAATGGTATTTTTTTGATGTGGACATGGAACCTATATCCCAATGCACTTAAATCCAGAAGCCGCAACTCTGTTTAAAAGTGGAGAAAATCCACTTACTGAACCTTACTTGGCAATTATGATCGGAAACAAATTTTATTGTTCTCTAATGTGGAATTGTTTTTAACTGCAACTGATTATGACTCCAATCCCTGAGATCAATAGAAAGCCAGGAACCTGAAAAACAATAAAATTGAGAGATTGTTTGAAGCATATCCACAATAACTTCCTTTTGCTTATGTCAAAGTATGAATTGAGTTGCCTAGTAGTGTAACCAGGCACTATGGCTTTAGCACTCTTTACTTCCCAGGATTTTCTGCGTTCAGCAGCATGTGCATCAGGAAACTTCCTATGAACCGAGACTTACATTTTTTTCTTTCCATCTTTCATATTCCTTTCAATTTTTTTCTTTCTGCCTTCCATGTTTTCTGAATTGTCATATGCTGCATTCACACTTTATCCTTACTCCCATGCTACTTCAGTGTTCTGAGGTCTCTTCCTATCGTTGTGTAATTTCTAATATTCAGTGTCCCTTCAGCACCTGTAAAATGTCAGATAAAAACTAAAGGAAGTTATCTATCATTGACATGATGATGTGCATTCCTGGTGAAATTGGAGGAGTAAGAGTAAGTTGAGGTAACTGCCAGGAAAGAATGACCTACAAAGAAGTTAATATTTTCACTCCAGCTTTTGTTTTCTGCAAGTTCTGTTCAACTGCAGCAAATCCAGTGGAGGCTTCCTTCGCTGCTTGCAGAAGATATTGATGAACTTCTGGGCACGGAGCTTTCAAATCTGGAACCTCTCTCCTTGATGACTTTCAGTGGAGCTCTGGAAGTGTATTGCAACAAAAACTCTGCCACGGGAAATGCATTGCAGCACTTGGCTGACCTGCAATTAAAACGTTGGCACTTGCCATTTTTTGCTTATGTTATGTCAGTACTCTGAAAGTAAGTGTGTTAATAGAGAATGAATGGGAGGTAGCCTATATGGAGAAAAATGCTATAGTTAGAAGATAACTAAAGAGTGGCTCTTTGCTATTTATGAATTGTCTTAGACATTTGGTCACAAGGGACAGTAAGACATTTATTTCTTAAACTTCAGAACTGTGTACTTTACATAAAATTATCCAACATAACTACCATTACAGTCTCAGTGCTGCCTGAGAAACAGGTAGAAGTTGGGCTTTCAGAAACAGCAGAGACTTAAGTACCAAATCATACAGGGAAAGAAGTCCTTCCCGAGCTGAAAACCTCTGAAAACAGAAGACTGAGTTAGTTTATTGCTACGATAAGAAAGAGTAAGTTTCAGAACAAAATCGGGTGTCTTAGGGGCCAGATATTATCAGGTTTCCTAACTGAGGAAAACACCAAAGTACATTCTGATTGAGCTATATCCAAATGCTGCCCTTATGCTTGGTGATTTGCATATGTAAGTATGCTGAGTTACTGAAATTGGTGATACTAAGGAAGGTAGCACCTTGTATGGGTAGAAGGATAGAAGTCCTTCGTGTTTGATCCTGAAGACCTGCAGAAATCCTCATGAGGGTCTGTGTTAGATCTGCTGAAGTACATCTGCTTCTGAGCTTTAAGCTAAAATCTAGTAGAAGAAAACTCAGAATGGAGCTGATGTGCGCAAAATGGCAATGGTGAGAATAATGACTGCCAGATATTCCTGCAGTCTGAGCAAAATCCTTGCTATTTCAATGTTTTATTGACTAAGATGGAATGCTTGATAATGTTATTTTAATTTTTATAAAGACTTAGTCATTGTTGACACAAAAACCTTGCTTTGTTGAAGCAAAACTGTGATATCTCATCAGAGCCGTGCTATACCTATACATGCTTTTGTGCCTTTCGATGGTGTTATGAGCCATGTAGGGACATCTATATTCTTCTGTTTTAGTGAGCATTTTTATTTTGTGTGTGTACTTCTCTGCATTCTAATTTTGTTCATTTGGGTGAATAGGGTGTATGAGGGGTTAGGAGTGGCATACACATATAAATATTACAGCTATTACCAGATCTTTTTGCTGCTTCTTAATCATTACTAATTATCTGCTTTTGTTCTTAGTGGGTGAGTTGGCTCACCTAAATAGTTAGTTGCACTGACAGTACAGATTGCTATTTTAATGGGCTCCATATTGTTCTCTTAGTAGACTGCAAAAGGATTGCTATAGGGATTTGTAACATCTTGAACACAACTAATTGTGCACAGGTATCTATTTGGTAAGAGCTTATTTTCTGGAATACTGATAAGTAATGACTGATACCTTGGAGGAAGTGACCTGCTATAAAAAACACAAACCGTTAAACATAGTAACAGATTAATAGTATTATCTGGTGGGGAGTTGAAGCAGTCTAAACAAGTGAAAAGAGGCCTTGTTAAATGTGGTCATTATTTCTAAATTAACATAATGCAGTTTGAAAGTAATGGAGAATATAACAAAATAATCTGACTTATCCTAGTCTCTCACTTCCCTCTATCTGTAAGTTGCTAAAAATATTTTTTCGGAAATCTGCATGTAAATCTTCTTGTTAATTTTCAGTCAAAACAAAGGCATTCAGTTTTGAAGGTCTATTTGGCAAATTAGTACCAAAAAGCATATATACATTGTTCAAAGAGGGCATATGAGTGAATGTTTTGCAGGGATAATTCTTTTCCAGGAAGTAATGAACATAATCTTTTGCTACAGACCCATCTAGATAAATAAGTATTAGAAAAAGATGATAAAACACTTGCTTTAATACATATGGAATTCATACGTAACTGGAAAAAAGTATTATATTCAATACCCTACACTTATGGAGAAATTTCCATTTTGGGATTTCACAGCAGCCTGCATATGTTAGTATTGTAGAGTTGATAATCCATAGGTGTGATAGAATTGTGGTTTTCCTAGTTTATATACTGGGAAACTCAAATACAGTGATGACATTTTTTGGTTTTTTTCCAAGGGCAGACAAGGACTGCTTGCAAAGACAGTCTTCTGACTTCCAAGACTGAGCTTTGTCTCATTTCCTGTGAAATAAATCTTCATCCATTTCTGCTTTAAGGTAATATTCTTCATGTTGTTTGTGTAGGGAATAAGATTATCCTTCCATTTTGAGGAATGCTCATCTGCACTGTATTTTGAGCATGGACACATGTTTGGACCACAGTTTGTGAGCATCTGCTCAAACTGGGAGCACAATAGCCCTTAGGGAGAGATCATCCATACCACCTTTTTGCATTAAATATGCAACACATATATTAGGCTTGATCTGTCTACCTCCGTACTTGTGGCACTGTCATACTGCTGATCTTGGACAAATAAATCTGATGTAGTCTTCCTCTAGAAGGTTCTCAAAGTCAGAACTGGAAAAACATGCTGTTTATATTTTAGCAGGGCAATTTGTGGGACTACAGTACAGGTCCTGTAATTTTGTTAGTGTGAATATATAGTTAGGTTATAAAGTTAGGCTTTAGACTCCTGTTCATTCAGCACTCTAGCAGGAAGCACAGCTGTATGAGTTAGGTTTTTCGAAAGGAGCGTGAGGACATGTATTTCTCATCAAATTTAAGGGTTTTGAGGAATTCAGCACCAGTTCTGTTGAGTTTATTTCAGACAGCCTTTCTTCTTACCCTGTGTTTTTTGCCACGTTTCAGTTAGATGAGATATTATAATTGAATCACTTTGCTATAGACTAGATGGATTTGAACATAGTTGTTCTTACAAAGTCAATGGGGCTCTGAAACTCTTTTTCTTACCTTGTCTGAAACAAACTGTATTTGGTAACTGCCAGCATATCAAAGCCATCAGTTTGATAAGCTTTTTGGAGAGAATTAAAGACACATCTCCACAACAGTGGTGAGTGAAGAGGAGCTTTCTGGCTGAATTATTGTTCCTCCATGAATGGTTACTTTGCATTCCCTGTGGAGGCATTACTATAGTATAAATGCAAATGGCAGCTTGCCCAGAAAATTTGTAGGCTTTTTTTTCACCATTTAAATCTAAGTAAGTGGACAAATGGAGTAAAACTCTCCTGAGAGTTCAGCAGTGTCGTACTGTACCCTGTGCATTTGGTTTTGTTTTCTTTTTCTCTTGGTTATTAACTCAAGTGTTTTTTCTCATGTATCGGTGTCCATTTGACAAGGGAGAATGAATAAAAATGATGCTAATACTGTCCTGCTGGAAACTAAATAGACTTCAGATAAACCAAACTACCAAGCCAAAACCTCAGTCAAGCTAAAAAGAACCATAAATAGGCAGATGGCTGCGGTACCTATTAGAGGGTATTTCCTGGTTTGTGTTTGCACCTCACAGTTCAGTGTGTTGCTGTGCTGTTAGCAGGACTACCTCTTTTGGGATGTTGTTGGGTGAGCTTGTTTCACTAGCACTTCTTCATGTTGTTGGTATGGGAATAGGGAACTGACTGTGCACTTACTTCTCTGTTCAATAACCCCTTAACCCAAGGCAACCTCAGCTGCAATTTATTGCCTTAGTTTAACCTCTGATATTCAGCAAGGAAAGTAATATGGCTTCACTTACTGTTCACTGTCTCCAGTGAAATTAATTTCTTGAAATAGAGGAAAAAACCAGCTTTTTTTTCTTGGTATATTTATTTTTAGGCAAGATTGTTATTATTCTATAAAGACAAAGTCAGAAAATGTGCTTCTGCTGCTACAAAATCAACTTGTATCACATTTCTCCAAAATCAGCCCATTTAGCAAAGGAGATGTTGATGACATTGTTTTCCTTGAAATTGACTGTCCCCTAATCAGAACAGGTTAGTCTATATTTTTTAAAATACCACTCAAAAATAAATAAATAAATAAAAAGTAAAGGAAACACATTTATAGCAGTTTATCTTTAATATGCCAACCATCTTTCAGTGGAATTTTAAAAATGTTAGAAAATCTTCCCCCATTAACAATGGACTTGGTTTTCTGTCAGACTAAGTACATGAATAATTAACACACACCCCCATTTTTCTGTTGTAATTCCCTCTTTGAGAACAAAGTAGTGTACTTGAATGTTTGTTACTATTTGCGTGTATAGCAGCCAGTGCTTTTTATCAATGGTGTATGTATGTTTTCCTATATTATCATGGTTGTATTATCAAGGGCTAACAAGACAGTTTTAGAAACAGAGTACCAATCTATTTTCATCTTGTATGGTCTCTCATCTGTTTCAGATCAGCTACCCATACTATACCATAAAAGGTAACACTCTTCTTTGTCAAAGGCTAGAAAGGATTTTAGGTGGAACTTTTTCATGGGATGTCAATAGGTGGAGCTAGAAAACAGGAACAAACGTTAAGTTTGCAAAATCAAATGGTTTTTTTTTAGAGATGGTGGCCTTGGAATCCTAGGAAACAGGCTTCATACACAGTCTTCAAGAAGTTTCTTTCTAAAACTGGTGTGGCTGAATTCACATTTAGCCCTGTAGTTGTAATGAATCCTAGTATATTTTGCAGATTCTAGGCAGATGGGTGTTTTAATCCTCAAACTCAGACTAAGATCAAACAGCCAGACTATTCAGGTTACCAATGTCAAAATTTGAAGACCAATGATGTTCATGGATCAAGCTAAAAGGTTTTTACAATGGGAGTTAGCATTGAACTGTAGGACCTCAAAGCTTCTTTGAAAACCCCAGCCTTACTCAGCAGGTATGGAAAGAACTGCAATTCATTGGTACTTGCTATTTTGCCTGAACTTGCTCTTCTGTTTGTGGACATTATTGTTCATTCCTTGTGTAATTACTTGTTGTTTTACCACAGTGAACTGGCCTTAGTTCATTAACTGATGTTTGTTTCTCTTTTTTCTTTTTTTTTCTTCAGTCTCCCTAACGTACTGTCCAACTCTTTGATGCAGTTGGACTCAAAGTAAACGTGATCTCTGGAAAAGAGCATGCTTGCTTTCCTACAGTCTAAGCAGCACCTCCATTCAATTCTTAAGTCCTTTCTTAAGGTGACAGTTCTTTGTGTCACATTTCTTATCTGCATATTCTGTTACTTAGCTGCCAAAGGATTTACATCATTTAAAGGGAAACAATACAAATCTCAAAGCTTCTTTGAGACTATTGTGACTTATTAATTATATTCGGTAACTGTATTCCAATTCTAAAGGCAGTTCTCCTACTTGTCAGTGATTTGCCACTTTTCATTAAATAATAGTTTTGGTTATCTTATTATCCCCTGAAAACTGTTTAGTCATAAAATATTCATAATTATAACCTTGATGCTACAATTAAAGTCATGTTAATGCTTTTATTAATAAAACCTTCAATTGCAAGTAGGTAAAGTTTATATTTAGCTAGAATTTGTCATAATGAGATATAGACACAAAGACTGTTTTGCACAATTAAAAATATTTTATATTAAAAAATAGTGCCAAGCCTTTTCCATGTTTTAACTTTATTCTATAACCATGACAGTGAGATGTTGAGGAGCAAACAGTAGAATTGAATAGTTTTTCCCATGAAAAGTATAGTATTTCCCTCGGGACAAAACCCCTTCAATTTTGGAGGCTTAATCTTGGAGTTCATTTTCACTTTTGGAAAGTCTTTCTATTTTCACCCTGTGACTGGCAAGTTTCATGCACTTCTGGGCTCCAAAGTCCATGGATAATTACTTCATAAAATGCCAGTGTCAGCATCTGCAGACATTCTTTTTGTGTTGAATTATACCAACACACAGTTTTACAGTTCTGTAATGTGTCAGTACTGTGGTCATGACTTCCTATTATTCATTACCCTCCAAGACTGGGATACCACAATTCCTATGATTGAGCTGTACAAAGTCATGATACAGTATGTGGGCAGGAAGATTCTTCCTCATCAAGTTATTTTTTTTCTTTGCTCATTAAAACTCTGTATGTGTTTTCCTTTGAAGTACTTCTGAATTGTTTCTTTTATTTCATACCAATCTATGGTATTAGATAGAATAATGGCTTGACAAACTGTAGTGCCATCTATTTCTTGACTTACTTCTGATAACCCTTATCAAGGCAATAAGTTGCTTTTCTTTTTCTATTTGTCAGTGGCTACTTTGTCAATTGTCCAAAATGTTTGTGTATAGGAAGACTAATCCTGTACTGCCTGCTCAAACAGATCCTTCTATACATTAGATGGAGCTGCAAAATCTTATATACCAGGTTAAATTAAATCTTGATGAAGCTGTAGGTTTACTTGATGTCTTATGTTGAAACAAACCTGAATATAATGAGACAGCTGACTTCATGCAGATCCCTAGGCATGTACATGGGCATGCAGATACCTGGACATGTGCATGGACCCTTTCTTAGGCTACTAGTACAGACAGAGTATCACCTATAAGGTCAATTCAGAAGAAGTTAAATTGCCCTCAAGTGCCATGAACAACTAAACACATAAGCAAGACTCACTTATGTGATGTTCTCCAAAAAATACATTAGGAAACAGAACTTTCACTTTTGATTCCAGTAAATGGAGTCCACAACTGCTTCTTTCCCTCACTAGTGTTTCAGGCTGTTACTATTGTACGTATGCCCTGATTTCAAAAATGCATGGTTGAGAAGGTATAAAGAGGGCCATGCTTCCTCCAGTACACTAATGTCACATTTGACTGGGATATGATATTTGCGCTCTGCTGCATGAGTTCCCAGCCATGTCACTTAGCGAGTAACTCTGGAACTGCTGCTCAGTAAGATGGACCTCCTAGTAGAAGGTGATCGACAGCTGAGGGGAGGAGTTCCTCTGTCATCACCAAATCTGCTTCACATTGAGAACTGGAAGAGCCACTTGACATTCTACAATACCTAAAAGCTTATGCAAAAATAACTGTTATGTGTAATGATAAATAAAATATGGGCATTTCAGTAGCTTATTTACTAGGGAAAAAAAAAGAACCCAAGCACTAAGCCATATTCCTTTTAAAAAGCTGTCTTGAAAGTTTGTTGGACTTGATTTGTCCCAGTGTTGTCCATACTTTTGCTTTCATCAGAGGAACCAGGTTGCTGAACTACTACAGACTTTCCATTTGCAGGCATTTATTAGCATGCACTTATTCTGGTGTTTTCCAGTTATGTAACAGTGAACCTGCAATATTAAACCAACAGACCCAGATTTTAAATGATGACATACTTATTGCATTTCTCTCATGGAACACTGCTTTCTGACCATACAGTGGCTACTGCAATGAATCTGTGAAATGATCATTCTTGTGAAACATTCTGGAGGGTACTCACATTTGATGTGAGCAGTAGGAGCCTGGCTGATAGCTAGCAATTAATTAGTGAAACACCATATGTTAGCAGAAACACAGCAGATGTGTGTGTGTGTGTGTGTGTACATGGCAGAACAGAGTAGAAAATTCTACAGTTGCAATTCAAGCAAGAAAAAAAGCTAATCTAAGCCAGGATCCCAAAATAGCAACTTTGATTTGTTTTGAAGTAGCTTTCTGAATGCTTAAAAATGTTTCTATTTTTCCTGTGGTTATTGTTGGGTTAATTCTATTTGTGTGTCGTCTACTGTTATTTTCTTACACAATAACTGAGATCTGTTTCTTAATTTTCACTGAAAGCTCACATGCCAAAGCCTGTTGTGCCATACAGCAATATTTCATGGTGTGTCTATCACTTAAGAAAGCAAAATTGGCTTTGTAACCGAAGCACTAAAGAACCAAAATAGTGCTTATTCTTTACATACTACTCTTAGAGTATTGCTAAACCATTCCTTCAAATGAGATTGTATTTTTCTTGCTATAGTAAATGTTTGTTAGTATCTTCCTTTAAACTTGATGTACTTGATTCTACTGCAAACTACTGATTATTATTAGTATTTCATATCACCTCAAATACTGCTAAATCCTACTGCACAAGATACTGAGGAATCACCTCATGGCAAGGCAGATCTGACACCAAGATCAAGTTTAAATAATAAAAGGCAATATCGCTATCATCAATTTTAGAAACAGTCTGCATGAAGTGAGTTTTAAGAGATCCTATAGAAAATCTGTGGGAAAAAAGAGAATTACATGTGGATGGATAATTACAACTTGTGCATGGAGCTAATTGGTAGCCTTCCAACAAACCTTCATTTTATTTTTTTAAAAAGTCAGTATTTTAGCTTCCCCAAATTTTGCTCACGGAAAATTTTAGTGTGTTTCAGGGTGAGGTGCAGCCACATGGAAGATGGAGTTCCCCCAAATCTTGCAATTTAGGTGAAAAGCAGGCAACTGGAAATCATAAGGGGAGGTTTGAAACAGGGTGAAGAACACCACCAAAGAAAGGAGATGGCTCATCTAAAGCACATGAGTAATAGAACAGAACCTAGTGTTCCTGAAATCTTATTCAATAGTCTTTTGATAGCCTAGGTGTCTTTATACCAGTAGATTTTTATGAATTTAAATAAGCAAACAGAACAATATCTTGGAATTATGTAATTAGTACTGCAGTTTCAAAAATTGATTTGGGGAATATTATGCCTGTACACACATCCCTGGTGCTATCCCGTTACCTTACTTTTCTGTCTTACACTTCTCCCTTGTCCCTAACCTAGCCATTCCTTTTTCTTCTGTATCTGCCAGCTATTTACCTGTACACCCTCAGTTTCTTTTCTTGTTAGGTTGAAAAACCTTCTTGCATAAGTAGCAATATTTAAGACTGATAAACAGATGATTGATCTGGCATATAGACAATTTAAAGGAACTTTATTCAGTTATTGCCTTCTTAAAAACAAGACTCATACAGCCAACAACAGTTTCTTTTTCATATTTCAAGTTACTTTCTGGCAAGGTCTTAGAACCTACCTCTAATTTTTTTTTTTTGCTTTTCTTCAAGGTCATGCAGTGTCTCTGTCTATTCTATCCTTTCTCTGGTTTATAAAGGAGCCTTTTTTTGTCTGATTTATCAGACACTGATCATCAGACACTGATTTCACCACTGATGAAATGCTGTCAAGGATTACCTACTCCATACTATAGCAATGCTGTGGGCTTTCACTGGATATGAAGCGTTAGTGTTTGCTTAGCAAGTCTGAGCAGTACAAAGTGAGAGATCGGAACATGGTTGGTAGTTCCTCAGAAACCTGCTAGAAAGCCAGAATTGGAATTTTGCAATACACCAGTGTAAAAAGAGTGAGGATGATATGTATGGAAGGATTAATTTTTATTAATATGTAGTGCTTATATGGTTAAAGTGCCTTAAGAATTAGGTGGGGGACATGTAATACAGGATCATCACAAAGAATAGAGAGGTGCCATCAGTTTTGCCACTTCATGAATAAAAATTCGAGTAAAGGGGATGTGTGGTGTGGGGAGCCTTTAACACAAAGAATCTCAATAACAGAAGGCTAATATGTGAGTGTTTGCCATGTCCTGTACGGTGTCTGTTGATTCAGTAAACTAAATATGTGGTGCAATACAAGGCAAATACCAGTAGAGGTCATGGAAGCAGGAATAAAAGCATGAAAAAACACCGAGAGACTTACAGAAAAGTTATCTGTGAGGGGTGAAAAATAAGGGCTGAAAAGCAAATCAAACAGTCAAAGAAAGTGCAGAGTATCAATAAAATTCAGTAGCTCACAAGCCTGTATAATATATTGCACTATTTGCGAACTTAATGAAAGTGTCACCATTTCAGAAACAATCAAACCAATAAATACAAGTTAGAGTTTTAAGGTGCATCAAACTGCAGTACAAAATTAACTGCTAAGAAGATGTAACTAAATCATATACTGGATTAAAGAAAATTCAGGAAGATATTACAAAAATTAAAATCAAAAGCAAAGTGCCATTCGTCCCAACAAGAAATGACAGATTTTTAATAAAGACCAAATTTGTATTCAAGGGAAAAAAAAAAGGTGCAGGTAAATTATATTTGCTTATTCAAGCTTCTCTTTGTAAAATTTCAACATTTATGTATGTAAATTTTTCATGATAGTCTACACTAAAATTGTTTTTATTTGGTTATTAAATCATGAAAATTATTTCTATTGGAGACTGGGAAGGTTAAGCTTAATTAGGAAGCTATTACATTCCATTTAATTAACAGGAGAAACTTTCAGTAGTCTGATTTATGTAAAATATATCAGACTGCATGCACAGTGCCATTATTTTTATAGGGCAAATAAAGACATATTAACAAGAAAAAAATTAAAGTCTATTTGTTAATGTAAATAATTTGACAATGTTTTTGCAAAAATTGTTTTTGTTTGCTAAAGTAATGAAGCTCTAACCAGGAAATGACAATCAAAGAGGAAGAAGGAAAAGCTTACTAGTACTTAGATTTGTGGCCTCTACTCCCCTACATTAACAAAAGCTGTAAGTCACTTGAATGTAGAAGTGGAGTAATTTTAAATACCAAAGGCAATACAAAGCAATTCTCCTAAATGCCTTTTATGTTTTAAATGGTACTACAATGATTTCTTTAGAATGAAGTCTAGCTCCATTAGAGACAAATCTTTAGTTTTTAATGAATCTGCTATTGATCAACCTGAAAGGATTGAGCCAAACATTTAAACAATTATCTCTGTTTGCAGGTCCACATTTTTGTATGCTTCTAGTTTTGTCATCTTTACAAATGTGCAACTTTTATTATTGTAGATTAATGTATCCTCCAAAAATTAAAAGTTTGAGGCTTTGGCATAGTTTAGCCAGTGTTTATTTTAAGTTGCTGAGAAAAATAATCTACTTTTTTTTTTTTAAAGAAAGTTTAATTTTAATCTTTTTAAAAGTAAAAAAAAATTATTTTAATTGATGGCATTGAGGTTGTAAATAGGAGATCTGAGTCATTAGAAGGTCTTTAATTGATTATACTGTGATAAATTAGACTTGCTTAATTGCTCTGACACTGGACAGGAAGAGAGGAGCTAGCAGTTCTTTACCTTGGTCTTTTTTCAGTTCAACTGGTCAGCCATAAATGAAAGTATACTTGGACTGTAAAATGAGCAATGAAAATATGATCTCTTGATAGCTATTAAAAATTCTTCCTCTGGAATCTGTGGTGTCATGATAAACATGGCAGGAACAGAATCAATTATAACACCTTTCAGAAAAATGACAGATTTCAGAGATAAATATGAATATTTGGAGGATGGGGTAACTTTAAGTTAGAAAACTTAATTTCTGGTACTTCCTTTTCACATCAGTGTAGGCAAGATTGGAGTGATAGCAGCTGTCACTAAGCTTACATACTGTACGTGGGAATATGATCTGATGAAAATGAGTATGTTCAGTGACTTTTTATGACTTCTGCTTGGGGAGTCTTTGATCCTAAATTGTAATTGCAATTAATTCCTTATAGATCTATAAATTTGTAATTATTGCTTTTTTGAAAAAATTATTCAGTACATTTATAATAAGAGTTTCAAGGTGGTATGTATCACAATTAGCATAAAAAATAATTCTGGGAAAAATCAACTATACAACTAGAAAAATAACCTATAAGATGTGCACTGATAAGATCCAAAATTAAACTTTAGGTATTATTCTAATCGAAAGTGAAGCTTGTCAGCTATTTTACAGGCAAGGAAGTTGTCCATTAAAAGAGTGATAAATTTAGCAGTGGTTCATAGGAGTAAATCACTTACAGTGAGGGCAGCACTGAGAGTCTTTAGCAGCTTTTTCAGTTGCTCATGATCTAGGATTCTTTTTGGTTTTGCTTCTGAAGCAAGTAATGACTATATACTTTATACCATATATATCCATATTATCCATATCAGAAACATAGTGAAGCAACCAGCTAATTCCACTGAGTATGAGAGGTCTTAAAGAATGTGTTGTTTGGGTTTTTTTAAAATACCTTTGCTAGATAAAACAAGGAAGCATGAGAAATACTGACTGATAAACCTTGACATGAACAGTGATCAAACCTGCCACAACTGGGATTTTCACAATGTGTAGACTCCGATGTGTAATCAAGAGTGCACTCCCACTACAGCATTTGAACAATTCAGTTTCAAAAAAACAGTTAGTCACAAGATGATACAGATCACTGAAAACCAGAAATTTTTATGCCAGTGCCTAAGCAGTTAATACTGTTTGATAGCAGTGACACATTCTCGCCTTAGCATGTGATTCTCACGGCACTATTAGCATATGCCTTTTAGCTTTACCTATTTCAAGAACATGTAATAATAAGTTCAGGCCACTGTAACTTTGTCTTTGACATTTATTTATTTTTCTGGATTGCGTATTTCATTGCATTTACAAGTAACTGTACATTCCCTTCCACTTTGCGTTCCTGTCGTCAAGATATCTGCCCTCTCACTGTGCTCCAGCAGTAACTCATTACACTGCTATGGCTTCCACATTTTTGATTTCTACTACCTGAATAATATTTAGGCAATTGCCCCTCTGATCCCTGCATGTCTTCACTGGAATAATGTGTGTGCCCCAACAAGCAATATATGAGCAAGAAGGAAAGTTTTCAGTTTTGAACACGGGAAATACTGTGGAGGCAGTCAGTCATAAAGTGGGAGGCTAAACATCACCAGTGAGATGGCACTGTTTTTTGACACCTCTTTACCTCTCAGGTAGGAAACTTGCAGGAAACCTCAGAGAGGTCACAGCCAAATACTAAGCTAATTTATCTGAAATAAGCTGGGAGGTAGAGGTTTGGGGAGATGCCTAGAACTAAAGATTCTATTCAACAAATCTCTTTAAAAAGTTTTGATCCAAAATGCATTTCATGAACTAAGATATGTGGGTGAAAAAAGAAAAAATTATTGCCAGAGGCATGCTGCAGAACCTACTGAGACTTCCCAAAGATAGGATATTTGCATCACCTTTTGTAAAATTTTGTAGATGTAAATTTGATCTGACAAACCATTTATTAAAATTTGGAATGCCATGTCTCTCATACAGAATAGCTGGAGTCAAATTAAGATGCACCTTTTAGTAGGTAACACTTATTAATTCAAGGGGGACCTGTGAGTAGAAGCAGAAAGAAAATGGCATGGTGGGGAGAAGTTGCTTCCGTATGAAATAGAGACCAAATTTTACAAAGTGTAGATTTTAATTTTCTCTAAAGAGTTTGAGAGCAATGTTTATCATGAAAGCTAGAATAATTTATTTTTTTTTTTGGCTTGCAATCAGTTGAAAGGATATTTTTTCATGGTTTGATTGTGATTTTTTGGGGGGTGGTGGTTAGAAAATTCCTTATAAGTTAGTACTGCTTTGCACAAAGAATGTGGGCCCTCTTGCCTGCATACCACCCCACATTCAGGAAGGATACTACTCATTATCTTATGAGTTGTATTCAGCCAACTTTTTGTATTAAGGTGGGGAAATGAGGGAAAATAGATTTATTTTGCAGAAAGAATATTTAGCTGGGAATTTTTCCTCTATTTCTGGTGCAATATTTTAAAATTAATATTTTAGTGCTGATTTTCCACTAGTGTAAATGTAGTTGAGTGGTCTTCCAAAGATCTACGCTGCTTTGTCTTAGCTGAGTGTCTGGCATGTAGTATGCATATACTAATTTTATAGATTTATGCTCTTCAGTGGACAGTTTCTTAATTTCTTTCCATATGTCCGTTATTTCTATGTGAAAAAAAAAAATCACAGGATTCTACTTTGTACATAATATGAGGTACATAATGATTTTTAAATTCTACTTCCAATTAAAAAAAACAAACCTTCAGAAGCCCTTCACTGAAGAGTTCTTTGTGGTACAATAGTTACTGCGTGAGGAGTTCTGCATTAAAGTTGACATGATTATTGCTGAGTTTTGTCTCTTCTGCAGTGTTGAATACACTGTTCTCCATCTTTTTAATTTTGTGGTTAAAATCTCACCCCCCAATTGCTCATATATATTGTGTACTGCACTGGATAATGTTTTGTCACCCTTTTTGTTTGGTTTTCCTTTGGTTTTCCTTCATCAAACTGTTAAAAAATGAAACAAAACAAAACCCCAAACAAAAAAGCCTAATCCCTTTATTTCTCACAAAATTTATTTCCAACCTGCTCAGATAAATTCTAATCAGTTATCTGTTTAAAAAAAAGATTCACAATACACTATACCACTGAAATATGTTTTAGTATTAATATCAGTGTTCACAGAATCAGAAATAAAATGATGCTAACAGTATGCTTGCCTGAGATCCCAGAGGCTAAACAAAATGAGAATGAATACTGTTGCACTACCTGTAAAAGTAATTCATACTGCAAGATACTATACCTGATTTGAAAGGATTTGTATCACCTAGATATCAACTGGGTAACAAATCAAATAAACCCAAACTAGAAATGCTTTGTACTGAACTTACTACTTGTACTGATCTCTTAGTACTCATACTGAGAAACCGATACTTGTGCTGCAAAGCACTTTAAAATGTGAAACACAGATATTTCAGTAAGGGGGAATTGACTACAATTAATAAAAAAAAAATTACCAACACTGATGTAAATTATTTAGACCCTGGGTAGTTGTGTTTACACAGCAGAGGACAGGGTACTGCAAATGATTGCAACAAATCTAAGATAGCTAAGAAACACTGGAGCAAATTTTGGGATGTGTAGCTTCATGAGGACGTTCTTGGAGTTAAAAACCTCCACCTAAACAATATTCACATTCAGTTAATGTTTTTAAGGAGGGCAAATAAATAGGAATGACAGAAGTACAGAATGAGTTGGTGCTAGCCAACGGGAAAAATGGATGGTCCAACCTTGAGGGGAGTGAAATTGGTCATGACTCAGGTCTGAAATGCTGAGCTTCTATTTAAACTCGCATTTTAATAGGGAAAACAATGACAAGAAGTTGAGCATTTAGGCCACAGTCTGAAACCTATTGGCCTTGATGAAATCCCTCTTATTAATTTGAATGCATGCGGAATTAACCTCATGGTAAAGAAACATAAGGACCTAAAAAAAGAAGCATGTATCGAAGAAAGGTAGCCTGATGGCCTGGTCATATGCATATGAACAAGACAGGACCTAGTTTATCAACTCACCATACCTGTTTCTCACCTATTCATTTAGATCCTTAGTTACCAGATATAATGAAGTAAATAGGACACTGTGCTTGACAAATGAATATTGATGAGGAAATGACTCATGGTTTTTAACAATTTATAATAAGGAGCATAGAGGAGGGTGCCTGAATTCATAAAGTTGTTATGCAACTCTGTGGCATGGAGTACTTCCTGATGGTAATGCTCTTAGACATAGAGGAACACCACCACCTGCTCTTGAGAAAAGTGCCCTGCTTCTAGTGGCTCTCTTACTGTATTTTGACAACAGTCTAAACTCTCTGAAATTTGCTTGTTTTCCCGTTGACTGTTTTGCACCTTTGCACAACTTCTGCTAGGAAATAGAACAACAGATACCTGAATGTAGAAACAAAGATTCTTTTCTCCTCTTGGCTTCAAATGTAAGTTGTGTAGGACTCCTCTCTCCAACCCAAAAATATTGAGTGGAGAACAAGCTGTCCATGTCAAAACCTTACCCTCTTTACAGAGAAACACCTAACTCCCTTTCAGATGCAAATGCTGTAACCAGTGAAAGGCAGTTAATTTTCTTGTAGTTATTTATCACAGAGTATGTCTATTAACCATCAGGGAATGAGGAACAGTGAGAAACTTGTTATGAAATAAAAGTGGCAGCTCTGTAGGTTTTGGGGTTTGGGGTTTTTTCTGCCTTTTTTTTTTTTTTTTTTTTCCTAAAGGATAATATTCTGAGGGAAATGGAGACTGGCTGCACTTCTGAAATAGTTCCCTAGATTTCCTGGCTTATTAGATGTATGTAACCAGAGAGTTCAAGAATATAAAAGAAGGAAAACAAAATAAAGCACTACTTTTCAATGGGAATTTGTGGGTAGAGAAGAACTGCCTTTATTTCTAGGCTAGGGCGCAGGGAGATGGGAGTGCCTTAAAGCTATAAGGTATTTTGCAGTAGAGCTACAACACAAATCCAGGTTAGCACTTTCAGCACATGCCTAAATCCATTGTCATTCCACTTTCTTCTGTTAATCTGTTGCCACAGCCTTACCCATCACCATTTCGTTGCTTACATGGAAAAGCACGTTAAAATATGTTACCAACTACATTTCTTATATTATTTTCCCCTAATATTTTTTTTAGACTTGGCAGATCTCTTGCATCACATGTCTGTATCTTGTCTGGGTTTTGGCAGATTTGATTGTTTGTAAAATAAGTCACTAGGAATTTTTTCTTCTGTATTGCTTCTTCCATCTGAGAGAATCTTCTGCATGCTCTACCAATTCATATTGGATGCTGAGCGGCATTAATGTTTAGTTGATTGTATCAGTAGTAGTCATTTGGGGATTTTCAGTTACTCTGTTAGAAATCTTAGCTCCATTGCCTGTTTAATTTAGATTATAAAGTCCATTGAGAAGAAATTACACATATTCTGCATATTCCATGTCATTATCTGTAAGATTGTTCATCAACAAATTAAAAGTATGCTTACTACTAATAATGGTATATTGCTGTTGTTTGCAGTAACTTGATACAGCTATTTTTTTCTGACTGATCCTCTTTTTTTCCCTTCCCAGGAAACTGAATTTAAACTGATACTGCTAATCAAGCTATAGTTTAACAAAAGTTACTTCTTTCACTAACTTTAACTAGCAAAAAGGAAGGGAAAATGCCATTATTTCTTCTCAGATCAGAATATAGCATCAAGTCTATTTACCTTAATCCAGGACTATGAACATCTTATTCCTGTTATTGACCAGTAACTCACATTTATAGGGAAAACCCCTGCAAGTAAGCGCTCATCCATGAAGCAGGCTATTCCCTACCTGGCTCACAGTCAGACAGAACTTGAAGAAAGGCTGCCCCAACTTGGCCACCTGTCAAACCTCTTACTTTATTGACCATTGTGAGATAAATCTCCAAAGCATATTTAGTTTGCAAATGAAACTGGTATTGCATCTCTCTCTGTGGGCATTTTAAACCTATTGTTTTGTTCTGTGTGATAATGTTTTCTATTGCTTATGACAATCATTAATGTTTTATGAAGTGCTGCATTTATTTCCTTAACATTATTCCAAATCTTTTCTAAACAGCCCTGAGTCAGGCATGCCTGACTGCCTGGAATGCTGACAAATATCAGTGTTCATGGATGGTTAACTAGGCAATGAGCTATTCACCACCCCAGTGTGGAACATACTGGTTTTTTGAAAGGCACAAGAACTAATGTATTTCTTTCTCATGTAATACAGAATGTAAATTAGATTTATAGCTGGCAATAGCAGAAATAGATTAATTGGCATAGTCAATACAAGCTAAACTTTGCTTATGCTTTGGGCAGGGGCAGAACATAGCACAATGGCTTGTTTTCCAACAGAAAACTCCTGTTCCACCTGGTAAATGAGTTGGTCAGTTAAGGGTCACTCTAATGCACCAGGATGTACGAGTGGTCTTGTTGTATGTATTATACCTGCACTACAGCACCTGTGACTTGGACTGGAAGTTGGGTAAACTGCTTCTTCACCAGTTATATAAAATCCTACTTTACTTGTGTAAAAGGATTTCCTTGCTTCTTCGTTGGTCTGTTTGATTCTTTCTACAGTATAGCTCTAACTTGAATCTTCCTGGGCCATGATGGTGACTAATAGATATTTCAATAATATCTTTATATCCTGAATTGACAGAAATATCTGAGATTAAAAATTATTAATGAAGTACATTATTTAAACTGAGAATATGCTCTCTGAGATGGATACAGTCATGAGAAGTTCACATGTTTATTCTGGTGAACTTACTGCTTAAAGGCTAGAAATTCACCTAGGAAAATTTATCTCTGAAGATGTATTAAAAAAAAAAAAAAGGTAAAAGAAACCAAAACAAACTCTGTTGCATTGGTATAGTTGGCATATATTTAAGCTTTGAGATCTTGGTTCCTAACCAACCAGACAGTAGAGATCAGTGCAACTTATAGCAGTCTTGTCCTTGAGAGTAGATCTTCCTACAGTAACCAGCGTACGTGGCAAAAGGCAATGGCATGGTCAGGTCTCAGTGCAGGTGCAGACTTACAGAAAGTACTAATGTAGTAAAGCTATGGGTTTTGTCAGTGACACAGGCCACTGAGCTGACTTCAGGGTTATTGACTCAGGCTTAGTGTCTTGCAGAGCAGAAGCATGTGAATGTGAGTACATAGCCCTTCACATACTAAATTTCCTGACCTCTCAAAATGTACAACTTTAAACTAGCTTGCAGCATGTAATTTTTAAAAAAGAAAGGTTTATTATTATTGTTATTATTTTTAGAAGCACTGTATTGACTTTGCTGCAGGCAGTAGGTAGAAGGATAATGGCACTGTGTCTCAAGAAAGGATTGTTAGCATTCAGTTAGAGTAAATGATTGCTGTTAGCATTCAGCTGGAATAAATGATTACTGCCAAGAGACAGCTATACTGCAAGCTCTTCAGCTGTTCTGTTTCAGTGTTACTGCATATAGCTGGAAGAGCCTTCCAAAATCTTGCATTCAGTCTTCCAGAAGAGTTATTGGAATATCAGATTTCTAATCCTCTGGGGGGGTGAAAGGGAAAAAAAGAAATCTATATTCTTGAATACTCAGAATAAAGAAAAAGCTATAGTAACTTCAGCAGCCTAAGAAACAATTAGTGCTCTAGATAGTTGCTTTATAATGAAATAATCACTTATATGTTGATTAGAGGAGTAAAAGATGAGAGTTTAAAGGAGAGACATGTTTGCTTGTGACTTTTTAAATGTGATACCAAATGTAATTGGCCACCTCCAGACAGAATTCATTAATACAAAATTTTATTTAATGTTGGAACAGCAGGAATTTACTGAAAATAATTGAGGAAAAAAAAAAAAGACCATTTAACTCCTTTCACAGAAAATCTTTCTTTCAAAAGCAGTTATGAATTTAAGAAGAATGTAGGCTTCATAGTCATCCAAGGAAAAGGAGAAGAATGGTGGCCTAATTCTAACAAAAAATACAAAACAAGATAATGTTAAATTAAATCATACTATCATGAGGCTAGAGAGTCACTTTGTTTTGTGTCATTTACCAGGAATGATGGCTTCTAAAGATTTCAATGAACACACAAAATATAATCACATGGCCCTTTCAGCTTTAATAATGCAGGTGGAATGCACAGTCCTTTGCAAACTGAATTATCTGACCTCTCAAAATGTACACCTTTAGCTCAACTTCTAGCATAAGATTTTAAAAAAGAAAGGGTTAGACAAAGGCAGTGGCTATTGAGAGTGGCAGTCTGCCAGAGGGGATGATGGCTTTCCACCTGACAATCTATGTGGAATGAACCTGACTTTTCCAGCAGTATAACCTGCCCAAACAGCCAGTGTCCAGCTCCTGCCCGTGTCCCAATGCTGCTGGTGGTGCAGGACAGAGCCAGACCCAGAACTACTGCCCAGAGCTGGCAGGTGGCTTCTCCCAGAAGCTGCCATGTGGCATCAGGAGCAATGGGCACTGCTCCCTGATTCTCCTAGCAGCAGCAGGAGGAGCAAGGAGCAAGGCACTGCTGAAAACTATTGATCCAGTTCTGCCAGCAGGATTTGAATAGTAAAGTCCACTGTATCACTTACATGTGTTTTCTATAGTTATGTTGCTGTCTACTTGTAACCATTTTGAATCTAGGTCCTGTTTCCTCAGCTATCTCTGTGCAGGCTGTGATCAAAAACCTCAGCTGTGTGGAGCCCTGGGAAGAACTGAAAGTAGACTTTTTGAAACATAAGTATACCTGAAAGAACATTTCAGGCTTGCAGGAGGCAAGATAGGAGAGAATAATGCAGGAATTCTTTAATAATTCAATATATAAAATCTCAGTATATGAATTGGTTTGACAAGAAGCTGTCAAATGTAAGGATTTACCATTACCTTTAAGTTACATAATTATTCTTTTGAACTCTGCAAGAAAAATAACTGTTAATGGTGTACACAAAAATGCAACTGTCATACAGAGCTACTTCAGTGTATGTGTTCATTTAAACTTTCTTACACAAGCAAATCTTACCTGTTACAGCTGTTGGTTTTACTGATATATTCCCCATATTAACTTTCTCGGTTTTGTCATAAGAGTGGTTTTTCTGTATTTTACCTTAAAATTCTTTTCCAAACAAAAAGGTGATTTTTTAAAATTATTATTTTATTTAAAAAAAAAAAACCAACACAATGAATGTGCTTATAAAGGAGATGTAAAGATATCCAGCTAAGTTCACACAAGTATTCTTACTTCAATATCCAGCATATAGCATTAGGAAGGTAGGGAAAGCTGGCTCCTTTCTGAAGCTCTACAAGTATGAGAAGGCAGAAATTTTACCTATCATCTTGTGCCTGCTCAAAACCAGGTTACAATATCTACAAGAAAAAGTAATGGTTCAAATGCCTTTGTGCACGTGCGAAGTATGTTACATACTGATCAACTTTTTCAGGAAAGATGATTGCCAGTTATTCAGATTTAATTTTAGGTAACCAGAAAAAAAACCCCAAAACTGTCTTATTTTCAGCTAATAGTTACAAAGAACCCTAGTGCGATCTATGTTGGTGTGCCTTTCAATAGGTTTTGAGCTCAGATACTGAATATGTCATAAGTTTAGAGCAAGCTGTTGAGGAAAAGAGTTATAGTGTAGAAATGAATAAAGGGTTATGAGTGAACGATGCTTTGCTGAAACACTGCCTTGCAGAGTCAACTACAGGTAGAAATTTTTTTGTATCCGGAAGGCTAAACATAATGCTTCAGACATAGGCACTAAAACAATGTACACAAAGGCAACGTCATATCTAAAGTGAGGACTACAGATCCCGGTAGTTTTGTTAAACTGTTCAAATTAAAAAGCACAAGGCCAGATTTTTAACTTAGTGGAATTTCTCTGTCAGGAGATGTATTTGATTAAGGTTTGGATACCTGTGTTGCCTTTGAGAAAGGAGCCAGGCATTCACACTGAATAGGGTATCTTTTTTGGAGGATTGTAACACAGTCCTTAGATTGCTCTTACAGAATGACTGGCACTTCTTCCAGTATTTATTCTGTTACCACTGCTATTACTGTTGCTGTGTTTACCCCCTGCTGGTTCCTGTCTCCTAAACTGGCAAATATAGCTCGGTGTCTATAAATAACTGTTATTCATCGCAAAAATTCAGCTCCTGAAAACAGTCACATTCTAATGAGTGTTTAAGCAGCAATCTGAGACCACGTATCAGCACCTGCTAATCTGAGATTCATTCTACTTTGAAATTCGCTGTCTTAAGTAATAGTATTTCAATTAATATGTGTCTGAAAACATCTTAATCTTTTACAAAAAGAAAATTTAGCACCATGAAAATTCCTTTAAATAGGTACATTTAAATACTTGCTGATCTATTACTCAGTGCACAATGCACAATAAGATATTGCTAAGTAATTAATGGTATATTCTTGTCTTTGAAATCAAGAATAAAAGCCTTTCATAATTGTCCAGAATTCTTTCCTTGCTATAGTATTCTAGCATATTCTTTTAGCAAATGTCTATGCTCTGCATTTTTTACTTTAGAAATACTGTAGCTTGGATTGCAAAGTTAAATCACAGGCAGCTCAGTTTGTACTCCTGAGATGCACTGAAGCAGCCATGAATCAGTATTGACTTCATTTCTCCACAGTGTCTTTGAAAAATACATAGTTTGATGTCTTGGGTAATTCTGAAGAGTCATAAGAATGGGCAACAGAGGAGGGATAGCTACTATTTCTAAGCCATAACTTCCTTCCTATGAGGCAAACCTTCATTACATATTTGTGGCTCTCCTTTCACTCTAACCTTGACCTTTTCAACTGGCTATTTAATTCAGGATATTAACAGCCTCACTTTGTTCACAGTTTATGACCTTTTTGTGCAGTTTCACACACAACTGCAAGAAAATTGACTTAAGGCCTTCTGAATACCTTCTCTTCTCCGTAGGAGCCTACAGTTTGTTTTTCAAGGAAGCACTCTGATAGTCTGTGACAATTCCCCTCAACTGGGCAAATTCAAAACTAGACCTTTCAACTCTGTCCGTGTTTGCTCCCAAACAAATTCAAATTTTCAGATGCAGATGGATTGCTAGTGGCTTAACTCTACAGCTGTAGCTTATTATCACTGGAGGCCCTCTGAAGAGCCAGCAATGCATTTAAAACTTTAGTAGCTTATGCAGAGGACTGGGTTTGGGGTAAGAGGTTTTTTTTATTATTAATTGTTTTCTGAAAACCAACTGGATTTTCTCTTTTGAAGATGTCCAAAAGCTACAATCTTGATTTGCTTTTAGTGCCTGTTTGCAAATATTTCCTAGCTGTTTTGTGATGCAATGACTGCAAAATGGGCATTCGCTGGCTTCCGATGTGTACTGCTTCAGGTGTACCTGTACCAGGTGTATTCATATCTGCCTGCCAATACTGAATATTTGAATAAGCTGAGAAAGCTGCCCAAAATTTCTTTTTACAAGACAGACCACTGTTTACAGTTTCCAGTATACCCACAGAATTAGTTTTCATTTCAGGTAACCCTTAGGTTGTGTTTCATTGCCTTTTTTTCCTGTCTTGAGTGGTAACAATTGTTGCCCATGGGTTTTTTTTTGGTTTTGCTTTTTCCTGGTAAAAATGTCAGAGAACCCACAGAAATCTGGGTGGGCATGAAAAACTCACTGTTCATTCTTAATGCTTGGGGAAGTTATCTGCTGGAATCAAAGTCTCCGGGTGTGTGGGAGGACTGACCAAGGTGGTACTGGCATTACTGGATGCAGTGATTAAGTAATCAATCTTGCTTTTGATACAAACGCAGAAGTATGCTAAGAGTATACTTAGGATGAGAATAGCAGAGCATAACTGATGAACTAGCATATTTATTTCACTACTGTAAAAGGCTAGGTTTATAAAACTAATTCTTTTCCCAGGCCCACAGTTTGCAATGGTTTCTTCACAATGTTTTGGTGTTTGGTTTGGGGTGGGTTTTTTTGGTTTTGGGGTTTTTTTTAGAGAGTACTATGATTCACTTGCCAGTTTGCATTTGAACTGTTGTAAATATCTCATAGTTGTTAGATTTGAGGAAGACTATAGGAAATTCTCTCAATTTTTTGTTTTTATTTCCTGGTCTGTATCATTTATGGTATAGCTTGTTACATGTGGTAAAGTTGCTTGACATAAAGAGCAGCCCAGAACTGAATGAAATTGACTTTATAAGTTAATAAATAGTATGTGGATGCCAACGTCATGCCTGTGTGAAATTGGATTCCCAAATAAGAGATTGACTGTATTTTTTTATGTATGTACATTCTATCATTCGATGGTAGGTACATGTTTTTATCTGGAAGTTCTTGACAGAGAATAAGGTGAACTCTGCCTTGCATGTAAGTAGGAGTGCAGGGGGGAATGACTAATGACTCACCTAAATAGTCAAAAACTGAAACACAACATTGATAGCAGCAAGTACATTTGAAAATATAAACTACATATAGATGAGAAAAACACACCAGCAAGAACTGTACTGTCCTGTTATGAATAGCATAATCTGTGAGCAAGTTATCTGCATTCTCCTGTGCACATTATGAAATAACTTTAATTTTAAGAAGTCTCACAGCGGGAAGTATGCAGTTGTCTGTACATGCTTTATCGATAATTGGGCTACATATGGGTAGATGAGAAAAAAAAAGTATGCATCAAAATATTCTAAAGCATCTATCAGTTTTAAACAAATAGTTTTTTTTTAATTCAGTGTGAAATATGGTGGGCAGGAGGGCTTCAACATTTTTATAAAACAATTCCTCTTTAGTAATTTTCTTGGGCACAAGTTTACTACAAGAAATATTCCTTTAAGCAGACAAACAACTGTAAGCACCAAAGGAAGATTTTTATAGTGACAAAGTTCAGTCCCATTACTGAGAAAATGAGAACTTGGCTCTGCAATCAAATCAAAATGTGCTGACTATAGCACTGGCCCCCAGATTTAGTGAAAGACTTTTAAAGAAAGAAAGTCAAAATAAGTTTTGAAGTAGTTTTCTTGTGTGCTAGTATGATTCTGTTTTACTTCTTTTCTTAAATGGGAATAGGTTTTAATATTTCTTTTATTTGATTTTGAAACATTCAAATTTAACCTACTTATAACACAGATGAGTCTTACGAGTAAGACTTACAGAAGGTTACTTTCCAATTTGTGATGGCTATGGGAACTACACAAGGCATAGATTTAGACCAACTCCATTCCATCTGTACTATCACAGAACTAAAAATAATGGATGTATAAGCTAAACTAGAAAATATAACATAAACATCATCTTTTAAGTTGTGTTATTGTAAGGTGCTAGAAAAGTGAATGAAGCTTTTATTTGTTCACAGAAGATTAAAAAAAAAAAAAAAAAAAGCCTTAAGCCCTAAAGCTTGCAATGTCAAAAATAAAACAAAACACCACTCTATAAGGTAGCTGAGGAAGAAAAGGTACACGTTATCTGGTAGTGATAGCAGTTCTGTTAGGGAGTTATAATAATTGTAAGTGGGGTATATATACTTATACAGACAGATCCTTACTCTTTTGCAAAGAGGAACTGCCTTTTCAGTTGTATTTTATTTTAAAAATAAGATGATCTTATATTTGTCTAGAGTAAAATTCTAAAAATTATTTACCGAAGTAATGGGCTGGGATATAAATGGCCTAAAACTGCACAGTAGAGTTTTCATGTGACAGATATATTACAAAATAGGCATGGTCCTGACCAAGCAGGATTTATGACTATGAAGGTCAGCAAACTTTGTAATAGTTTCTCTGTAATTTGAAATTTATTGTGCTTATCTAGGTTGCTCTGACTTCCAGATGGATTATAGACAGTAGTGTACAGATGTTCTCATAGATTGTAATGCACATTACCTCTTAGGTTATTATAATGTAATTAACAGAGGTGTAAAACTATTACAAGATCAGTATCAAAGACCGTTGTTTCCAGAATTTTCTTCCTCATCAGTCCAAATACAGATTAAGAAGGTACTCATTTACAGACAGCAAAAAGTATAGGAGGATAAAGATGCAATGACTTTATGTTTTAATGTATTTTATAATTGTGTTTGCAATTGGTAGCCTTGTTGCCAACCAGATTTCTCCCAGGCAACCACAGCCTCTAGTTCAGTTGCCCCAAACAGTTTAGTCAGAGAAAAACAACATCAAATTAATTATCTGTGACTGATGCATCTGAATGTGAATTTGCATATCATACTCTTTCTAAAAGGACTTTCAAGTGGCTGTTTCTGCAATGAGCACCCGGATAGTCTAACTCAGGGTATCACTGATATCTGAGAGCTGCAACTAATTTTCATGTTGTTACATCATGAGCTATTTTGTAACCCCATAAAACAGATATTACCTCTTCATAATCACAATGGCTTTGTTACAGACTCTCAGAAAACGGCTAAGGAAGTGTAGGATAACTCTGTGTTGCTTCTCTTAGTGAATTGCTTTCTTACCAGCTGAAATTGTGTTCTGGCACCACTGCCTGTTATGGATCAGAAACAGGGTGGATTATTGTATTGGCTTTGGCTAGGGTAGAGTTAATTTTCTTCACTGTAGCTGGTATGGGGCTGTGTTTTGGATTTGTGCTGAAAACAGTGTTGATAATGCTGAGATGTTTTCATGCTGAGCAGTGCTTACACAGAGTCAAGGCCTTTTCTGCTTCTCACCCCACCCCACCAGCGAGTAAGCTGGCGGGGCACAAGAAGTTGGGGGGACACAGCTGGGACAGCTGACAACAACTGACCCAAGGGATATTCCAGACTATATGACATCATGCTCAGCATATAAAGCTGGGGGAAGGAGAAAGAAGGGGGGGATGTTTGGAGTGATGGCATTTGTCTTCCCAAGTTATGTGTGATGGAGCCCTGCTTTCCTGGAGATGGCTGAACACCTGCCTGTCCATGGGAAGTGGTGAATGAATTCCTTGCTTTGCTTGCTTGCATGAGCAGCTTTTGCTTTACCTATTAAACTGTCTTTATCTCAGCCCACAAGTTTTCTCACTTTTACCCTTCTGATTCTCTCCCCAGTCCCACTGAGGGGGAGTGAATGAGGGGCTCCATGGTGCTTGGTTGCCAGCCAGGGTTAAACCACAACAGTTATGCAGGTAGCTACATTGTGCAGGTCTTTCTGGGGATCCTGAATGGAAATAAGTGCTATTACATTGACTTTTGCTAGCAGTGATTAGGGGAGTTATGATGACAATCAGAGCCTGACAGCATGCAAGCCATGCTGCAGCTTTTGGGAGTGACATCTGCTTAGACTTCCAAGGAATCCCACTGCAGTTCAGACAGACACCTGAAAACAGAATCCAAACTTCTCAGGTATAGCTTAGCAGACTGGTAAGCATAGATCTCTATGGCCTTTTTTTCCATTGGGAACATATAAGAGGATGAGTTTAAAGACAGAAACAGTGATTTATGATTGGTAAGAGTTATAAAGGGTAAGGTCAGGTCATACAGAAAAAGTCATGGGCCTCCTGTAAATTCTCAAATATTTCTTTTACAAACAGGACAAATAAGGGAGATACTAAAATACCACATCATGTATTATTCTGGTAGGTCTAGCAATTACACAGTCTTTAACAGTCCCTCAGGTATGGCACTGGGATGGTAACAGACCTGTTTTCTGTTATGCACCATCTAAAGAAAAACAAGCAAAAAATGTTGTTGGACTTGATACTGCATTTTTAAACACTGGAAATAGATTCCTTTCATTTAGAAAAAAAGTTCAAGACTCCAAATACTTGGCTAGTTATTAAGATCAAAGGTTTTATTAAATAAATCATGTTGAATAAGCAGCATAAATGCCTCAGAGAGGATGCCATTTCACAGCAGTTCAGAAACACCCTTACATTACTAAATAGTCTACTGAGGTGCGAATCAGGTGATCACCTGAAATCAGTAGGGTTGCTGTTGCCTTGTGAAACTTACCGCCTTTATGGCTCATTTTCTGCTTTTTATATAGCCTACTCCTAAAATGGTCAAAGACACCTTCAAGGACTTAGCAATAGAATGAAATTTGTTTGTAAAAAGTGTCTTTCAGATTTCATTAAAAATAAACATTGGCTCCTGCCCGACATAGGGTAGATCTCTCTTTACTCGCACAGCTTTTTCTTGCATATTTTCTTCCTTATTTTATGGAAGAATGGCACCACACGGATTCAACAAAATGCTATGTTTACGGGTTGTGATTCATAAAATGCAAGACAATTCTGGCATTTGAATTTTACTGATCTATTTTCCAAACACAGTATTTCTTTGTGTGACAGAAGAGTTGTTTGTCTGCTCCTAATTAGAAATATGAAGAATTTACTTCTACTTGCTATTACAGTCCAAATTGCTGGTGTGGTTACGGAACAGACTGAACTACAGCTATGAAGGAAACCATCATTTGTCATATGGGTAAAAGCTGCAGCTCAAAGTTGCAGCTCAGTAATGAAGTTGAGAAAAAAAAGGAAAAGTAGAACAGTTCTACAAGTAGAGTTCAACCTCTACTAGCTGTTAAAGCAGCAATAATTATGTATTTATATGTACTTTGAAAGAACTGTTCTTTTTCCCAATGTTCAGCAAATACTCTTCCCAATGTTCAGCAAAGCAGACAGAAAGAAACACAGGTAGAAATGGTGAGCTAGAAGTGATGGTACTGAGGAATTATAAAGTTTTATAGACTACAATAACAAAAATAAAATGGAATAACTACTTTCCTAATACTATTTTCCCAAATGACACAGGAAAAATATGGGTTTCTGAGCAATGCAGTAGTGGCTTATTGGGTCACATGGGCTAGATCGTTCAAGGCAGCTCAGAAGTAAACAGACACACAAAGAATATCGAAGGAGTCTTGATGTGAACTGAATGTAGAATCTTAAGTAGATTTGGACAAAATCTACTTACATATAAGAAGCACTAATCCATGCTAAGTTTTCTATCCTAATTTATATTAAATAGGGGACAGTACATGAAAACACTTAAGTATTATGCTTTGATGTGATCCAAGAGAAATGTCAGAATAAGTCACAGAAAAATATCTTTATATTTAAGGTTTTTGCATTCCAGATCTTGTAACTAAAGGTTTATTGTGTTTTGGATCCTGCAGACATTATTTAGGGCAGCTTTCCTAAAAGTTCTTTAATACCAGCACGCATCTGTTTAATTGTAAAACAGTTCCAGAGAACATGCGTTTTCTTCATAAAAGAAGATAGTAATACCTAGACATGCCAATAAAGTTTAATGTTGTTATAAAATATTTCTTGACTGTTAATTTTATGGGTTTGTAAGGTTTATGCTAATGCTGCTCTACTGGGACCCTCCTATGTACAAAGAGATTTAGAAACTTACCAACTTTCTGTCAGAGTAAATATTTGGTGGTGAACAAATAGGTTTGCTATATACTTTTCATAATGGATATCACTAACAGTGGCAGAAAAAGTCTAGTATTTTCACAGCACAGCACTGAAGATTATTCTGAAGTACATAGAAACTCATTTCTTCCTCATTTTCAAAACTTGAGCTGATTCATAAACTACAGAGTATAAGGAAAAAGCAGAGCAAGCGAAGAGGATAAATAGAACACAATGATGCGCAGTTCAAATGCTATGGGGCTGCTATACAGCTGGGTTTCAAGTGGAAGTTTCTGACTGAGAAAATAACAAAAAACCCAAAACTGCAACCTAAAGAGAGTACTGTGATAGAGGGATTGGAGTCTCTTAGTAAGATTCATTACATAGGTAGGGGAAATAAGTAATTTAATGATTTAGAGGTAATGCCATGCTGTTTCTGCAAGCTAAGATAGAAATCAGATCCATGAGCATCTATAGGCAAGAATACACATAAAAGTCAATCATTTTAGTGGGAGGCTGTTGCACCACTACAGTAAAAGCATAAAACCCAGCAGCTATGAATAACAAGAGGAGGAAGGAGAATAAATCATATGATGTTATAATAAACAGTTCTATCTGGGATTAGGGTTTACACTGATGTTACTACCTCGATTTAAAGAAATACATTCTTAACTGGAAAAGCTACACTAATACAATAGTTATCACCTTTCCAGGAACAGGAAGCTCCTCTTTTTTCCTTATTTTAATAGTTTTTCCTTAGCTGAACATGCTACTAATGATAGGATCTACTTGGCTTTATGCCAATGCCCATGATATATTACTTTTATCTACCTCAGGAACAGAAGTCATCAGTGGCAGAGATGAGTCAGTACTGAAGGCAGTGACTGAGCAGGTATTAGCAACTGGGAATTTCCACAATACTCCCTGTTTCACTGTTACTTTATGTTAACAGATAATGCCTACAGCTTTGCCCCAAAACATAAATGTAGTTCCTGCAAGGAGATTCAGGGCATTGTCTTACCTGGGAGTGAGCCATTGTAGCACTCCCAGTATGCTAACTAAACATTTGGAAACGAACTGTTGGATTTTAACCATTTTGTGTTCCTGAATAAGAACTGGGAACTTACCTTGAAAGAGAAACAAAACCAGAAATACTTTCTCATATTTTTAGTGCTTGCCTACTGTTACTTTTTTCTGTTACCTTTTTTTCTAATGATCAGGATAAGAAACTTAATGTATACTGATTAGATTTAAATGCTAAGCCAAAACTCCACAGAAATGCATTTGCAATTGAAATGTAATTTGCAGCAAAGAGAATGATCTAATCTTAAGAAGTATTGGTTATTTATATGAAGCACCTAATCAGAAATTTTAAAAATGACATTGCATTACTTTATTAACACCTCACACATATTTTGAACATGAAACACTCATTATAACTACTCTAAATGAGATTCATGGACTCAGAATTATTTGCTAACGGATAGGATCGAACGTTTCAATTGATAAAGGAAATCACAGGTAGCTTTAGAATGAAAAGAGGAAAAAGTAACTGACTATATAGTTCATAACAGCTCTTAAGAAAATGATTAAGAATTTACGAGTTAAATATTGGCTAACTATGCTTGTTCAGCAGGAAAACAGAAAACATCAAATTAAAATTTGTTAGAGGACTTCAAACCCCACATTAGGCTGGGGTGGCTGCTAGCAAATTTTTGTTGCCGTCGTTAGGCACTAGATACAGTTATAGGAAATTCTCTGCCAGGAGGAAAGAGAGACATCCAGCCAAACTGCTGCCAATGATCAAACCTTCTTCCTTGATGAGAAAGGAGGCAAGCAGAAGTACTCATTTGCTCTTGGTAGCTAGGAAAGTAACTTTTTTCTTCTTCTTCTTTCCTTTCTACTACTTCTACTATTCTTTTTCTCTATTCTCTTGAAGCTCTGAGAACTGATTTGGAATTTGACCTGTGATTAGGGATGGGGAAAGAGTTGATCTCCAGGCAGCCTGTATTATAGCTAGTTCTCAGTCTCTCAGTGGGAGGACCCTATCCATGTTTAGCTACTGTCCATCAGGGAAGATACAGAGCAAGTACAGAGATCCAGGAGAGATGTTAGACCTCAAGAAAACCAAAACCTAAAAACCTCACCCCTGCAATTGGGAGTGACTAAATGAAAGAGTAGGGAATTTTTTTCAACCTAAAGATTAAGATGACAAATTCTCCAAAGTCACAAGGAGTTATGAGCTTAAAATATGGTAGTGGAGTTTCAGATTTGATGAAAGAATTCTTTTTTAAGACCAAAAAAGTAAAACATGGAAATGCAGTGTCTCTGGATTCTCCATTGCTGCCAGTCTTTAAGAACAAATTAGATGAAAATTTCTTGGAAGTATGTAGCTAGGCATAGCTGAGCCTGCTTTGGGGCAGGAGAATAGACTATATAACTTATAGGAATCCCTTCTTCCCTTACTTTTTTTATTATGTCACGACTCTAATGTTGATTTTGTTGTCATTGTTCTGATCAGCCCAAATGAGTGGAAAGACACTGGGGCATTTTCCTGCTTTGCTTTATTCTTTATCAAAACAATGAAATGCTTTCTCTGTGTCTTAAAGAAGGCATGTTTCCAATAAACTTTAACAGAGGTTTGGTATCTGTCAGCAGAAGTAATCTAATATCAGAGGATAACTTTACAGAGAGTTATGAAAATACATCTTTATTCAAACACATAAAGTTCTCAGATGCATGCTACTGAACAGGTTATATATTGTATGAAGGTGTAGATGGTTCAATGTAGAAAATTAGGATTCCCAAAGACCCTTTTTCCCCCAGATGGATAGTGATATTTATAAGGCAATGGGAGTAAAGATGCTTAGGCTTTCTTCCTGATATGTCTGTTTGCCAGTAAGTGAATTTTAGTGCAAACATAACTGCTCTGAAGTTGGCAGCTACATCTGTCTATCCATATATTCTACCAGGTACAGTCATCCTGGCACTATGTGGGAAGATGTACGAGTGGGCTAGCAAAAAGCTATCTTTTATGATAATGAAGTGTAACAGCTTGGGAAAATGCCTTTCTGTGGAGTTGTCTGGACTGAAAACAAGCCAGGCACATCAAAGGAACTAAATCCCTGACAAGGGGTTGAAAAATAGGTCTGGGGCACACAGAGGAACAAGAAACTGGCAAACATGGAAGGGAATGAAAGTCTAATGGATAATGTCCAAAAAAAAAAAAAAAGTTTGAGAATGGATACCTCTTTCTAGAATTCAGTTACTGCCTTAGTGAATGCTTTCTCTTAGAGGGGTTTCAGAATTTGTGTTTTCTCCAACACAGCTGCCACTTTCTCTCTATTTCTGGTTTTAATGAATCTCTTTGAAAATACCTTTTGAGAATTAGACTGGCTTGTATAGTTTGTCACCTTCAAGAGGATAAAATCTTTTCATGTGTCAGGAAAAGTAATTAAAGATGAAGGCTTGGAGTGAGGAAGCTGGTATCTTTTTCTTATTTTTTGTTTTCTTAGGAGACTTCAAAAACAGAGCAGAAGTAACTGGGCAAGGAAACTGGTAGGAAGAGGTCCAGTAGCAGCAAAATACACTTTTTGAGAAGGTAGCTCTAGTAAAATTATCAGTTTTGGTCAAGGAGTTGAACTTAGTATCATTTGAGGGTCATACTGTTGTCCCTCAAACAGAGTTCATTTACCCAGTGTGCAAGCCGATAACACACGGATTCAAGGTATTTTGAAATTAATTTCACTGATGAGCATGAATGGGTGCCTGTCTCAAGACAGCACACCTTTGTCTCAAAAATGCCCACATTTATGTATTTAACTAATATATATTCATTATTATTTCCCTTAATGACTGATTCTTTCTCCTTCGCCCGTCATGTAAATTAGCGCGCAGACTCTGTCCTCTTCCTCCATTTTCTTCTTTTGAGTAGGTGATATCATTTGAGTACGTGGTCAAAGAGTTGGTAGTTGTGATCTCCCCCTGTAGGAATTACCTTTTACCTACTTCTTACTCTGTCTTGGTGATTCCAAGCAGTTCTTCAAGGTTTGTTGATCAGACCACAATCCATTACCTTTTCTGACATAAACATTCTACCTATTTACAAAGTCCCATTGTCTAATAGTTTATTCCTAAACCCTAAATCATGTCTAGTTATTGTTTCCCTATTTTAATGTAGGGGTCGGCATTCGGAAGATCTCGCGATGTCACGGAAAGTTAGAGGGTTAGTCGCAGCCTTGTGATGTACCTGTAACCCTGCCTCCCCTTGTTAGTATAAAAGGAATTAACTGCGCAATAAAAGGGGGAAGTTGGCGCTCACACTGCATGTGTTATCTGTCTCTTTCCCTGGTCCGGGCCGACCAGTGATCTAAGCGTGGCACCTTGATATGTAGCGAATGCTACATTTTAAATATTAACTGATGGGGGCTGTACACAGGACTTTAGCAGCTGCCTGGTTATTTCAATCATATTATACATATTAACCAATAATGATACCACAGTATTTTTGGCTGTCAAAGTAGAAGTAATGCTTGAATTGAAAATACTCAAAGAGTAGCAGTGCAATGAGGGAGACATCTAAATATGCCTCCCTCCTCAAAATTAAACATTAGAAAATATATACTCCACAGGACTTGGTTTTAAATCTCTGTTTCATTTGCTTGTGCTAGTTCTGGGAAAATGGATAAAAAAAGAACTTGAAAAACAAGTTAGAAAACTGACTTGCTATGTTTTTTGTAGTAGTTCTGACTGTGGAGAAGCAAACAAGAAAACTATGTCTTTATTTATGCCGTTTATTTTGCTCAGCTTCCATTTAGGTCTACAAGCCCTTCTCTTGTCAACAGTGTATAATCTTTAGTGTGTTTGTGCTTATGTGTAAGGGCATTGTACTTTTAATCAATTAAGGCAACATGATTCAAACATGATCTTCTGGGATTTTAAAACTTTTTTCTTTAAATATTCTCATTCGCTTATTTTCTCCACCCCCGCCCCCAACCAAACCCTATTCTTTTCATTCAATAGTTTTTCATTCATATCCATTCAATTATAAAAGTATTTTAGGTAACTTTTCAGAAATCTTTTAGATCTTTTTTGGCAGTGCTTATTAGTGATAATTTCTCCAGCAGGTCCCTTTCTTCTATCCTGCAACAGTAGCAATTTTTAATACCTAACTGTTACTGGGCACTTGGCCCAAAACTTCTTTTGGTCACTTTTAGTGACCTGAATTTCAAACCTGAAGGCAGTAGAAGCTGTGGGGCTCAGAAGCTATGAAAAATGAAGACAAAATTAGCTAGCTTGAACATAGTCTTCTTAGGCTTTCATCTGCAAAAAGATTTTTAATTTTGTCTCCAAAAAACACTGCAGTGACCTGTCCTTCTGACTACAGTCCATTTTATAGTGTGAGTTCCAGGCAAGGCACCAGCAGACCTGTCAATACTCACCTGCCCTTTCTAGGTCACTGACAACCCAGTAACTTGTGATTTTCAGTCCCTCTCTAATGGATTTGTACAGTTAATTACAAAGGGCCATTTTCCTGGACTACAGCCAGAGAGTAAAGCTTTCTGAAAACCACTTTTCTATATGTATCTGAACTTCTTGCTCCCAAAAGGTGGGGACTGTGAAGTTTGCTGTTCATCCACAGAGCAGGTGGTGGCAGTGTCTATTTCTATAGGACCAACTTACATGAACCCTGACATGGAGGATCAGTCCTTTGGAATGAAAGTTAATTAAATGTCTTATGCTTTTGAGTCCTACTTTTTCTAACTATAGTGCTGATTCAGTCTCACTGCAAATTCGAACAAAGCCAACTTGCCTGCAGCAGCACTTACCATGTATCTCCATTATCTTTCAGAAGTCTAAGAGTCAGACTCTGCAATTCAGCTAGACCTACTTTATTCTATTTTCTAGTGAAAAGTAGCCTTCAAGTTTGAAATATTCACACTGTGTGAGGCAACTTTGGGCCAGCAGAAATACTATAGAGGCATGTCTTGTGTCAGCAAAATGCTTCATCTGTAGTAGGATTAAAGGAGAGAATATGGTTAAAACTGTTTTGAGTATAATTTTTGGCTTGCAAATGGAGAAGAAAAGCATAGTAGATTTGTGTTCAGTTGTATTTACTTACATGATATGATAATATCTTGGAGAGAAGACTGAACTGGCTACTCCCTACAATTTGTTTTTTATTTAAACATAATGCTGGTTTACTGAGGCTAAGGCTTCTGACAGGAGTATAATTGTTGATTAAGTTTTCAACAATAAGCCTTTGAAAGACCTATGGTAGACTCTCAATGCACTTTCATGGGATTGGGTCTATGGGGACTGAGCAATCTGACCATTTTGCTTCTGGAAATTTTTGGAAGATTGTGCTCTGACATCAACAGAAATGAAAGCAAGTTTCTAAACCGTAAGTTTTGGTAAAAGTCATAACCCATCATAGCCTGTTGTTTCTAAAGGGAACTCAATCTTATGAGAGTTGATGGCTTATCTTATGATGGCTGTAAGACGTTTTTGTCTTGCGCTGCATTTCCACTTACCTGCTGAGATTCTCATCTCCATTGTACTAAGGGCACTAAACTGTGTAAGAATTGCCACTGTTTGCAGCACAGGAAATTAACATAGCCTAAGTCAGTGCCTATTTAGCCCACTGCAGTGGCAAAATGAAATTTTCAGAGATAGGTAGAGAGAGCCAGAGAGGAGAATTTCCCAGGATAAGCTTTTCTTCACTGATGACTGAAATCCTTGAGTAACCTTATGATCTTGGTGTAAGTCAATGCTGCTACTGTGAGGCTGTGAATTATGAATTCTCAGTAATTCCATGTCTTGCACTTCTCCACTCTAAATCAATCCCTGATATTTGTTGGGTGGTGGTTTTTTTTTCCCAATTCACTCAAGATTAGCAGATTTTAAGAGCAAAATGGACTACAGTGAGCCTATGAATGAGATCTGATGCTTTTCCTAAATTAATTCATGAATAAATTTGGGATAACAATTTCTTCAAGAGGGAAAAAAATGGTGTCCTATTGTTCTTGGCTTAAGGACAATAACGATATATAGGAAACAGAAAAACATCAACATTTTCAAAATAAAACGTTACAAATTTTTGTTCTGAGGACAGTTGAAATGCATTTTTTGATTTATTTATTTTCATTAGTGCTTTGAAACAGATAAAAATATGCATGCAAAATATTTAATACTCACAAATACCGAGGTCTAAGATTACATATTATGTAAAAGAATTTATTGTAAATAATTTACAGATCATAGACAATACTTGTCTATCTATTGCATTTGGCTGTGAATACAATTTGAATACTTTCAACCTGAATAATCATAAGAAAAAGATTCATCTTTGGGATTTGGACAAACAGCTTTGTTACAAAAGTTGTAAAAGGTTCCCTGATGGCTTTTAGGAAAAGTTTTTTTGTTACTCTGTAAAAAATAAAAGTTAAAATTGATGTGTGTGTGTGTGTGTGTGTGTGTGTGTGTGTGTGTGTTTCAAGACTACTTAGTGTTCGTACAGCCATACCTCTTGTTCTTAAATTTCCAAACAGCTGTTACAATAGAAGGACTAGGAAAGTCAATAGCTGAATTACAGTTTGGGGGTGGATAATGAAGTCCTAATCCTGAATTTAAAAGGTATTGTATTTCTGTATTGAGATATGCTGTTCTCCAGTCTAGATGATAACTTCTAGTATGTCAGAAGTTTCTAAGAAAAGTATTAACAACTTCTTTTTAGGGTAGAGACGGATGTAAAATATCAATTGACTGTCTTCCTTTCTCTGGCATAATAGCTACTATCATGAAAGAGGCACTAGCCTCAGAGTAGTGAAATAATAGGGCTATATGGTGTACATTTCCCTCTTCAGAAAAGGGAAACTTGGAGCTTCATGAGTACAGTTAATATGTAGCGGGGAAGAATTATTTCTAAATATTTTGACTTTTAACTAGAATACTGTATCCACCGTATTTGCCTCTTATGTACTGCCTTTTCATAATCTCTTTTGCAAATGTGATTTGGTTTGTGGAAATGCTGATTAAATGCAAATTTTGATATAGTACTAAGATCTGTATAATCAAAACATGATTTTAACAAGTAGAAATAGTTTACAAAGGTCAGATCACATAATCAGGAACAGAATCAATCTAATCTGAGTTTGATGATCACAGTGCAAGAACTGAATACTTGAATAGTCCAATATACATTCTGAGAGTTCTTTATAGGTTGAAATTTACAACTGGTAATAAATTGATAACACACAAATAGTTTTAAGAGAGAAAAAGGGAAAAATCAATTAAATGAATTGTCATCACAATGTTTGTGTATGGCTGTTCCATTCATAACATCACCACAAAATTTATTTAATGATGTGTATTTAAGGAAAGAGATGTTCTTTGTTGTTGTTGTTGCAATTTTTAGATAAGATTGCCTACATCAAGATTGGAGAAGCTAGAAAAAAATAAGCTGTCATGAATTTACTAAATTAACTTATTTAACAGTTCAAAGCAAGCAATTAATGTGAAATACACACAGAATTTTAGGTTAATCAAGAAAGTTAGAGAAGTTAAATAGCAGAATGTTTCCTGATGCCAGAATAAGCAATATGGATATTTTAGTGTGAGATTGCTGCTAGAACACTCAACAATTTCTTGTTGGTACTAGATGTTGAAAATTAACACAATAATTAACAACAATTTATCAAATTATTTTATTAATTTAAATTTATAGTGGCAACTGATGCCATTTAGTTGCATCATTAATCTTATCTAATACCAATATAACCCACTATAATCTGAAAAATCTGTTAATTATATTTATAGTAATATTTTTCCTTGGGGACTTCTGTATTTAAATGACTCAAAATTTAGACTCCTAATGGCTACCAGAGATGGAGGCTCAAAAAGGAGAAGCAGATAAAGAGCAATCCACTAATCCTCCAAACTGGGGAGTTAGAAAAAGGTTTGCAAATTTCTCTATTCCTAATAATAGATCAGATTGCTGTCTATGGTAAGAACTTTCAGATATATGTGGTCTTTTAGTTTTATTCAAATTAGCCCATAATAAACTTAAGGCATCTTAGACTGTTAGAGAGTGGTCTGTATGCAGGATGACGATTCAGAATACTACTTCACCCAGAGACCTTGGAGCAGAAAGACATGTAGAGTCAGACCACTCTATATGTAGCACTGTTAAATCACAATACAATGGAGCAATGGTTATGACCTGCTGACATTTTGTTCAAGAGAAAACTGGAAACAAATATGTCTGCAGTGTTAGAAACTGATGTCAAAGCTTCAGGGAACTGTGGAAGTATAAAGAGAGAGAAAGATGTAAAACAAAACCACAGAACAATCTTGGGGTCTTTGGAACAGTCACTGTCAAAATGATTCTTCATATTTCTGCAGAAGGAAACAGTATTTGAGACAGTGGTGGGTAATGTGAGGTTTCCTCCCAGTTGTAGGAAGTTGCCACCCCAAACAGGTGAATACCATAGTGCAACATCTTTTCCAAATCCCAGTGGAAGAAATAGGAGGAAACATTCTATCCAATCTCAGGCAACAGCTATGGTATGTTAAGAAAATAGAACCATGGGATCCAGAAGAATCAGAACAGATCATCTTGCCATCTCTCAAGACCCCTAGGGTTTTTTAACAGCCATACTGTAAAGAGAAAAAGCAACCAACAAGACCTACAACTCGGAAACCAAACAATTAAAATCACTGTAGACAAACAGAAAATGTTGGCTCGAGAGCTCACGATTTGTACTGCATGGCCACAGTACACAACTGCTTATGTTCCACTGCATCTTCCAAGCTTCAAGGTGGTTTTGAGTAGAAAACAGATCAGGATTTTGGCTGGTGAACATATGATATAACCTGATCTGTTTTCTATTAGTGAGACTTAATATGATTCCATTCTGACCTAGGGTACATGTGGGGTTGAATTACACTATCAGCAGGTCTGGTAAGAGTATAACTTGTGGTGGAAGTGGAAACTCTTGGATTTCCATGCATTGTGACAGACCAGTGTTACAGTCTAACTTATGTGAGAGCACCTCATATTTTTAAAGTGCATTAGTCGAGGTACGAGGCTCTGTATCATGTTGCCTTTAAGATACTTCCTCTCCAGATTTGCACATTCAGACGTGGGGTGTCCTAATACACTTTTATCCACAATTAAGTTTTGTTTACCCCTCTTCCCCACTCCCACAAACTTTATTAGAGCTCTATATGACTTTAAGATATCAAGAAAAGGGAAATGAACTTACACTGCCTAATTGATATCATTGTGAATAATTTTAGGACTCGCACTATATCATTCTTTACCCCATGAGTAGTCCCAGGGAAAATTACAAAGGCTGCAGAATCTGTTAAAAATCACTCATTTATTCAGGAGCATTTGCAGATAATATTAACTGCTCGTCTGTGAGGGATAACAAGATTTTTCACATATTTTTAATTAAACTGAAAACTTCCATGTTTGCATAATAGGCTGGTTTGCCTGGTTGCATACTCTTTTTGCTCTTTTTAATTATTTCTATTTCTTATGCAAGAATCCTCTTCACACCTTTTCTTTGCTCTCTCTAAGCAGTTTGTTGTTTTTCACAGTTTGATCTTCACTGACAGCTTTCTTTGCTGTGTTTTTGGTGCATAAAAAGCAAAACATACATTTCAGTCTCAGTGACTTTCATTTTAGATTAGGAAAACTGAAATACAAAGTGAGAACAAATATAAAATCTTCATGACAGAGAAAGCAAAGAATCTGTAAGATCTGCAGTTTAAAAACCTCTGTAAAACCTTTCATCTTTAATCCTCTTATAATGCTGTCACTGACTGACAGGCAGGTGGAGAGATTTTTCATTTTATGGCATAGAAAGGATAGATTTGTGATTAAGGCATAGATTGGGTCTCAAAGGATTCTGGCTCAGTTTACATCTTTTGATATAAACTTTGCACAGGTGTTGGTTTAGGCTTCACATTGCCTGTATCCTTTCTTTTCCTTTTCTCTGTAAAGATAGCATTCCTCTGTCTATTTAGATATTGTAATCTCAAAAATGCTGTCTTTTGCACCGGAACTGTTAACTTTGCTATAATCTGAAATTTAGGCCTGATAAGTGTTATACAATAACTCCAGTTCAGGGATGGAGTTGTGCATGTGCTTAATCCCTTTGGAAAGTCAGACTAAGAGCATATTCAGTGTATGTCTCCATACACTCACCTGAACTGATGCTGAAGAAGGAAAACCATACTGTAGTTTTCAGAGGAATTAAATGTACCCAGCAATGCATCTATTAGCAATATGAAATCTTCACAGTACAAATATTAACCAAATTTCTCTTCAGTGATGTGAGAAGTATGGGGATATGTTTATATTTCAGTGTGTTGCTAACTCTGACCTATAAGAACAAATCAATATTCATCTTTTTGATGCCACATAGACAGCAGTGGATATTTTAAGGGCAATTTCAGTAGAATTTAAAATTCATATCAACATTTTAAAACACTCTTATTGGAAACTATTATTTTTTACTCATGTAATCTGATATAAAGGCAAATTATTTTTATATTGTTCGCGTTTAGTTGTTGTGGCTTTATATCTCATCTGAATTTTATGTTGTTCAACTCATCATGAAATCAGGTTCCTTTTCAGCTAAGAGTAACATGCCTTGTGTTATTTTAGCCTAATTTTTGTGCATTGGGAAACTATGTGGGCATTCACATGGTATTCAGTCTTCTAGACTTACAGTATCAGTCAAGTGAAGATTTCTGCAGCCGTAAAAAAGTGAATTTATGATGGTTTGGCAAAAAAAAAAAAAAAAAAAAACACCAGATTTTTTTTCCCAATTTATGAAGCTAGGAAGTTAGTTTTTAATTACACATTAAGCAACCTTAAATGGCTCCTTGAAAGCCATCTGATATCACTTGCTTGCAATTTTAATATCTATAGGGAAGGAGAGCTGTGTCTCAAGGTGACTTGTCACTTCATCCAGAGTCTATAAAATAGGCCCAGGAGGAAAAGAATCAAACAAAAGAATGGACAAAGAGAAGCAAGCAGAGGCTTGAACAAGTGGCCATTGCATTTACCACTTCCCCCAGGAGGAGTACCATCAGAAAAGTTCTTGGTAGGAAGAATTGCTTGGCAATGTGAACCCTTTTATCCACTTTTTGGATTCTGTATAGGAATATAGGAGGAAAGTTCTGTGCAGGTGTCCAGAATTGCTGCAATTGCTCCATCTCCCTGATTCTTTTGTCATTTTGTCTTAGAAGGTATAGGAACTGAGTCATCCTCCTATTGTCCAATGGGTTTACATTCATTTCATGTTTTTATTATCCTTCAAAAAAAGCTTTCAGAAATACATTTTCTTTTCATCATTGCCTCCAAATATGCATTTTGGTCTTAAAATGAGCAAACTCAGGGGATGTGAATAAAGATTTCCAGATCAGCTGTAAAGTACGCATCCTTGGTTTCTATGGTAGCAAAAGGAGTTTCTTAGAAGATTGCCTGTACAAGTTAATTCAAGGTACAATTTTTGTTATTAGCTGAACATTTATTGCTTAGAGGAGGATTCTGGTTTTAGCTATTGTTTCTTGAAACAGAAAAATCTTAATTTTATGTAACAGTATTAGTCAATGATTAGGAAATCATTATGAGGTCATAGATGCTAAACCCTGGGATTTTCACTGCCCATGGGTGTGTTGTTGTGACATGTGAAATCATACTTGCCTACTAGCAGCCAAAATTTAGGATCATTAATTTTATAAAAGTAATAAATAAGCTGAAAGAGCCTGAACGTAGGCTTATAGGTTCCTATAGGTTTTGTTAATGTGAGGTAAAGGGGCTTCTTAGATACAAAAGAGAAGGAATAATGCAGTGTATCTTTATATGTCATCCCCCGATCTGCCAAAAAAAAACCCAAACCAAAAATCACTTGAGACAAGTAGGGCTGCTGCTGTCTTGAGGTAATGTTCATAGTGCTTCCCTCCTTAATGGGGTTAGGCAGTTTGCTAGACATTTTGAAAATGCAGAGGAATGCTTCACCTACTCTCAGAACATACCCAGGTAGCATGATATTCCACACAGAATATTTGGGTAATGTTTATGAATCTCCTAAAACTGAACGCTTCCTTGTACTGCAAAATATGTAGTACAATAAAACTGAAGATTACTTAAGCAGATGGTATATGCAAATGGTATTTTTAATGAAAAATGGCAGAGAAAACACTTTAAAGATATGAGCGAGACACACACACTAATGAATATTGTTGCCTTTTTATCCACCTTAATATTTAGCTTTATATAAGGAAATGTGGCAAAGAGAGAACGTATGACTGAACTGATAGTTTTTTAATTCTGTATGTATGTGTCCAATAATCTGAGAGGAGGAAAAAATACTCATTAACTTCTAAAGAACCTTGTAGCTGTCCCCTATGGGTTTTTTTTGTGCTATTCTATGTATCTCTTTTGCTGTCTATATATCTCTGTAAGCTTGGGTGTAGTCAGCAAAATCCCTAACAAAATGCAACAAGTGACAACAAACAGATCGTTCTGTAGTTTTGGGGGCCATTTTTGCTACCACAGGTTACAACGTTCTTCTGCAGTTCTGCGCTTGTGTGGTAAATTTCAGCAGGGATTTCTGTGGTATCTCTAAGGTCATATAGATGGGCATGTGGGATTGTAGGCTAATGACAGAAATGGGCATGTAGCAGAAAGTGACTGGGTCCTTTATCAGTTTAAAGGCCATTTTTTCCCCAGTTTTCCAATGCATGACAAGAACTGTCAGTGTTTTCTCTATAAAAGCTCTGGAGAAAATGTGAAAATATGAATTCTGAAGTTCACGTAGATGACTAAGTAGTAAGTCTCCAAGTTACACGGGGTTTTTTTTAGTGTTCTGACTTCTCTCCTTAAGTTCTGGTTGTCTAAGCAAACTAGGGAACAGGCAAAATGAGATTCATTTAAAAAAAAAAGTTATGTTTAAGGAAAGCCTTAGAGAGAAGATTGGTGTCTCTTTCTGAACAAGATAAAACTAAATAAAAATACAGATCTACAGAGCTAAGTACAGATGCTAACTTACTTACCTTCAGGTGGGGATGTATTTTTTGATATCTGTGACACAACTCTCCAATGGTTCTGATTTTTTAACAGTAATATATTTCAAATTATAGGAAAACAGGAATGTAAACTTTTTCAAGTGTGTTAACTCTTAAAAATGTAGCTAGTGTTTTTTTTAATTTATTTATTAATATTTTAAAAATATTTTACCATATTTTCAGAGATATAATTCTTTTGCCTGCTTTCTTTTTACTTTCATTTCCTATGTAATTATTTTCTTTTTTTTCTTAATAAGAAAAAGGACTCCTTTTGTATTTTAATTCTTTGAAAAGCATGTTATTCCAAATAACTGATAATAATTGCTGAGCATCTTTAGAAACTGACTGTTGCTGTTTAGAATAAAATGCATTCTGTTCTACTATATTGTGGTGGGTTGACCCTGGCTGGATGCCAGGTGCTCACCAAAGCCACTCTATCACTCCTGCTCCTCAGCTGGACAGGGGAGAGAAAATATAATGAAAGGCTTATGGGTCAAGATAAGGACAGGGAGAGATCACTCACCAATTACCATTATGGGCAAAACAGACTTGACTTGGGAATAATTAATTTAATTTATTACCAATCAAATCAGAGTAGGATAATGAAAAATAAACCCAAATCTTTGAAACACCTTCCCCCACCCCTCCCTTCTTCCCGGGCACAGCTTCACTCCCAAATTCTCTACCTCTTCCCCCACAGTGGCACAGGGAGACAGGGAATGGGAGTTATCATCAGTTCATCACATGTTTCTGCCGCTCCTTCCTCTTCAGGGGCAGGACTCCTCACACTCTTCCCCTGCTCCAGCGTGGGGTCCCACCCATGGGAGACAGTCCTTCACAAACTTCCCTGGCATAGGTCCCTTCCACGGGGTGCAGCTCTTCACGAACTGCTCCAGCATGGGTCCCTTCCACGGGCTGCAGTCCTTCAGGCACAGACTGCTCCAGCGTGGGTCTCCCATGGGGTCACAAGTCCTGCCAGGAGCCTGCTCCAGCGTGGGCTTCCCACGGGGTCACAGCCTCCTTCAGGCACCCACCTGCTCCGGCATGGGGTCCTCCCCGGGCTGCAGGTGGATATCTGCTCCACCGTGGGCCTTCGTGGGCTGCAGGGGGACAGCCTGCCTCACCATTGTCTTCCTCCTGGGCTGCAGGGGAATCTCTGCTCCGGTGCCTGGAGCATCTCCTCCCCCTCCTTCTGCACTGACCTGGGGGTCTGCAGGGTTGTTTCTCTTACATATTCTCACTCCTCTCTTCTGACTGCTGCTGGTGTCCACTGCATTTCCCCCCTGACCCCCACCCCCTTCTTAAATATGTCATCCCAGAGGCACTACCACCGTTGCTGATGGGCTCGGCCTACGCCAGCAGCGGGTCCATCTTGGAGCTGGCTGGTATTGGCTCTGTTGGACATGGGAGAAGCTTCTAGCAGCTTCTCACAGAAGCCACCCCTGTAGCACCCCTGCTACCAAAACCTTGCTACACAAACCCAATATATATTACATGAATTATTTTGTTTAGCATTTTGATTAGTTTTTTTGCCTGCTACCTATGAATTAAACAGAGCTTTAAAAGTTAGTAAGACTTTTGTTACTAAAATTGAAAAACTGGTACTTTCCCTTTCTGTTTCAAAATGTTCATTGAACACATTTTCTAGGCAGCATCAGAATGTCAATCCATTTATTGGAACTGTAACAAATTATTCAGGCTAGAATTACTTAATTGCACTAGTACTCAAAAGTATGTAGGGATCTAGTGTACTTCTCATAGGATTGGTCATAATGATCTTAGTCTACAAAGTTTAGTTTTCTAAATTACTAGCTTCTCAATTTTCTAAGATTTTTAGTAAGACAAATAAAGAACAGGAACTGGGCTGCCGATACTTTTTTCTTTCTTTACCTAGAAAAGTTGATTGCAGAGTTAATTTAAAGTTTTTCTATTTTAAAAGTTCCCCAAATACCACTTTTCAGTTCTATGCATCGTTTTTTTTCTGAAAGACCGGGTAAAATAAGGGCATCTTTGAAAAGGAGTATCTTCTCACATTGTACTCTTCCTTTGCACCACGTATGAATTCAAGTGTATCGAGGACTAACTCCTTCTGTGTCTAGGTGCCAGGGAGAGTGGGAGGAAAGGTACAAGGAGCAATGACATAATACTTAGCATTTATTTGGCAAAATCTTCAGAAGAATTTGCATAATTATCTCAGATGTGCGTGGGATGTGAACTTCAACCTGTTTACATAATCAAGGCCCTTGTGTCTGCATTAACTGCTCAGCATTATTGGTTGTTCCTCTTTGTATAGGAAGGAAAAATAAACTCTGGAGACTAAATTATATGCTTACACAATAAGCTTGTATCCAGCTCATCCCCTAGGAAACTTTACCATAGCATATCTTATTTCAGGTTTGGGATGGATTTTAAGACTACTCAGAAAGATCGGTGGTTTATGCTTAAATTCCCTGTAAAGAACAAAATCACACAGAAAAAATGGATCAAATGATTCTCAAATTTCCGAGATTTTGAGCAGAGTGAACCACTTAAATTTTACTGGGCAGGCATCCTGTATTTTTGTTCCCTTCACAATAGCTCCAAAATATGCAATTACAGTGAAAGATGTATGTTACCATTTATACCTTGGCTATTTTTGGTCCCAACTGATACCATTACTAAAAGGAGCAGCCAGAAGCTAAACAAGAGTAGTGTGGAGTAATTAACAAAACCTTATGATTCTTAAAATTATGTGTAGAAACCAGCATCAGTTTACGAATAACTATTACTAGATAGTAACACTGAATACTCTTTACCATTGATGCTGTACCATTCTAATCATATTACTTTTTCCACATTATGCTTTTACATGCTGCCCAGAACTTGTGTCACTGCATTGGTTTAGGAACACTGGACCAGCAAACATGAGTGAGAAGGTAGCAGCAGCACTAGAGTAATAATCCAATGAGGCAATGGACAGGATATGATAGTGGAACACACAGCTGCTTACACAAGCTGCAGCATACTTAATGAGAATCATTTTTCTGTGATCTAAATTCCTTTGTGGGCAGGTGAGAAGGCTCTTTAGAGAATTTTGGAAGAAAGCTATGATTTTAATTAAAAGAATGTCGCAAGTTTTTTGAGAGTTCTGTTCAGTCCTACTCTCAGACATATTTGGGACTTGGGTTTGTTTCTTTCACATGAGTGATAGGGTATGAGGTCAACGACAGCCGGAAGGAGGAACTGCCCTACCTTTTCTTTGAAGTAAATGCTCCAAAGGACAGAAAAGGCCTCTAATGCCTAAAAATGTTATTTTATTAAAACACAGACTAATGTACTAGAACAAGATGACTCTTCAAATAGAGAAGGTTCTGATCAACTATGGCAGATCATACAGAGTAGTTTGAAATAAATCTCTCTATGCTTATTAGGAGTTTGCAAGGTGGTTTCTTTGACACAGTTTTGTTTTCTACTGTACGGATTTTGGATAGATTTGTAATTTGATCTAATATGTTTCCCCACGTAGCATTCTCTCAGGGCAACCACCTGTTTTGGTGGTTTGGACCTGTCTGTCCAAATGCTCCGTGGGACCTAGAGGGGAGCAGAACAAATAGACAGTCACACTCCCTGTTACTCACCTTTGTAACAAAGTCTAACTTAGGATGTTTCTACAGTAAATTTAAAAGTAAACAAATTATTCTGACAAGTCAAAATTAGAGGTGTAATTGATATTTGTTGTAGTTTGTTTTAATACAGATATTTTCTTTTTTTCTGTGGTGCTTTTGCAAAATAGTCTGTAGAAATAAAGGGAGAAAAACACTTTTATAACTAGATGACAGTTCCTTAAGCTGCTCTTGCAGTTTCATTTTGTTGAGTGTTTTTATTCTTTAGACTTGATATTTCTTCTATATCCCAAGTGTTTGAGCTAAAGAACAAATGTTTTGTTTTGATTCAAACATTATAACATTTAGTAAACTATCTTCTCTCATCCCTGTATAGTCTGTACCTGTGATTCTCTGACATCGAGACTCTCCCAAGGGCCATCCAGGGTATGCCTAGCTAGTGTGTATCTTTCCAAAAGAGCCACTGAAGACTCCTAAGAAACTGGCAAAGCTACTGGAACCAGGGAGGGCTGCCAAAAAATGCTCATGAAGCGTTACTTGGGGTTTGAAGGAATTAATGAGAGCTGTTTCAGTGTGACCATTCTCTTTGCTTTCCAGAAATATTCAAGGAGCTTCAGCATCCATAGACAGCATCCTCAGGTGCCTGAGATCAGCAGGAGTGCTGCTATATGGGGAGGGTACAGATTTGGTGATATTTATGCCACAGCTGCATGTTGTCAGGGTTTGCAGATTGTGTGAATATGGTGTCCTGGTTTCAGCTGGGATGGAGTTAATTGTCTTCCTAGCAGCTGGTACAGTGCTATGTTATTGAGTTAGGTATAAGAAGAATGTTGATAACACACTGATGTTTTCAGTTGTTGCTAAGTAATGTTTAGTCTAATGTCAAGGATTTTTTCAGCTTCTCATGCCCAGCCAACAAGAAAGCGGAGGGGCACAAGAAGCTGGGACAGGACACAGCCAGGGCAGCTGACCCAAAGTGGCCAACAGGGGATTCCAGACCATGTGATGTCACATCTAGTATAGAAACTGGGGGCGGGGGGATCACTGCTCGGGGACTAACTGGGTGTTGATTGGCAGGTGGTGAGCAATTGCATTGTGCATCACTTGTGTATTCCAATCCTTTTATTATTACTGCTGTTATTTTATTAGTGTTATCAGTATTAGTTTCTTCTTTTCTGTTCTATTAAACCATTTTTATCTCAACCCACGAGTTTTACTTTTTTTCCTGATTTTCTCCCCCATCCTGTTGGGGGGGAGGGGAGTGAGTGAGCAGCTGCGTGGTGCCTAGTTGCCCACTTGGGTTAAACCACAACGTATGGGTACTCTCTAGGCTACTACAGTTCAGTGTAGAGAGACCAGGGCTTAAGGAGAGCTCTCAGGAGAGCAATCCTGAAAACAAGTGAAATAAAGGCAAGCTTGAAGTTAGCAATAGGTCTGTCTTATTTCTTTTTACTTTCCTAGTATTGAGTCCATTAACTTTAGAACTTTACCTGTAGTTTCTTTAAAAGTGATAGTTTTCAAATTACAGTAATTTTTCAGAGTTGAAATGGAATCACAAATTTGGGTGAAGCTGTGAGCATGGTGATTTATGGGACAGAAGCATTATACATGCAAGAAAGATCCAGAGTTGCTAGATCAGCAGGAAAGCAATAAAATGTAGGTGAATGTTCAGTGAGGGCAATGGAATTGGAAAGAGCAAAAGGAAAATGCTAGAAGTCATCTCACTGTGGCAGCAGATTAAAGACCACTGATATAAGTAGAACAAGAATGAGAAGCAGAAAAACCTATGAAATCTGAATAGATTTGTGAGATTATAGAATTGCTGAAATTGTTGGTCTAGTCTTTCACTTCTAGTCTTAAGGAAACACTGAAATGAATTCTGATAATTTATGAATATGCATTGTTTTGTCAATACAAACATGCAGACTTTTTTTTTTTTTGGTAAAGGCATGGTAAATTTACATGTGTGTTTGTTTTTTTTTTTTCTTCCTTAATACAGTGAAGTATCCAGCTATGCTAAATCCTCTCTAGGAGGTCTATCTGACTTTCAAGCAGTTTATAGCCTCATCCACTATTTTTATAGACAGCTTGTAAATATATTAGCTGGATAGATAACTCTATGTGCTTGTGCCTCTTTTTAGGAATGAAATGAGAAGTCTTGGTTTGGAGTTTTTGGGGGTGGGGGTGGGGGTGGTAGTTTTGGGTTTTTTTTCTTCCTGTTGGTAAATTAAGGTTAGGCTTCTCGCAGCAAAATTACTGAGTCTGTAGTTAGGCTTATCATATACACCTGAAAATTCTAAAGAGTGTGATGGCTGATAAAACCTCATCAGATATAGATTTCAGTATGCCAGTGTCAAAAAGCATGTGTCTGGTGGAAAGATCAATATTTCTAATGTTTTTCATACTGGTTGAATTAAAGATATATTAATCTTTTATCATTTCTTATTTTCCCTTTTCTTACTTTGGTAATCAATATGAATTTTATGCAAGTCCAAATGAGAAAATTTTATCAAGTCTTATCATAATGTGCTTTTTTTTTCCCCTACAAGAAAGGCAACCTTTTAAATATGTTTTTTCTGAACTAATTCAGTATTCTGGAATGAATTATTCAAATGGGTTTGCTGACTTGTAAGCAAAGCTTTTAGTTCATGTCTGTTATTCAAATCTTTTAAAGGTCATGAACTTTCTTTTACATATTCAACAGATATGTTTTTCATTGTAAATCTTGACTTTAAAAAGTAAAACACAGTAATGTATAAGTAGGAAGTCTAAATCTTTTCATCTACAGGATCCTTCTAAATAAGGAGGGAAAGTGCATTGGCTTTTAATTTTTATAAATGGAACAATAGATCTCTCATGGGTATAATAAACTGATTTACCTGTGAAGCTTTTAATAAGATTTAATTAAATTCTTTTTGCAAAGCAACTGAAATTTTGTTTGAAAGACAACACTTGCATTTTAAAATGTCACTTTTTTTCCCCTGGGCTGTAATTAAGTTTCATTTAGATGGCTCCTTTATATTTTAACTTTTCTTCTTGTGTTCATACTTACTATTTGATTCTGCCTTGGATTCCTTAGCTTAAAATAACAGGCTTTATTCTTCCAGCTGCAGAAGCCCAGGAACAGGCTTTATTTTTCACTAAGTCCTTATCTTGGACTTAGCTATTAATTTCCAAGTAACATTAACTTTCTGCCACAGCATCACCAAAATCTGGTTCTTCATCCATGTTGATGAAGCCTGAACCCTAAGCGTGCTCTATTCAATTCAGAGAACTGCAACCTTCCTTATTATGGCCTTGACAATTATTATATTTTCTATGGATCATATTGCCTCTGAATCCCTCTTCTTAGCTTGGTGCTTTGGGGTGCCTCTTTAGTCCATTAACATACATAATTCTTAGATAATTCAGCAAATTCTTTTGTTTGCTTCTCTAATTCCATTCTCAGCTGCAGCCTGGATAGAGCAGATCAGCTCAATATTGACTTCAGTCTCATGCCTTAGTTTCATTCCTCAACTACCAGCTTCTCCCACAAAGACTGCCTTACTTAGTCCTACCTTCCCTCTGTAGCATGAGAAACACTTCAGCAAACCTGAAAAAATCCTTGCTTATCCTCTTTCAAATCCCAATTTGCAGCTCATCTCTACCATGATCCTACAAAACTCAGATTTTGTGGTAAGGCAGATAATCAAAAACTATATTTTCCCAATTCTTTTTTTTAGTTCCTTGTAAAGTAATGATATCTACTAAAATTTGTGCAGTTAAAGCTTTCTTGTTCCATTTCTCACATTATTCATTTGCTTGAGTATTTTATAAATATTCTTTTTCCTTTTTATACCTGTGTTTTTAGACTGAAGAGCTTTGGGGGCACAAGGAGGAAGGAGGTCCAAATATTGGGACCTCCAGTATATGATAATATCTGCTGCTATAGCTGTGTCATTGAAACTGATACACATAGTATATTTGACTAGTCCATTCATGTTAGATGGGTTTATGTGACTGTGGGGAAATGAGGTAGAAATGAGTGGATTAAAAAAAGACCACTTGCTTTTTTTTGTGTGTTTATGTATATAATCTGTGCTGGGAACTGTACCTTTAGGAACTTTAGCATTTTGTATTGTACAAATTATTCAAAACTGCCTAGTTAAAATATAGTCTTTTGTGGTTGCCTAACATTGAAAATAGGAGAACTATTGTTGAGTCACATTATCTCTCTGAATACCAGCTCTTTATTTACGAATTGGGGTTTGTAAATGTTATAAATGTATAAAGATTTATAAATGCTTTGAGGATGTTCTCTTTTTATGATATGTATATATGACATAATCCCTGGAACAGCAATGCCTTTTCTTGGTCAGGACATCTACATACTCTTGGAATATAAATAGTGAGTAAATAATTGTGCCACTAGTGTATACTTCACAAAACTCTTAATGACCATCTGAACATCCTCAGACATATCCCAGAGCAGTAATAGCTATCTGCAATGTGATGAGCTTGAAAACATTTTAGCAAGTCTGTTGCATCAGGAGTGAGTTTATTCTCTAGAATGCAACTGGGAGAATTAATGTGTATAATGTATACATTAATATAATATTTTATATAACATGTTTGTGTGAATATGTCTATATAGATAGGTTTGTGAGCAGTTTTCTTCTGAATAATAACCCCCATCATACCCAAATGCTATTTCGCTTGCTATTTAGTTTGCTGTGGTGGCAGTCTGGCTTTACAATATAAAGGTCAGCTTTTGATTCTGTGCTGAATAGCTAATATAATCTCTATTCAGAGGAACACTATACTTTTTGTTTAGTTAGCACTAGACTCTGCTTTGGTGTCATTTTCTCACTGGGAATTACATGTTTGTCCATGAAATGTCCTTTTGAACCTCATCCATTTTCCCCAGGAGGGAATGACAAATCACCTAGATAAGTGTGGCAGGAGCAGAGCAGTTGGGTAATGACTCATTAAAGGCTTATTTCCTTTACTTTGTGTAGTGATATCTGCTGAGAAAAGTTCACTCAGCTCCTTAACGCAGGTGTGGCATGCTTTTCCATTTTGTGCAGCTTGCATTATTGAGATGGGGGTATATCAATCTTTAATGAAACTCCTCCCTTGCTGGAAGGAGAAGGCCAACTTGTGTAAGTGAGGGATCTGATTGTTTGTTTCTCATTATTGCAACTGATCCTTCAGTGTTGCAGGCTTTATATAGGCATATGTAATCTGATGACTAAACTAGGCGAAATTTCCTACTGTCACCGAATCCTTAATTTCACAGACCTTGACAAAAAAAAATATCTAAATATGTTAGCTGAAGTGTACCTGGACTGAGGGAATTAAAGGGCTGGTTTGGGCTGAGATTCATAATGAACTGTATAAAACCTATTTGGTAGCAGGGAAAACATTCAGGTAAAAATTGAAACCTTAAATGTATAACATCAGCCACTCTTATTAACTGCAAGGAACTAACAGAAAGCTGCTAAATCACTGACCGCTGCAAAAAAAACCCCAAAATTAGTGATCTGTCTAGCACCAGCTGAAGCACATTTCTGTGTGAAAGATGATTGACACTCATGCAGGGAGTGGAAACACTCTATCTACTTTAAGTAGATAAAGAAAGGTTATCTCTCTTCATTAAGATACTTTGAATTAAGTGATTTTTTTTAAAAAATGTTGTTGGTTTTTTTTAAAAGATAATCTTCAAAATGGTTTTAAAGATTTAGTCTCCATCCTTGAAAGTTTTGTGCGTGAGCCATTTGACTACAAAATGAGACAATGCAAAGGGTTATGAGGATTATAATCACTTATATTTAGGCAGCTGATGAATCAAAATAGTCAAGCAGTCTAGTCCTTGAAGCATGCTTTTAATAAACTAATCACAAGAAAACTGGAATTGAGTGCAGTGGTTTTATTGAAAAAGTCCACAGGTGTGTGCAATTCCTTTATTAAAATGTTTTCAAATACATTGGACAAGGAGCAATAGATGATCAAGAGTTATTCCTTTTTTATACATTTTTATTTCCAAAACTGTACAAACATTGGAAAACTTTCCTTTTCCTCCATTTTAGCTATTAATAATTCTGTAATGGTAAGTTATATATCTTCCTTTTCAATCTGCAAGCCCACTTTCCTGGAGGTGACATTTTCCATCTCTGACAATTAAAAAAAGGTCAGTCATATTTACATGTGCTTAAGGTTGCATACTTGAACATCATACAGGTTCTGAAAACCAGTGGATAAATGGTTTTCAGGATTCACCCCGTTGGGTTGAAGGTTTTAAGTACACATAAACTACATACATTTGATTTAGTAGCCAAGACACCCTTTGTTCCCCTTTTTTTTCAAGGCTATCTATGAACTGTGTGCTAGCCATGGTAAAGGTTTGTTTTAGTAAAGGTACTCACCGAGTGAAAAGCAGCGCTGACAACAGCTATTGCTGATCAAGGACATGAACGGGCAGAGAATTGTATGTGTGTATATATAATACAATTCTAATGTTTCAAAGTGAACTTGAGGCTCTTATGTAAAAATAATATCTAGAATATAAGCTATTTCCTGGACTGGATTAAAGAATAAAAAAACCCCACGAACACTTGTGTAAGGAAAAAAGTAGAGCTCAACATAGGAAAAGAACAACAGAAACACATGGATTAAATTTGGAAGCTGATCTTGCAATGTATAATTACTGGAAATTCACTTGAAATATAGCAACATCATCAGTGGAAAATGAAGGATACAACTGCAGCAGACACATACAGTATACTTTATGAGCTATTATATTGGCCATACAGATTTGTCTACATGTTATTTATTTGAATCCTTAAGGCTTCTCTAACGTCTTACATGAAAGTGCTGTCTGCTTGGATCTTCCATGCATGAGGGAAAGGGGTAATTTTTCAAGGAAAAGAAAAAATTTTGCCCACATTTCAATTACAATAGCACATCCAGAGACACAAAATAAAAGACAAAACTTTATGGTACCTTTGTTTCATTTATTTTGGCCCCCAAAAGATGCATGCACTAGACTTTATGTACTACAAGGTATTGAAATATTTACAGCATTGTACATGTGCTCTTAAAGGGATGGCAAAGGGAAAGGTCTATTTTTATCTTGGTGGGAGTAGAAGTTAACTTTTCTAGCTTAATAATACCTATTCAAAGTGAGAGATGACTCTTCCAAAAAGAAAAGCCCACAGAGAATAAAGCTATAGCATAATTATAGCCAATGTTAACAAACTGTACAGCACTTTACCTGGGAATTCTCCTCTCACTCCTGTTTGAAATAGCAGTACCAACTATTATGTGATGTGCCCATGCTCCCCTTGTCCTGTCTGCTTTCTTTCTCTCTATTCCAGCAGGTATAGCTGTATATTACCTGTTTGTATGACACTTATTTCAAATTATTTCGGCATGTTGAATGCACATGTAATTCACAATAACCTGATGGCAATTTTTGGACAAATGATATGATTCATATTTACCGGGTTATGGCACTAAAGAATTCAGACCACTATAAAGCGCATTGTAGATACTTCAAGTGGACTTAGGAAACCATCTCTCTAAGAAATTCAGTGAGTAAGGCTCATATCACTGATTTCCTTCTGCTTTTAAAGGTAAAGATATGATACCCAATACACCAGGTTAAACAAACAGAAGGCAGTTGGGAAGAAGATGCGGGCATAGGAGTCCATTTTGGCAATGCGGATATGTATTCTTCCATGCCTCCATGCTCCTGTTCGACAATCCTCAAAGCAGCAAAAAAAACTGGCACAGTCCTTGCCATCAAGACACTCATACCCATATTCTTCATCCCTTTCTTGGAGGTGTGTAGCATTGTTCATTTGAATAGTAGCTGATCGAGGCCGGATGTCAATTGTAGGTGCCTAAGGTGGAGTGGCAGAAAAAGAAAAAGACGGCAGGAGGGAGAGACTCTGTTATTATCACCAGACCAACAGGGAGATGGAGACTAATGGTCAACACGTGAATGATGGCTCTGTGTGGGGTATGTGGGAAATTGCTGAGGAGTTCTAATGGTAATATTACCTTGAACTTACTAAAATCATTTGCATTGTACACTTTAACTTTACAGGAAAGCAGCACAAATCAATATAAAGTTAACAGCTGTAGACAATTAGCTTTAAAGCCAAGCTAAGTAAACATTAGAGGTTAAAGGAAACATTCAGGAATGTAACTGATGGTATTTTGAAATTCCTTTGTGTTTTATATTTTACATGGCTGCTTGATATCTGAAAGCAATTTATGTATTGCACATGGAAGGAACTGAAATAATCAATTGGAAATGCAGGATTTTAATATAGGGCTGGTTCATGTTGAGACGGAAGCAAATACACATACAGGAAAAAAGGCAAAACCTGGGTCTTTTGAATAAGGTTAGGAGAATCTCTGTAAGACTCTCCAACTGTTTGAATATATGCAGTTCACCATCTACTAATGTTCACCAACTAGAAGGTTCAACATGTTCCAAATTTTATATAGTAGCTGTACATACATACACACATATATATTTGGAATGAATTGAGCAAATTAAGCATTTAAAACACTTTTGAGCACTTGGTGAACGCTAGGATGACAGGCATTGAAATTTCCTGCTGATAGTTATTAGGGTAAAATAACAACAATTCCATAAGTATGTAAATTTCTTGGCTTTTATTCTATGTGTTTTCTTTTTTTTCCCTGATTCTTTTTTTTTATGAAATCTCTGCATTTCTGAATGAAGATAAGCTTTAGATGTGGAACATAGCTAGATATATTTGTTAATTTGCTAAAAGTGTGTTGATCCAGTGACAGCATTAAAAATATATATGCATCTTAAACCCTTTCAAAACTCTGATTTTTTTGCATAAGAAACAGCATTTGAGTAATTGATGATGACATTGAATTTTGTTCAGGTCAACATCAGAACAGATTTGGTTTTATAATTTGGAGTGAAGTCACAAAGGTTAAAAAGGAGGGATCAGAGTTGAGTTCTAAAAGGGTGTACTGCAGGCTTCTGGTGTAGCTAGTGCTATTGGATCCCATGGCAAATTGAGAAAGAGAGGAGCAGAAACGTTTTAACATTAAACTCTCTTAATTCATGTGATCCAATAATGTTAGTCACTCTTGAAATTAGGTAAGTTCAGAACCATAGTGAATCAGTATTTGGGCTGCTGAATCAACTCTACAAATTGTTTAGAAATATGTAACCATTCTACTTAATTAGGAAGTTAACTTGAGTAGAATGCTTAGATGTCTCATTAAAAAAAAAAACCCAAAAAACAACAAAACACCACTCTCATATAAGCTCTAATAGTTAAATTCAGCAGTCGCATGCAGTGAATTTCCAGTGCAAAAAACATTATACCTTGAAGGAAAACATCCGAAGAAGCTTTCATTTTGTAGACAGAAAAGAGAATCAGAGGGTTTTGTTTTAAATTAAAGAAAGGAAAGAAAGAAAGAAAGAGACAAAAATAATATAAATTAAAAATATGTTTCTAAAACATAGTAAGTCAAAAAGAACTAAATTTATAGAAGGGTTGGGATAATAGCAATTTAAACAAGTATCGGTAATATAAACCCCCCCCACATTTTTCACTTGTCACTGTTTTGTAACTACATCTGGGTCAAAGACATAAGATAGCAAACTCTTAGATCTTTTCATATTCCCAGAGGATTCCAATCTTTTATGTTAAACTGTTTTGAAAGAGACCATTCACAGTTTATAAAAACACTTTTTAGAAAAAATTCTTTTTACTTGCAGGCTGGGTCCTTAACATCCTACTTTTAAGTTTTTTAGATTCTGTGATTAGGATCCAGGCAGTCATTTATAGTTCTGTTTGTCCCCAAATGCTCACAAATAAGTAATGTAAAGAACAAGTAATCTGCCCTTATATGGACATCTTTTAAGTGAGACAACTAAATTTGCTCTTTAACTGACTGTGACAGACACGCATGCACACAGCCAGACTTTTATTTTGGCCTAAGACAGGCCAGGATGCATCACCCTCTGGAAGTGCCCCTTTCTTTCTTTTGACCAAAAGAATCCTATGATCAAATTCAACTTTAGCATACCTAAAGTTAGGTGATAATTCTTCCTCTATAGTCTTATAGATGGTTTTTTTAAAGTCTACTTCTCATCAGCTTTTAAAGTTGAAAATATAGCAATAATGCCTAATAAAAGGTTCTTTAATTACTTTTTTCTTTTTTTGTGTGTGTGTGCTGTATATTATAACTAAGAGAGAATATCTTCAAAAGTCCTTGAAGATTTTAGCAGAGCAAATCCAAGTGACTTCATTGTTTGCTAGATGCCTGAAATGGATTTGAAAATACTCTCCATTAATGTAAAACACTTGTTCTTCACATTTTTCACAGGCATATTTGGGTTTTTTTGTAGTCGATTAGGCTATTTTTCCCTCTAGGGTTGTACGCTAATTCTTTTTACCTCAGAGATGCTAGACAACAGGCTTTTCAGCTCAGTTGCAAAAAGCAAGGAGAAATCTGTCCTGGACAAAATAAACAACAAACTTTTTCCCTATCTGGGCAAAACCCCAAATCCCTACTGAGGTTATTTCCAGGATTTTTTTATTGTGGTTATTATATACACTTTTTTATTATTGTGTAGCATGCATCCATAAGGAACATTGTAAACTGCTAGTCATATCACTTTCTAAGGGAGAGAAGTAGATAAAGGAGGTAAGAAATACAAGAAAAAGAAGATAAGGAAACAATGAAAAGGAAACAGATGCTTAAGGGGAAATTAGAAAAAGCACACTCCATAGTTTGAATATAAAATTTAACAGTAGTCCTGATAATAAGAAAAACAGAGTCATGTCAATAATATGGACATAAGTAAACGGCAGAGAATATTGCTAAAGCTAAGACAGAGAAACTGACAGTTCTTCCATAAAGGTCACAGAAAGAGCTCTATGTGTAACATAAATAATGGTTTTGGTGATAGTTGTGATTTGCAGAACTCTTTGGTTAAAAGGATCCGTATTCTAAGAAATTAGTTTCTCTGGTATCCAGACAACTGTAATATATGAGCTTTTCATTATCAAGGTGAATGTTTGCATTCCTATTGATATGAAGAAAGAGTATATATGTAATAGCAAAGTCTGAAAATAAAGTACAAGCATAAAGAAGGATTTAAATGCTCTCTCAGAAAACCTAATTGAATTTTAGACCTTGCTGGTAAAAAGATACATACTGGATTTTTCTTCTTTTTGTCTTTATCCTTGCTTGGCTTTCTGTTGCTGACAAAGTAGTGCAAAGTTCCGTATTCCACCAGTGCAGAGAAAACAAAAATAAAGCAGACTGACACAAAAAGATCCATTGCTGTCACATAGGAGACTTTGGGAAGAGATTTACGAGCAATTGTACTTAGGGTGGTCATTGTCAGGACAGTTGTAATACCTGGCAGATAGATAGAAAACAACAGAAATGTTATTACTTCAAGTAACAAACTGATTTTGCCATTTATCTCTCTCTGACTGGTTTTGAAGTATGCTTGGAGTTCAAACATATAGCAAAGATATTAAACAGCACATCCCAGATGTGGATTCAATGAGAGCTTTTAGGATTAACATGGGGTATGATACATTTTTGCACTGCAAGTGCTGCTCTGCAGAATACTTTGGTTAGATAGATTCTGATTCTAAGAAATTCTATTTAGTTTTTTAGTTTCGTAGTTTATATCTAGGGGGCCTTTATTTATTTTTAATTGAGAAACTTAGTTTTTGGGTTTGTGTGCTCAAACCCTTAAACAGAGGTAGGGAGAAGAGAACTTGTGTCAGAGTGAGAAAATCATGGTGGAGAATAAAAATCATTTTACTCCATTCTTCAAAGTAACCTCAAGACCAATCTCAAACTTTTTGTGCTGTTGAGATATGTTTTGCTTATTTTTAATTGCAAGGTAATGATACCCTGCAAGTAAGAGACATACTTGCAGCCATTATATGAGGTAGAAATTCATGAAAATTCTTTAGAAAGCGTGTAATCCAGCAGGAACTTCAGGACAAAATGTGTGTAGGTTTGTAAGTGCTACATAAAGAAATAAAACTGTTTCCTTTCTCTTGTCTAAATGCATTGTAGTTGTATGCAAAATAGGCTAGCCCTACACAAATTATCTGCTGCTTGTTATTTAAGTGATTTCTTGCATATAAAGCTGAAAGGGAATGTCTGTCAGGGCTCCTTGTAATTGTAACTCTGTGAAGTCAGATTTCTCTCTGTGCCAGAGCAGTATCTCTTCTGGCCTTCGTAAGTGACTGTAGTCTATAACTGAGAAGAACTGTGACATGCCTCGCGGTCCCTTCTCCTTTCAGAACATTATCCCCTGTACTATGATGTGAAGAACATTAAAAATGCATCAGAACAGTTAAAATCCATCACATTTTATATGGCAAATTTCATACCACTGATTTTACCTCCTCAGTGGTACAAATAGACTAATTGTCAACAGAGGGACTGGTCTGTTTTGTGTATCTAAGTAAAATTTAAAATAACAGCTGAATGCCTTTATTAATTTTATACTTCTTTAAAGCAGATTTTATAATCTCTTTTTAGAGAGGATGTGGAAAAGGCAATAAAATGCTTATAACTTTCTGTCATGGGAGCCACTGGTCCTCTATTCCTGTGTTTCTTTCAAGGGAGTTCTGGAATGAAAATGCTGTCCCTCATTTTGTATTCCAGTGCTCTGTGCTGTAGTTCTGTGAAGAAATGAAAATGCAGAAGGAAAAACTAAAATCCTTGTCACTTGTGTGAATTTAATGCAGAAATAGAAAATGTGTTTAACCTTCTCTAGTTGAATGCTTCTACTTTGCTAATTCTTACAGCTACAGCTCTTTTGCACAAGCAAGGTTGATTTGGTCTCTCTTTTGGTTTATTTGTAGAACAGTTGCTAAATGTGTAGAAATTGCTAATTCCTATTAATTGTGTGTCACATTTTCACGTATAGGATTTTAGATCCCACGAAATTCAGTTGATTTTGTGGCCTGAAGGCTACATTTGATTGTTGGTCCCTAAAGTAGAAGTCAGGGTGCTACATTCTCCCCTTTTTACCGCTATGGCACACAGGCAGCCAGAAAGATTGATTTACTCTTGGTAGTTATTTCATTTGTATTGCTAGTCACTGTGATATGGAAGAAAAGCAAATAAAACTAGTGCATTCCTGCCTCTAATCCAGCAATGTTCCCCATTCTTGATGTTTACAAAAAAATACTGCTGTCACCGGAAAAGATGCAAAAGTTTTTATTGTAGGCAATCTACAATACTCAGAGTTAAGTTCTGACATAGTAAAAAGGAAGAGATGCTAAGATGGTTTAGGCTGTGTTATTCCTTGGAAATTACTACATCCCTTTAAACTAGGAGAGCTCATGTGAAATTTTCTCTCCTCTTACATTTACAAACTGGTGATCCACAGAGGTGTCAAATAAACATCATAACACTTGAATAAAAGCAGGAAGAAAAAAACAACTCACCCAGTGATGTTCTGGCTGGAACTGCATCCTTATTAATCCAGAAAGAGACCCAGGACAACACAACAATAAGTGTGCAGGGAATGTAGGTCTGAATAGTGAAATAACCCATTCTCCTGCTCAGGTTAAAGTAAACAGACATGACTACATAGTCTCCTGCAAAATAAAAGCATACTGAGATGGAATAATATGTTAAAACCCCAACATAAAATTTCTATATAATAGCTAAGGTTTTCCTATTTATGTCTGGGTTATACATATTAAACTGATTCACCAGATATACTGATGGCAAATATATGCATACCTCTTCTTCAACGCTGGTATAGCTCAAGAAGCAGTGGATTTTCCACACTATGAAAGTAAACGGTCTTGCAGGTTCACTTAGGTAACTTGTACTTTAAGATTTCAAGGGTAAACTCCCTTGCATAGCACAGCAGGCTTATTTCTACCCGTCATTGCTCATAACTTGCAAATGCCTGGTATAGTCCTCTTACAGCAACTGAGCGAGTGGTGGTGGTCCAGTGAATCTCCAGTCACCATGCTGTCCCTGTTAGAATGCTCTCAGCTCTGCTCTCAAATAATGCATGCTTTCAGATGTACTCTCTAAATTATTTATGTTCTTAACTATTCTTCAGGGCTAGGCTGTGTCAATAATTAATTTTTTATTTGCCTGCAGATCTTCTGTTGCATTATCTTCTCTAAAAGGATTTGAACCCACATCTAAGTGCCCCCCAAAGCCAGGCTATATGTTACTCTGGTGTGCATAACACATCATTCCCATTCAATAGTTTTCTGATTCTTTTTCCAGGTTTTCTTCCCCTCTCAAACTATTAAGTAAATTCCATCTGGATTCAGGAATACAGCAAGCCTACAGTTTTTGATGTATTTTTTCTAAACTAAAAAAAACCTAGTTCTCATCTTTACTTCAGATTACAGCACTCCTGGGAAATCTTGATTGCAGAAGAACTACAGAACCCCAGGCTACAAAAAACTTCATTGCAATTCAGTGAAATGCAGTCCAGAGAAGTCTCAAACTGAAACAGAATAGGATTTGCAAATTTAGAGTGAGATAGTTTTCCAGTGTTATCAAAGAGACTCTGTGGCTAATATGTATTAAGCTTAGATTGGTACCTTTAGTTAACATTGAGTTCTCTGTTTTCAGGCATAATTAAAATTTTAATTTCACCCCAAATAATCTCTTTGAGCCTGGTCACAGAAGAAACTTCAGAGATCATTTTTCAGGTGGTGCTTCTTTGTTATGTTATTTTCTGCAATGTGAATGCCCATATCCCAGGGATTAACTGGTTTTAATTTAATTATATTATGTTATAATTAAACTAAAAACTTAAAAACCAAATTATATGTGTGGTTTACAAGGTGATATAGCTGAGTATAAGCAACCAATTTTAAAAACTACAGTCTGATTATCCCCTTAATTCACAGAGAAGTTTGCATTATATGTGTATGTCCTTCGTATACCAAAACAAACCCAAAACCAAAAAAATCACCACTGTTCAGGAACACTGTAAAACTGAAGCCATAAAATTACAGTATGACTCATTCTTCATCTCTCTGGATCATGTATTAACTTCCTGAGAAGTGATTATTTTGTCAATTTTGGGAATTAACTTTTTTATTCATTTACCTTCGTATGTGCTATTAATAGCATTGGTATTTCAAAATTGGGCTTTTTTTCCCAGCCATACTATGATAGAGATTACTTTAAGCAGTAGCTGTATTACTTCCATGCAAACAGTTTTAAGGAGAAGGCTGTTTTTCATGCTCAGTGTTATTATTTTACTTTAATGAGACAAAAATTTACCAGACGAAAGAGGTGAAATATAAAGCCGAACATAAATGAAAACACAAAAAGGTAAAAAAGACTAGCTCAGAATTGAAATTAAAAAAAACAGATGTTTTCCTTCTGTTATTGCTGCTTTTTCTGAAGCTGCAACTGCTATAGACTCCTTTGGAGTAGCTGAACAGATATATCAGATCCTAGGTAACTACTTTCTCCCTGGTTTTTGTCCTGTACTTGGACAGGTCTTTTTGCCCAACTGTTTTGGTAGTTCTAGCACTCTTGCCTTGTAGGTTTTTTTATTCAAAGAACCGAAAATATCAAAATCTAGTACACAAGCCAGCATTTTCTTACAGGTATTAGAGTCAAATCCAAACCTCAGCACCTGTGCTGAGAAAACAAACAGATAAATCCAGGTGACCTAGACCAAGGCATACTGCAAAGACTTCATGCATTGTCCTTGTTCAATAACAGTGTATGCGAACCAAACTGAAAGGTGGTGTGGATAACATATGAATATACGTATATGTGTATATAGAGATAGTAGCCTCAGTCCTTCCATTTTATAGACCGTTTCCACATACATTATTTTAGCATGTTTTTTCTAGAAAGCTTGGTGGTGAACATCTGGGGTCTTCATGTAGTCTTGTTTGGATTTTTCCTTTAACACAAGGAGTGGTTTTTACATAGTAAGCTATTACAATAATATTTTTACATTATTATATGCATTATGTTAAAATAAAAATATTTTTTGTTTAAAATGTAATGCATAAGAGCTTTTAAAATATTAACTAACTTGTAAAGGTCTTAGTCCATTCAACAGCAATGAAACATTACTTTGAATTCTCCGTCATCTCAAAGATGCACTTCAAAGGACAATTCATTTCCATAGAGCAACAGCAGTGTCCTGTCATGGAGCATTTGCTACACAAACTGGAGACAGTCCACAGGGAAGTGTTTTATATCTAATTGAACACAATTCCCTCTGCTTTTTTTTTTTTTTTAAATACTGGACTTCTTAACCAATTATGTTTAAAAATAGCACGTCTCTGCTAAGGTGTTCCAAAAAGTTAAAAAGTGATGTAATTGTTCCAGATTTTACTGAACCCTCACAAATGTTATTGCACTTTCCTTTATGCAAAGACTTTCTTTCCGAATGGATTTATGTGTAAAAAAATCCAAACCACTCCAGAATGATATCCATAGGGAACACTGTATCAGCTCCTGATATTTATAGACAAAGTCCACAGAATTATCCTGGCAGATCTTATTTCTCATGCCTTTTAGAATTGGAAACATTTTACTGAACGTTCAGGGAAATAAGAAACCATATATACTTTATATGGGCTTTAAGGTTTCTACTAATGGAGAAGTTAAATCAGAGGAAGTAAAAACTTCAGTGTCAACTATAACTTGGCAGGCAGTGTGGAGTTGACCAGTCTGAAGAATCATTCAAGGATGCATAAATTCTTTTGTATTACTTGTTGCTTTCTAATCTGAAAGCCTGCTTGTGCAGGCACTGTTGCATTGTAGAGTAAATTCTACTATTTCAGAGAATCTTACTAAAGAAAGGAACAATGTTAATACCACAGAGAGGTGTTTTGTTTATTTTTTACCTTGCTTGGTTGTGATTTTGGGAAGTGGGATGTACTGATGATTTTTTTTCAAGGCAAGAATGAGAATGACAAATGTAAATTAGGAAATGCCAAGAGAGGGCAAGCCAATAATTCTGTAATGTATTGAATATCTCTTCTAGCCTTGAAGTAATATGAACAATTGTAAATGAAGTATTAAGGAAAACAGGACTAAGTAGTGGGGTGCTCCAGAGGAGCATCTTGCTGGTATTGCCTAGTTTATGTATGTGTCGTTGGAATAACATAACAGCAGGCCTTCTGAGATTTTGATTAAGTAATCTGAGCATACAAATTAATGCAAGACCAAAGACGTGCAATTTAGGACCTAATATCAGTTGTCATAACATGTACATCCAAAATGTAAAATGCATTAAGTCCTCTGTGGAACATGGACTTGACAATACTTTGCTTTAGTCACACCTTTCATGACGGAATCTTGCTCCAGCCCTGTTTTTCTCCACATTTGTTTTTTCTGACTCTATTCATGGACTTACCTGCTCTTCAGCTGGGACCAGCTTAAATACTCTGTTATTTTTAGATTATCTCTGTGCCCAAAGTGATTTTTCACTCCTGGTGTGATGCTGGCATGAAACTGTCAAACTAAGACATTATTTTAGTAAAAAATGGGCAGACTTGATCCTTAGCACAGTGTCATTCATTAGCTCTCACTTGGCAAATTGATAATCTTTTCATTATTACTTCATCCTCTTCCCCTGAGCTCTGGTTCTTGTTTATCCAGTATTGTCTACTGCGCAAGAAAGCTTCTCAGACTGCCAGATTGCTGTTTGGAGGGCTAAAATACTTTTGGATTTTTCTAGAAATGAATGATAATACAACCTGGCAGTATCTTTGTAAGAAAACATACTTAAGTACTTAACATTTGGCACCCTAATTAGAAGATTTTGGATTACTTAGCCTTTTACCAGCGACCTTATGGGCCTGCCGCCCATTCTAAGATATATATAACTATTACATATGTCTAGAAAATAATACCTAGATAATTTTCAATTTTTAAAGAAATACAAAATTTCCCTGGAAAAAATAATCTTATTATGTTGAAGAGCATACTAAGTCATCCTTAATGTATTTAGACCTCATCTCTCTCTCTCTGTATGAATATATGTATTTCTCCTATTCCCCTGTATTCATCTACATTTGTATATATAGATAGACATAGTTTTCTTCATCTGAAGATATGACAACCAGTTAATTAGTTTCTTCAGTGATACATATTTAAACCAGAATGCAGTCCCTTGGGAAAATGCTATCCATGTCATGTTTATCCTCACATATAAATACTCATATCATGTTTTCTACTAAATGCATATTCCTGCCAATTATGTTGGGAAGATCATGAGAAGCAGGGCAGGCTTCTGACTTGAGCCACATCATCTTCATACTGCTGCTCTGAATTGGAAGCTGGCAATAATCCCTGCTGCACAGAGAGAAAGTGCATGGGTCTTAAAAGTCACTTCTAGAGTACAAGGTATTTTGAAAAGGAAATGCATACCATCCGTATCCAGTGACCATGTCCTTAGTAAACCCTTACAAAAGGTTTTATTTCTAACAGTCCTGTGCCATCCTAATTTACACAGACTCAAAGCAGTCTATGTGAACTTTGGAAATTGGGAAGCTCCTCCTACCATACACTTGTGTGATATACCAATTTGAATACCAGGATTCAGGCTCTGTTAGACGGTAGGGGAAGTGACTTTCTGATTTGAGGAACCATCTGTGCATACGTCCTGGCCTAAGTCCCAAAGGTTCAATAGAAGGAATTAGCAGTGCCAGGAAGCATAGCCAGGGGGAATGTACACTGTACTTAACTGATTTAATCAGCACAGTGGGTGTGATCCTTCATTGCTTCCCAGTTGTGGAACCATTTATACCTGTGCGAAGTGAATGGGAAATTATACCCATTAGTACTCTCTTTATGCATGTTTAAGTGACTGTGCAAAGTTTAAAGGGGGGGGGGGGGGAGCGGAAACAAGCCTCTAATTTGTACTCAGAAGTGATTTGGAAGCTAGTACAAATGCTAGAGAAAAGAACAGCTTTCTAACATCACAGGAAATTGGTGTCTTAATTATAGTTCAGGTAGCAATACTTATAGCAGAGATTGTCTCACACTTACTATTATAAGATTCTGTTTTCTGTTGTTTAAAAGGCTGCTGGATTTAAATAATTAAAAGGACTGCAGAAGAACTTCAAAAATTATATGTTGGCCATCTGGTCAAGTTATTTGTATGTGTCATTTCAGTTCATTCTCATAGATAGTTTTGGAGTGGAGAAAATTCAGTGTTTCATTTCTATTAAATATATGGAGTTTTGAACAGGGAAATTAATTGGGTAAAGGGCTGGCCTTTTTATATGTTGGCATTTCTGTGAAAATCTTCCATGGCTAAGTTAAAAGTTTTGGGAAACAACCAATGTGTGCATAGGCATGTGTCCATAGACATAAGAAGTTTTTTCAGAGTTTTTAAGAAGACTATTCTGACTAGCCCCATGCTATCTCTGTTTCTTACAAAGCTACACACCACTGAAGGGCACAGCAAAACCAGATGGATGGTAGAGGTGGCTCTATTCTTCTCAAACTTTATTTATTCCATTATACAGTCCACTACCTAAAATCTCCAGAATTTCTGTGTGCTGAAAGTATAGAGCACATGAGCTCCTCACCTCATGCTGACTCCATGGTGTCAGGGAGCTTCATTGTGGAGCTCTTCTCCCCCAGGAACTGGAGGTGTTCTATCTCAGGGTCTGAACAGGATTTTCCTTGAGTATTTGGTTACCTCAAATATTTTTGCCAGTGTTTAGTAGTATGAAAATCAATGTGTATTTTATTAATTTGGATAACGTTTATAATTTAGTGCTTTTTATGCCTAAAATGTAAAAATCCATGGAGAAAATAAATTATATAGGAGAATATTGATGATGAATCAATAACTGGCAGAAAAACGCTACCAAGTATCATTATTATATCTTTTTAAAACTTGAAGTTTTCTTCTGGTAGATGGATTTGTGAAACTGCTAAGAAAAAAAAAAGACAAGACAGGAGAATAGTAATGCATGAGCCAAATTCTCCCAAAATTTCAGGCCGTCATTTGTTCTTTAAGGAGTGATCAAATGACTAGCAACTAGGATTAATGTAGGTCACTGTTTATATGGTAAATAATAGGCACAGTTTTGTTAGCTCAGCCAATAACTGCCACATGGTTCATACAGACCCAGACATGCACCAGCTGTCCAGATTTCCAGTGGGTTTTTCTCTCCTAATTTTACACAGAAACCAAACAGAAAAGAGCAAGAACTTTTAAAAGATTTTTTTTTTTAGAGAATCATATGAAAATATAGATAGAAATGGAACCTTTTCTCAAAATTAACTCATATAAACAAGTACATAAATAAATAACTTGTGTAGATATGGGAAACCCTATCCAGTCGTCTTTCTGGATGAAGTATACACAGGAAAAAAGCAAATGAAAAAATAATCGTGCCACAGGAGGGCACTGTTCCCTCAGAATAGAAAGGAGAAATGATTGCAAGTCTGCCAGTGGAAAACCCATTCTTAACAATTTCTAATTTTTCTCCTCATCGAGTGTTTGTACAAACACTCAAATGGCATAACTGACTTCTATGGCTCTGTTAATAGAGGAGCACTTGTAAGAACTAAACCAACTCTTGTATGATAGAAATATTACTAAAGTAACATCACCTTTGTGCTACAAGTAATGAGTACTAACTGCATAAATTGTTAACGAAGAACAACTGTGGCAGCAGAATTTATCTTCTTTTCCTCATAAATAACTAATAGATACATCCTTGTTCGCTCTCTCTTTTACTGTTAACATGGCCAAGAGTCTCTTTTCTGTTAGGCAGAGATCATAGCTAGCACTGATGTTTGGTTTTTTTAAAAGAATGAACAGGTAAATTGTAGTTTAATGGAAAAGATGTGTTTTCTTGGTTTTAGTCGTGGTACATGGAAATACCATTAAAATAGTAACATATGATTTCTATAAATAACTCCTTTAAGGTATGAGCTTTGTTGTAAGTTCATTGTTGTCAGTACTTTAAGTAAAGTCTCACTCTGAATGAGTTGTATTTAAAAAAAATAAAATGCTCATGATGAATTTGAAAAACAAAAGGTTTTGAAAATGTCTCAAATATTTTGACAGAACTGAAAGGCTTTAATCATTGACCAGTTTGTTTCATGATATACCCACACTTAAAACAAGATGATCCCAGACCCAAAGGGTTTATTGTCTAAGTCTGCAATATTCAGATTTCCAGAACATGTGAAAAACATCTGTTATTTTTCTAGAGCTGGCATTATTGCATCTTGCTGTGTATTATTTCAGTGCCTTACATTTCTGGGCTGGAGCTACGTACCCAAATCCTACCAAATCCATATGAGCTTCTAATTCTTTTTAGCCTTAAAATGCCAACCTACTGGACCAGTACTGACTATAAAAATAATAGCAAATGGGACCAAAAGGATCCTAAATGCATCCTTCTTTAAAAAAGAGTCAGGCTTGGTGCCATTTTTATACAGATATTCTGTAATAGTAAATAATAACTGGTTGGTAAGCTTGTGGGGCGTTGCCTGTAAAACAACCCATTTCCTTCATATTGTGCACCCTTCTTCTACTTCTGACACACTGGAGAGCAGCAGGGTTACCCAAAAACTGCTCTGAGTGGAGAAATAAAATAAAATAAAAAAAAAGGAATGGTAAAATATGGACAAAGCCTTTTCTCTTTCATGCCAAAATAGGTGATGGTACCAGAGCTCTGGTGTATGCTCTGCTCAGCAGTGGCTGGATGCAGATGACTGCCCCCAGGGAAGGCAGGAAAAGGGGAGAATGGGACACTGGAGTCAGACCTCTGTCTGTCAAATCAGGCCAGCGTCAGACTGTGGACTACATTGTACACTGCAGCTCTAATCTAGGATGAAAAATCATGTAAATAGTTTAAGATTGGTGTATTTGTCCTGATGCATCTTCATTTGGATTTTGTCCCCATCTCTTTTCTTGCCTTGACAGGGCCTATATTTGGAGTTCTGCTGGCACTTACTGTCTTGGTGAGGGTAGTGAGTCAGCCTGAAAATGCGGTTCAGTTAGATGTCTTGCACAGTTATGGTGGTATGAGGAAAACATAATATTTTTTCTAAACACACAATTTTCTATGAGGATTCAGATTTAACCCATTTAAATGATTCTCTTGTATAAAACTTAAAATGACCTATTTTTGATGTTTTTTTCTTCTTCCAACAGATCAGAAAGTTCTTAAGACTGTCTGGTTCAGTACTAATAAAACCGTACTTCTAAAATTGGTAATTTGTCACATGAAGAGATGATATTAGGTCCTCCAGTGCAATATGTTTTTACATATATAACAGGAAAATAATTTTGGCTGAAGTATTTGATCACTGGGCACATGAGTGAATTTTCATAAAGATAGGACAGAAATTTGATCACAGTGCTGATCATAAGCTGATATTTATGAGATTTATTGGTGTCCACAGCCAGAAATGAAAAGTCTGGGGAAAAGGCAAAATCAGAAGGAACACTGTCCCCAGATATCTGACCATGAGACCTTCTCATTATCTTATCCTTTGCCAAATGCCCTTTTCATTGTTTCTGTCCTTCACCATTTTTTTGTTCTTTCATTGACTCATTTTTAGACTGCATAAGGGCCAGACAGTTTCAAGAAATAATTAAGTCTCTTCCTTTTCAAAAGTGCTTGACAGTCTCTTTCCCTCTGAGGTTTAGCAGCAAAACACCACTATTGTGTCATAGGGAAGTCATGACGTGAAATAAAATACAGTGAATGTTTACCCTTTAGGGCAAAGAAGGAAAGAAAATCTGCCATGACATTGTAGATATTTGCTTGCAACAAACTTTAAGCACTTGGAAGTGGTGCCATTCTCTACCTGACTGTCGGCACTTGCTCTGTCTGGGCATTATATAAAGAATGGGGTGATTCATGGTCATTGCTGATACAGCACAGCAACTGTACTAGGTGATTTCACCCCAATTTTAAATATCCATTTCTAAGCCGTGATTATAGCTTGATTATGTAATGAGGTAAAACAATATTAAGACTTTGACAAAGCTTGCACTATAGTCCATTTATATGAGATTATCTCTGGGATTCAGATAGCTGCAAGCCTGGTTTTCAATTTACATTCCAAAGGATGAATCCTAACTACATTGCACAGCAGGGAGGAGGGCGGGGGATGGGAGAAGATTTCTCGGGTTTTTTCTGTCTTTAAAGAGTAACGTGGATGTCTGTGTGCGAATGTGCCTGACATCAAACACCTTGATTTCCTTCGGGAGCAGGGAGAAGAGAACTGGAGTTAGTTTATGTTTGTGTGAAATGACAACCCCAGCTGATGAAACTCCTGCAAAATGAGGTGAATCATTACAGCCATCCAAGCAAATGAAATTTCTTTATGTATGACATGACTTTCTGCCCGACAGTTCTGGATTTTGTTTGGTCCTTGGCCACTCATTCCACTTGAAGTGCTGTTTTCTCAGTTCATTTGACAGAATGTGTTCCACTTCTCATTAGTTTCTAATTATAGGAGGAAAGAATGTAATGACACTAGACAGTAATTAAAATCTATTACTGTTGTTCCCACCTTCCCTTTGAATTCACAGAGACAAGATTCACCCTAAGAATTTTTTGTTGCTGAAAAATGTCAGTATGTGGAAATGTATTGAGGGATTGAAGGTGAATTTAGGTGTGTTTGTTTCTAAGGTTCCATCTGTGAATACTAGAAGTTGGAAGGGAAAATGAATGTTACTGGCCCTATATATTTACATATGATTTTTTTTTCCCAGTTTGGGACATAATTACAAACAACTAATCTTTTTTATTTGTTTTTGAAGGCAGCTAAGCTAGTACACTGGCATTAGCAAATACAGGAGGATTTTTAGTGTGCAGGATTAGTGTTCAGATGCGGCAGCAGCATGATGTAATAGGTTGCAACTGCTGTGAGTGAACCATTATGCTCCAGTGTGTAAATAATCTGCAAATTATAGAACCTTCTGCTCCCTTTCCCACTCCCCTCCTGCCTAGGAAGCATCAACCCTGGATGAAAGCTTAGTGTCTCATCTCTGAATGGTTAGGAGTGGTTAGGTTTCTGAATAACCTGTTTGACTTACTGTGATAGAAAATTGGAACAGAGATAAAAAATGTGAAATCTCAAGTAACGTGAGAAAGTAGGGTCACAATTTCCAGGCAACGCAACCAGTTGGGGTGCTGTTCTGTTAGAAATCTTGCTGTGCCTGATACATTCAGGCATCCTGTGTCCTTGGCTCTTTTGGATGTCTGGTTGTTTTCTGAATACCTAAGGAAAAGCTGTCTGCTTCAAAAAAATTATGCACGTATACCTAAGGGCTCTGTGCATGTTTAAAGCAATGACTTGATTAATTTTGAATATTTGATTTATTATCATTTTAATAATAAAGGTTTGGAGATACAGTGAAATCACCAACATAAACAAATAGGAAATATTTTTTATTATATTTCATTAATTTTAAGGTATCCAGATGGTATACCCACTTCCTGGCAACATCCAACCCTGCCTGCTCTTACATACAGGGAGAACTGGAAATAACTGGTTTGTTTCCATACTTCAAAGCATGAAGCATGCCACATCCCTGGTACTTTAGATCAAACACACTATCAGGATTATGAAATGGCATGAAATAAGAATTGTCAAAGCTATGTAAATTTTATCATATTGAAATTTCCAGCAGTTTGCATCAAGGAAAAAAAGCACAAAATAGTGGCTGTTTTTGTTTTACAGGGGTGGTAAAGCACAACATTTATGCTGTATCATGGGTCTACATATTTGGACTTCCTAGACAACTGTGCAAAGGATTTGTGTGAAAAGGGAGTATGGGCAACTCCAGGGGTAATAAGATAAATGTAAGATGTAAAAATGGGGATGAAGTTAAAGGTGGTACTTTGAGGCCTAAGTTAAAAACTGCTAACATTAAGTACCTGAAATAACAAAGTTAAAAGCAAGTGGTCAATCAAAAGGAATAGACAACTCCCAAAGGGAGTCAGATCTTAGGTGGACCAATTCCTTTCATGGTGTCATCTCAGCTAATCTGATATTAGACATTAGGGCTCTGTTTGTGGTCAATGGATGAGTCTGTGGACAGAACTGCTCCCATACTGGCTTAACAAGAGACCGACATGCCATCTATGTACTCTACTGTAGGCTTCCTAAAATTTCAGAAGTGGTTGAAAATTAGATACAGGCCTATTTGCTGAACACCACAATAGAAGAAAATAAAGTATTTAATATTTTTGGTCTAAATAATAACAGATTTACAGACATGCTAGAGAAGTCCCTTGAAATTAGTACTGTTTAAAGAGCTTTGTGCATGTCCTGGTTGCTGAAATGTCCACACAGGACTGATGCACTTCATAAAACACAACTTCTCAGATTTGCTTTTACATCTTTACAAATTGTCTTGCATGGCAAAGGTCATTCTGGAATTCTTCTGAAAGCCTTTCGTTCTGAGAGAAGAGGAATTTGAGGATACAATAGATTTAATCTTTGATCTTGATGTTTCCAGTTATTTTCAGAGCCAGGAGACAGTATTACATAACCTGAGGCCACAAAAAAACTTGATGTTTTCTTCTACTTCCTCTCCAGAAGAGAGAAGCATGACTGCATGGAGGCAATGTTCTGCAGGGGAGCTACAGATTTCACAGATTCATTCTGTCTGAACCCCCCAGCAGAAGAAATATTTCTACAAGAAAGTACCACTTGAACACCAGCATCTCGCTTCCACTGAATGCACAGGGAGTTTACTGGAAAGACAGCACCATAAATAAAAAGTCCAAGTGATGCTGGGAGGAATACAACATGCTTTATTGCTCAACTTCCAGCACTAATTATTATTATTATTATTATTATTATTATTATTTTAGGATTTCAATTCAATTTATTTTTTGCTTCCTTTAAATATTTTAGAAGATTTAATCAGCAAATATTTAGTTTTAAACCCCCAGGAAACCATCTAAGTAACCAAGAAAAGACTAAAACTCACCCGGGCATGACATCCTGGAAGGCAAAACATCAAGGAACAAAAGTAGTACAGATCAAACCCAACTTTCTTCAGAGCTCAATGTGATCAGCTATGAAATGTCATGGGCTTCAGAGAGCTAGGGCAGCTCAGTAATGAAAGAAAATGATGTTAGGCACAAGAACCCAACAAAGATGCATAGTAAAAAGTAAATTGGCTTGTTGGAAAATAACATAGCCCAAAAATATCTCAAAGAAGCAGTGTGGTTTATTGGTTAGGACACTGAAGCAGCAGGCAAGATATCTCACATCTAGTCCCAGCTCTCTCACTGAACAGCTGTAGAGCTGTAGGACAGCTATTACTCTTCTCTCAACTCATCTTTCCTCCCATGGATGTTCTTTGGAACATGTGCACACTATGTGCTTCAACAACATCTGGCAGATTCTGCTCTAAACTTACATGGAAATATTTAATGGCAGTGGTTGAAAAAGAAAAAAATAATATTTAATGTAATTATATAATATTTATGAGTTATATTTATACTTATAAGGTAATATTTTTTCTTTGGCTTCTCACACAAAAGAAAACTAGAAAATGTTTTATTATTATTATTCTTATTATTCTGTTTCTGGTGATACTACAAAGTACCAATGTAGGCATGGTCATACAAAGAAGCAAAATAAAATGAACTCACAAATGCTCCTATTTAAAATCAGAGCTCGTAATCAGTGCTATAAGGATTGGTCTGAAACTTTGTGCATTTTTTTCCAAAAACTTCTTTCTTAAAATACAAAGAAAAAACCAGATTTCATTCAGTTTTGTCATGTTCATGTCTTGTCTTGTTTCTGCCAGAAAAAAAACAGGCTGTATGCTTTGAAAAAGTTTTTGTACACCACGGAAACAAGGTGACACCTATAGATGATAAGAAAATTCAGAAAATAGAATTTTGGAAAAAAATAAAAATCCTCATGCACTGGCGCTTACAAAAAAATAACAATATTAAAGGTGATATATGCACAAGAGTTAGATTATTTTGTTGTTATTTAGAATTGGATCCCTGCACCTTCCACTGAAAAACTTGCCTATATTCAGAATCTGGCTAACCACTAAATGATATGGGTTCTTGAGTGATTATAGTAATTCTGAACTTCCTGATACTCCTGATTCTTACAGGATACCCCTAAGTAGTTGAAGGGTAACCAAATAATTCATTTACTAGTTAATTAAAAAGTAAGTGCATAGACCAGGTAGTGATTATGCCACTGAAAGAGACAGTCCACAATTTTCTGTTTCTTTTATCAATGACAGGCGCAGCTGGCTGCAATACATAAGTGCATTTTAAACCTCCGTTATTTGCCTCTGTTGAATATTGACTTAAATTATGTAGCAAAAGGTAATTCCGTTGCTTAAAAATTTATGGTTTTATCATAAAGGCTTTAAGTGTTGAAAAGGTTGCAGAATTCTGCAGGGAATCCTCCCAATCAGCTTTCCAATTCTACCTGTTGACATATTAAGTTCTTCAGAAACCTGTTGTTTACTCAGATACACAGGTAGGAAGAGAGGATGTTCACGCACCTTGTTAAAGTGAGTTCTAATGCTAACTTCTTGTTTAAGATTTACTAGTACTCGTGTAGGAATTCCAGTGCATATCTTAGTATTCATCCACCTTAGCAGATGAACATGTAAATTGGTTACATCAGGAGTTGCTATTTGAATGAGTCTTGAACATGTCTGTGTATCTTTATCATACATAAGGCGAAAGGAAGAAGGGAGCAGAATAATACATTTTTTTGTAACTGTTTGTGAAGTTTTATTATTCATCAGTCATTTTTATTTTTTATTTATTTGTTTATTAATTGTTATTATAATAATGATTACCATGGTATCTCACTATCTGACTGTAGCAATGAGTGGTCTGTTTGTATACTAGGCAAGTGAGCCCTTTTTCTTTTTTTTTTAAAAAAAAGCTTTTAAAATATCATAAATCCTACACACAAAAGCTTAGAATGATATTCATGAGAAGAATCCAGAGCTGTATGTAGGTTCACTTGTTTGAGAGTAACTTTTCTTTTGTAAGCATCTGAAATTTATTAGAGCCATACTTTAAAACTGTAACATCTAGGCAAGCCGTTTACCTCTAAGCCCTGTATTTTTCCAAAGAGAAATGTGGAAGTATTTTGGAGACATTTTGTTCCATATTCTTAAGTAAATAAATCCATTATTTTGCTGTAAGAGATTGCCAAATTACCTGGAAAAGAGTGCTTCAGAGTTCACTTCTATGACTATTAAAAATAAGATATTTTGAATCATACTTGTGGGTTTTTATAACTTCTTAGAACAATTTTAAAGAAAAATATCACAAGCGTACTTGTTTTCCAACTTGAGACGTTCCTCTAGAAAACACTATTGTGGACTGTTTGAGAAGTAAACAGTATCCTCATTCTCCTGCTACTGGTTTGCCTGAGGACAATGCTGCTCTGTGTGCGGATTCCATATTCTTTCTGGTTTCTTAGCATTTTGTCTTGCAGAAGCCAGGTGCAAACCTTCAGCAATGTGCAAATTAATCTTGTTCACAATCACAGCTAACATATAACAGCAGAAACATCCACTGGCAAAAGTAGGTGTTGCAAAATAGGCTAAGGTGTGATGCATGAGGAAATGAAATGGAAAAAACTAGCTCTAATAGAGCAGTTATTTATATGCTAAGAAAGGAGATGGCAAATGTGTTTGGGTGTATTTTTAACCTCTTGAGCTTTCTAGGAGGATATTATTGATGTGAGGTAGAAAGTAAAATCACTGGAGGAAAGAAAAAGCAGCTGTAAAACCCAGAATCTCTGTAGCTATTAGAAGGGGGGAAAATGATTTTTAAAATCAGAGAACAAAAAGAAATAATGGCACTGAAGCCAAAAGAACTAGGTTATGGTTAAAATAGTAAATAAATGTAGAGTTTAAAAAGTAGAAGGTGTCAGAAATAGTAAGAGAGAAAGAGAAAGAGAAACTACGAAAAATGGCAAACAATGAGATGAAGTTCTAAAATTATACTGAATACCAAGAGCAAGAGTAAGACAGGCCACAGACCTGCATGCAACAGGCCTGAAGGGAAGAACAGAGATGAAGAGGATGCTTAGTTTGAAGATCATGTCTCAGAAGAGACAGCTATGAATCATGAATAATTTATAACCAGTATTGCCATTTGAAGTCAAACAGATCAAGCCTAGGATGTAAAAAAATTCTTTAAAGACTACGGATACCATCTTGAAGTTTCAGTTACCAGCTTCAGAGGAATAAAGGTAGAGCTTCTAGGTGTATGTAATCACCCTAGTCCAAATCCTACAAGGTATTTAAATGGCTTGCCCTTTTCAAGAGGACACCTTTGAAGAACTATTTATTTCTCAGATAGACGTATTCAGGATAAAGTTCACAGCTACTACAAAACAGGTTCCCCTGGGAGCCTCCATTACACGTAGCAGTGTGAATACCATCACATTGTATGTTTTCAGGCCAGGAAGTGCAACCTCTTAATCTTTCCTTAAAAGTGAGGTTATAACACTGTGAATCCCATGGGTTATGTCTTTTTAAGACTTTCCTCTTTTAACATTTGAAAATGTTATGCCCTGGAAAGCTTTTAAAAATGAACTGGCAATTCTGGATCTGAAACACTGTGTGGCATACAGAGAAGGATGCATTTGGAGTCCCACAGGACTGTGATGAGGGAACTGTGGATTGAGCTTTACCACGTAGGCTGGAGTGTACTTTACACATCGGTGATGTAATGTGAAGTTGCTGGAAGCTAGATCTTGGTAAGGTCTCCTATATTGTTTTTTAGAAGTTAGCGGCTGTGTTTGTAACTCCACAGAGAGATATGGCTGCAACTGGTGCTAGGCACCAGAAAAGGTTAATATGCTCAAAAGAGTCATTCGATGCTTTTTGCATTTATCTTTCTGTGGAGTTTGTTATCATAAAAGACTTAAGGGTTGAGATGATAGGTTGGGTGCAGAAATGATGCAGTGGTCATTCATCTCTTGCAGCTGTGGCTTGTTACAGAGATTCTCTATGAGACAAAGTCAGTCATGATGTTACCTCAGACGCCATAAGAGAGAAGGATACTCAAAACCCAAGAGGCAAAGTAATGAAATTGCAAGCAGTAACTTCTTACACCCAACAAAACAATATTTGCTTTGAAGGGGCTCATGAGTTTCCTAGAAGGACTGTGGATATGGAAATGCCATCCAGTTTCCTTCAAGAAACCAACATTCCCACCAGGCAAATGCAGCACTCCTCCTCCAGGGCACTGTGCCCAGCAGCAGGCCTCCCTTCTGGTTCAGCTCTGCTGGCCCCATTCCCTAGCAAGCACTTTGCCGTTCATATGCATATACGGCAGGTGGGAGAGAAAGAGTAGCCAGAGCCAAGAAAGCATTTGAAATACTTTAGTAGAGTGAAAAAGAGAAGTCAGGGGTTTGGGTTTTTTTGTCATGACTTTCAGTTTTTACTGTGGAAATGACAGCAGTGTTCTCAAATTGCATCCCAACAGTTGCCAGCCAGATGAATTTTAAACATTTTATTATTTCCAGAAGTAGAATAAGTTCAAAAGAAGATGACTGATGGTAGTTTCTGAAAAATACTTGTTTTACTGGTGTAATTTCCTCCCTGTTTCTTGATCCTAACAACTCTGTGTGAACACCTTATTCAGCAAAGTGAATGTTTGAAAATAAGAACACAGGTGTAAAAAAGTTCTCCAAGTATGAAACAATTTACTTGTTGTTTAGTTGTATTACCATGAGCTAGCAACCCTGATCTTGGATTAAAATTCCACTATCATGGAAATTATATCTAGAAGAAAAAAGAATTTGTATCCCCCAAGTTTGCATTCCCCAAGTAAGTGAATTATAGAATTAGAACTTTGCCATATCAAAAATAATATTCCTCGTTGCCCTTTTCTGAAAGGCTACTTTTTCATTTAAATTTATTTTTATATTGTATTTTAAATTCTGTGCACAGGTACTACCTGTGGCACTGCATTCAGACAGGCATATTAACAATTATCACACATTTGTCTTTGATTTTAACTAGTACAGATGTGAAATAAAGCTCCCTCATGTAACCAACCTAGTCTGAAGTGTAGGCTCTCTATATAAAGAACTTTAGCTTGGGCTGAATTTCCTCATTTTCAGATGTGCTAGAGTCAAATATTATTTTAAGAACATTTCTATTTAAAATTTTTGCTCTCAAGTCTGCTAGAGAATCTTCATACAAAAGTTCAGTATATATTAGAAAATTACTATCTCTTTAATTCCAGACACCAAATCCAAACTGTTTATCTGAACTGTGCGTAAAATAATTGCCATTCTTCAACCTACAAATATCAGGCTGAACACTTCTCAGATTATTTCAGTTGTTTACTGATTTCAGTTTAATTCCCAATATTCACACTAGGATATTTTGGCTCGTAGAGCTTGAGTCCCATCCAGAGGTTGGAATTATAATGGCTTGTGAAGTGTAATTAAAAATTAAAAAAATAATGAATAGCCCTTTTTTATAAGCCTCAAAACTGGTACTGTTTAAGATTTTGTTAAAACTTAGAGAATCATATTGCTTTTTATCCTCTTCCTTTAAGAGAAATCAAGGTTATATTATCTCAGGCCCTCCTCGTTTATAATTCTGAAAATACTGATCAATTATAACTATTAAGACAGAAGTTGCAAAGTGTCAAAAAAACAGGTAGAGGGATTTGAGGGACTGTCATATAATGCTACCCTACTGCTTTCTACATCATACACTCTTCCTCCCAAGAAAGGTTAAGGCATGAATTTGATTCTTGTTAGACTCCGGAGAAATGACTTAGAGAACACCTGTGAGGACTGCTTCAGCTGCTGAAAAAGCTTAAATTGCCATTTACATCTTCATTAGACAGCAGGGAATTCTGCCATGAGATGCAAATCTATAAGAAATCAGCCCTTCTGCTCACAGAACTATTCATTTCTCTTACTTAATTCTCCCTAGAAAAAATCTCTTATCACACCAAGAAACAAAAATCTGTTTTAAACTTTTAAGGATGTGGCACTAGGAATGAGGTGGGCCAGAGAGAAAGAGATAAGAGGTAGAGATTTTTTTCCTCCCAACTCATCAACCTCATCAGCGCATCACATTTAGGGGGTATGGTTAATTCTAAAGCTACCTAATGAAGAAGAGGTAGGCACCAAAGCTGGCAAAATTAGCAGGGAAATGTCTGCTTGTGGTTGCTTTTATATTGACTTGTTTCAGAACATAACCTGAGGTAATGATTGCAAGTATAAAATGATTCATCCTCCAGCACAGAATAGGCACTACCACATCTAATGACATGCCAGCTGCATTATCCTAGATCAGCTGGCTGGTAGGAAGTTTGACATCAACAGTCCTAGTCGTTACAAAGCCCTGAAATAATGCTACCATGACCGACTGTACTATGTTCTAACACAAATTGCCATACCTCCTGTGGGAGGATACCATGGTACCTTTCCTGTCTGGGGCACTGGTGGGATTTGACCTTGGCACATAAAATGAACCAGTTCATGACTTCAGAGAAAAGTCATGTTTCCGTATTCCAGTATTCAGAGGGTTGATCTTTTCCTCTTTCGCTTTTCTTCTCTGACTTACAGAGTCATAATGGATTTTTAATATTTGCACTATTCGCTAGTAATAAATTCTCCAGGTGAAATTCTTTGCTTTTCTTGTCAACAGAGATACAGTGTCTCTCTCAGAACTGAAAGTTATCATAGATTTTCTATACGTATACTTGAAAGTCTAATTCTTTTTTTTCTGCAGTATTGCTAAATCTAGTCATACAGGTTTTAACAATTATTATTTTAAAAATAATAATAATAGGAAAAAGAAAAGTAATTTCTTCATATTCAATAATATTCTTGCTTTTCCCAGGATGGCAACAAATGGTGAGAGTTATTCAAGAGCTCTTATTTCATAGCTCAGATCCTTAGCATGAGAGCAAACATAGCTGGAGTGATAGTATGCTGTTATGAATTGCCCTGGTTATTGCTTTTGCACTTGTACAACCACAGTTATGCAGTTCCAAGACATTGCTGTTTCACTTGATGATTTTGCAACTGGAGCAATCTAATAGCTCTGTTCCAGACCAGTAATTTGCTACAGTGGTATGAGAAAGGAACTTTTGGTGAACTACAAGGGTGGTTGGAAATATTCAAACTTGTTTTATTTTGTTTTTAAATAAATGTTACTGGATAACAGCAGAAAATAATCTAAGAAATCACTACCAGTTCTTTATGACTATATGTTTTTTTTATTTTACATAACTAGAGAAGGGATGTTAAGTCAGGTCAAATAGTTATTGCTATCTGTAATTTGAATGGAATGGACAAGGTGTGAACTCACTTTAGGGTTTTTGGAGTGGGGCAAGTGAAGAGAATTATTTGAGGTTTTCTTAACCTATACACTCACAGAACAGAAGCAACCTTGGATGACTGACAGTTACCTACACAGTACGACTCTACTTCCTCTTCAAGCTCACATTCTCAAGATTAAAAGAGAAGAAATTCAGCTATAATCAACAAAACCACATTATTTGTGATAGTCAAGGTTTTTCACAATTTTCTTAATTGTTAGAACTATATACAAGAAAGAACAAATAGCAATTTGTTGACTAGTTTCACGATCATTTCTAGTCACTAGCATTAAGACACACAAAGGGTGTTGTGGCACTTTATACATTAAATCTTGAAAAATATTTCAAGCTTCTCTTATGTAGGGCATGATACAAGAAAGTATTATTACATAAATTTTATCCTGCAGCTCTTTAGCCTTAATTATGCAGTCTTCTCAAGAGTAGCAAAGAACTCACTTAATAGACTGCATCACTTTTTGAGATAAGTGGCGTATTTATAGCTTCTATAATGTATATCAAAATGAGGACAATTATGCCTGGTTTAAAAAGGCGATGTTAAAACACACGCTAGTTACAATTAAGAATTTGTTTTAACAATAAAAATGAGCAAGTTAATGTTCGTGAAACATAAAATTATAATGACAAATATTTGACCATTATTACCATGCTTAACATTATGCCACTATATTCTTCTGTGAGAATGTGTTGTCAACGTTATAGGATGGCTTTATGGAATTGTAGATAAAATATCTAAAAATGTAAGTGGAACATTTTATAATCACAAGGCGCTGCAGAGAGTTTTAGAAGTTTGTACATACTGTATACATTTTCATTTAACACTGTAGTCTGTTTTCTTTTTGTTTCTCCTGTTTTATTTGATACAAAAAATTGAAAATCAAAGCTCACTGGGAAGGTCTCTTTAAACTTCATGGTGTTAAATTAGTTTAATTTGGTTTTTACATGGGATATTTGGCTGGATTTGAGTATTGTTAGCTCCTATCTCTGCCGCCTGACTCAGATACTCTTGTTATGCAGACTTCTATGTCTTACTTCCACTCAGTCTTTCAATTATATCTATTCAAATACAGTGACAACCTCCCCCAACAAAACAGCATCTTAGATAAGTAGGTTACTAAAAATGCTGTGTAATGACATGAGATTGAGAAGCTAGAAATTGCACTTCCAAACTTAAGGGATTTAACTGTGTAAGAACAGCCTTAGAGGCATATGTTTATTATTTAGGACATATACATGCCCCAGGCAAAGGCAAACTTATTTCAAATGAACTGTTCCTACACTTCATGAACATTAAGCTGTCATCACCTTCACACATCATTAATGAATTTGTTTTTCTCTACTGAAAGCGCAGGAAGATGATGAGAAAGGTAAGACCAAGGGAAAAAAATGTGAAAGAAATTATCTTAAAATCATTGTACTGCAAACATATTTTTTGAACACAAAAAGGGTCTAGAAGTGAAACATCAGTGAAGAAGTCAACCATCAGTGCTACGCTGATCAATTTACAGGTTACAGAGATTACCTTGTGACTCTACAGGTGAAAGGCTGAAGTGCTCAGGAACCTTCCAATTTATCACAGGATTGCTTGAAGTTTAATTATTTAAACAGCACAATAAAACATTTATTTATTTAAATCAATAATTTAAACATAGTTATTCAATATGAAGAAAACTCTTCTAAAAAATTGCTTAGTATTCAGAGTTATTTTAATGCTAAAATAATTGTGACTATACATTGTTCTTTAACTTCTAAGCCATTGTGTCTAATCCTTTTGAACCAAAGATTTCTCACCACAATTCATTATAAGACCTAGCTCCAGTTGCAGAGTGGAATTACAGTGATTTTCTCTTGTGATATTGCAACAGTTTCTGTGAAAGTCAATCAGTGGATGGGGTATGATGATTTCATTACCAAACAGGAATTAAAAAAGGGACTTGGGATGTTAATATGCTTTGTGTTTCAAAGAGTCATCAGTACTTATGAAAATACATTCATGGGGCATTAGAGGCATCACAAAAATTTGTATGCTTAGTTAATGTAGGAAAGGTTTTAAGACATAGACTCACTTTGTTAATTTCCTGATTTTTATCATAAAATTAAAAACATTCAAAATGATGTTTTTTCTTTATTTTTAAAGAATTTCAATTTCCTAAAAGATCTAATTATTTTCTTGCTATTAAATGAACAAATATTATGTCTTAAAGCCACTGTTCTGTTATATCCACAAAATTATATTTATTACAAAACCAATCTTGCCTTTAACATCTGTGCTTTTGCAATTACCCTGCATTACGTTCAGTGGAAATGTTTGTAAGATTCCATGTTATCCCTTATTCTCTGGTTACTTGTATATTAATCCTTTTTATCCTTACTTGACCTTTCTAAAGCTCAGTTTAAATTGTAGCAAGCCGTGCTTTCAGTTATGGCAAACCTTCAGAAAGACAAACTTGGAAAAATAAACTTGACCCTCAAGAGTCTTTGTTCAATTGGGAAGTCACACTGGGGTGGGTTGAAAGAGGTTTCAGGCCCCACCACCCTTTTCTTCAGGGACAGTCATGATTTCACTTTGCTGGGGTGACTCAGTTGACATAGAGTCTAGGAAAAACTGAGAGTACAAAAGGGCTGAATTACTGTCACTGGAATTTTAAGAAAGCCTTTAACCCCTCTCAAAAGATAAAAAATAATCATCAAAGAACTCTTCAACTCTTTATATGATTAGTTAGAAGCAGGTGATCTTGAAGGCCTAAACCTGAAGCTATACAGATAAAACCTGAACAGAAAAGTCAGATTCTTTCAATCTGTAAGAATTTTAAATATATTCATTCCACAGGAATAGTGGGCATTTTCCCTGCCCATTAAACCACAAAGATCTAGCCCATCACTGCAAAAGAGATAGGAAAGTTAAGGAGTCTTTGTGCTCTGGATGCTTTTTTTGCATTAACACCAAAGCAGTGATGGCCCTTCAATCCTCAGTCACAGCTCCATCGCTACTGCCGTGGCTTGGCGGTTCTCACTGCTTACCACCAAACCCTTTCCAAGGAGCCTTACAGCAGCTAGCAACATTATGGAAATGTATTTCACATGGGTGCAACTACACTTGCCACATAAACTGGAAAGATCCTTTTTATTGTAGTCATAACTGAGCGTGGAGCAGAAAAACAGGCCAAACCTAGCTATTAATTATATGTCTAACTTGGATCCACAGTCTCTCTTGTTGGATATGTCATTTGTTATTAAATTCCCTGTTCCTCAGCCTACACTGTTAAGGTGGCATGGAATTTCCTATTGTTCTGCTGTCACAGGAATGGGTCCATAGTGATTTCAAAAACAACTACAGACCAGATGACAAACAGAGAGGTGTTTGGATGATTAAAGAAAGTGGGAAGGCAACTGCACAGATTTTCTGAGGTCTTTTGGGATGTTGCCAAGGGCTGAAGCAGTCAGTACAGAAGAGACCCAAATGCAGTTGACTCGAGTCCTTCCCAGCCATTGCAGGAGAGGCCTCTGTCCCTCTTGTCTGCAGCTTCTTGTCCAGTTTCTCAGGAAGCCTTCAGCTCGTCCCTGTCATCTTGTCTGCCTCACAGGGATTATACAAGGATAAATGGTTCTAAGGAGTTCTGATTTTGTAGTTCTGAAAAAGTGCATGTACATAGATCCCAGATGTCTGCACGACAGGGAGGAACCAAAAAGTCTGCTTATGGAATTAGTTCATTTATGCAGTCATGTGAATTCATCTATAAATACTCATGTGCCACACAATTAATTAACTTGGATGACAAAATGTGGAGTATACAACAGGCATGGGAGGGAGTGAATTGTACTACATCTTTAGTCTTTGAAGACATGATCCTGAAACACAGACTAATTATTTTCAATGAACAAACTTTTCAACAGTTATAATTTTAGCAAAAATGCATTAATTGCTATGGTTTGGTGAATAATTGAACAGATATGAGCATCTGGATTGCTTGAGAAAAGCTTGTTATTAATATTTGATAAATGTTTGTTATTCATTATCCTTCAAAAAAATATGCAGGAATAGTTACCTTAGACTAATTTTATTCCCTGAAAGCAATATCAAACTGTTGTAAGCTACCACCTTAAAAAAATCCCGCCTTCTGCTCACATAATTGTCTGTAACCCTTCATGATGGTGGTATATGAAAGTTAAATAACTCAACTCCTCTGTGTTTTCTTTCAAATCATTATATGTTGGGTACAGTAATGTTAAACATTGGTTCATGTGAGTTAAAATAAGGGAGAGTTTAAATGGAAAAAAAGAAAGAATAATTTATAAGCAAAAATATTCTCTGGTACTCTCTTTCTGGACAGGTGATGAGTACCTATATTAGAGGTAGAATCTTAAGATCTAGCTATTAAGATATTTTAGAGTTATCTTAAGGATATTAGCTTAGAGCTGAGGATTTCCTTTGAAGCAGCAAACATAAAAATAGGCCTTTCAGTCCATTGTGTCTGCCTACTGCTTTAAATGTTCCACTGTTCTAGAGAGACAGTATTCTTTCAGCAAATATGTTTAAGGTAATAATTTAATATAGCCTTTCAAAAAACAAGGATATTGAGATAAATATCCTTTTAAACCATAAAGAGAACAATGAAGATACACAGAACAATTTAATAGTAGGCTGGGTTTTCTGACTTAAAGCTTATGTCATCATTTGCTCCTCTGCAAAGTGGATACAAAATATGTTTAAATTCTGCCAAAAGCAAAATGCAGGTACTGATATCTTGTACCTATTCACTAGGTCAAAATCTTCAAACAGGGTATGTTTTCAATTCTCAGAGGGATCTCCCTGACAATGCCATATGCTGTAGTCAACCTATAGTAGAACCTAGAGCTGTGTATGGGGCTGTCAGGGTTTTCTAGGCACAGTGGCAATCCACCTATGGCCATTGCTTAATGTCAGGCCTATTTCCCAACACAGATCTTCAAATATGATATGTACCTGTCATATCATATTTTGACTTAATAAAAAAGCATAGGGAGAAGACTCCTGGGTTTTTTGAGCACTGTGAAAACTCTGGGGACTGCATGCCTGCCACAGTTCAATTCATTACAATACAGCATTAAAATAAAGTATAAAGTCTGCAAATACATCCTCTTCCACAAAATAATAGCCTTGACCACATTTTCCTGACAAAACAGAAACCAGACCCAGATCTTTTTCTGTGGCTTAATAGAAGAATAGCAAGATAACTATTTAATTACCAATTTGACACTGTTTATCAATTATGAGCAGTACACTGTCTCTACTGCACAGCTCCAATTAGCTCTGTAAAACACAGAACAAGAAGAAAATAAAAAGGAATTTACAGATATTGGCTTACCAGTCTTGTGGATCCTGTGCAGCTTGTTGAACTGCTATTTATTGATTAATCTTATAATGCCTTTGTATCTAATTAAAAATTCAGGATGGGCTCTGTGAATAAGCAATAGACAATCTCTGGTCTAAAAAAGGAACTACCCAGTCACAGAAATGAACTGGGAATACCAGAAGCTCCATCTGTCCTGAGTAATTACACATTCACAAACTGTTTTGCATAGTACAGTATTCTGTACATTCAAAAACACTGGAATAGTAAGTAGAAATTCAGTTTGTGGAGTAATTTTATGAAATTCATAGAAACCTATTGATGAAAAGAATTTCAAGATATAAGGTCATCCTTTCCTCCTGGTCTGAGGTATGATCTCATAGAACCTCTGATTTAAGGGTTTCTACAATCTTCCTAAATAGTATGTGCCAGTGCTGATTATTGTTATGTTTAAAAGCAGTATGTTTGTTTTACTCCTTTGATCACCAATTATATTTTCTTCCAGACTAGTTCCATACTTCCAAATATTTCCATAGATCATATTGTCTAAACCAATTACTTATTATGCTCTCCTTCACTCCCGTCTTTCTTAAAATGTTGCACTTAAAAGTGAACCTTTTTTTTTAATCAAGCAGAATGCAGCAACCATTTGACATCAGTTTTTCACAGAGTAGAACAGCGAATATTTCTTCCAAGTTTACACACAACACTCTGAGTAACGCATCCCAGAAAAGGTGGTTTTTTGTAACAGTATCACATTCTCTATCCTTGTGTGTTTGTGGACTACTACAGCCCCCAGAATTTTTTTTCATAACTACTCATCTTTTTATATTTGTGCATTTGATTATTTCCTTCCTACAATCTTTCACTCTTTATTTAAAGTAACTAATTACCAATTTTGGAATTTTCCTATTTTCCTGTTCCTGAAGTGCAACATGTCCCTGATCAGTGTGATCCACTTGTGCATTATATTTTGCAAATCTTACACTTCTGTATCACTTGTTGCATTGCAGTAACAATCAGAAAAATTAAAGTTTATCTTTCTCGCTAGTCAAATCTGAATTGAGAGAGTTCTCCAGAAAAACTTCCTTGAAATCCCTCCTAAGCAATAGACACCTTTTGCTCTATAATGTGATTCTAGCTAAGCTTTATAATATTTTCATTTTGACATCCAAAAAGTGAAGAACAGCAGCATTTGCTGATATGATTCACAAGTGGTGGACCTGCTGGACTGTTTTCTCACCTAATTGGTTTCTTATTTTTAATCCACAGTGAATATTAAAGGTCAGAAATTAGATATAGAATAGTTTTTAAAGCAAAAAAGAACAACTGACATTCATTTAAATCAAACGTATTGTGTAATACTAAATGAGAATATGGAGGATGGAAAAGTACATCCTGTGCTACAGCAGTCATTTTTTGGTTTTCTTCAGTTATTATTGCTGCTTATTGTATGATATAACTCTCTCTCTTTTTATGATATACAACTCTCTTTCTTTTTATTCTAATAATCCACTTTCTGACACATTTGCCAGCTAGTTTTACATTTATCCCATGTATAGACCATATGTCTGATAAATCACACACCCTTAAATAACTAAAGACATGGTAAGCATAATATGAACTCTGAACATGTCAGTAAAGCAACTGGCTTTACTATGCAACCTCAGCATTAGGTTTGAAGTAGGATTTTGTAAATCTGATGCTTTCTTTGTAAGGACTACTCATGGCAGCATCCATCCGAATTTCAGAAGTTGTTGAATTTTTATTCTCTACACTTTTCCATTAGTTCATCCTTTTTTATTGGAGAATCTCACCACTATTCAGTGGATGGGGCCTTACACTGTGAGCAAAAAGGTCACGCAAAAGAAATGGTAGTTTCTTAATAAATGACCAAAATATGCACTGTTTGAGCAGTGATTATGGACATACTTTAATAACACAATAAATCTTAAAACCATCTCAGTTTATAAGTATGTGTGGTCAAGTGGAGTGGTTTATATAACTCATATGCTATTATGTACTAACATGCACTTTATTGCAAATAATCTGAACTAAACCACTGCTGATTACACAGCATAGGTTGTAGTGAAAAAGTAAAAAATATATACAGGTAATATATTATTAAATGTACAGACTATTTAGTCATTTCAATGAAATGTTCATAGGACAGAAGGTTGAGAGTTAACTTTTCTTAACAGTGCCTGCTATTAATGGATTCTATTAGCTAAGTCATTTCTTACTGCTTGGTCTGTGACTTTTGAAGAAAATTGGAGTCACACATGAATGTTCAGTTTGGAGAGAAACAAGCTGACAATTCAGGATGACTCACTTCAGATAAGAGAAACAGACAGGATGGTTTGTAATATTCCAGTTGCTTTTTTCTGCTGTTATGGGGATTTGCTAACTGATCAGGGACAGAATTCCGACATCTGGCCCTTTCAGTTAATCTTATATTTCTGCAGCACATGCAAAGGAAGAGCAGCAGATAAATGTAGTCACTTCAGCAAGTCTGTCAGATCTTATGAAGCTTGCACTCAAACAATCCTTGTCCTTCTCTGCCCATAACCCAGGCCAGATCTCAAATGTTCAGCTATGGCATGACAGAATAGAGGTAACGGAGTTTGTAATGACCAAGTCTCAGCCATCCTTTCTGATTCTCTTCTCTGCTCCAGTCACCAAGCAAGCATAGCCCTCAGGGACTAGAAAGTGTTAGTCACTGGGAGGCATGAAGCTGGAAACAAGAGTTTGTTTTGAAATGGAGTAAATGCAGGTATGGAAAGTTTACTCCAGTTTCAAATGCCCTAACACTACTCCCAGGCTCCTTCTGTTCTGTAACTGTTCAATCTTATATTCTCTAATTTCCCTGTCTTGTGTTTAGGTTTCTCTGGTTTCTGTCATCATATAAATTTAGTTTTGGGGAAGAGTTCTTTGAAGTGTAGTATAGTCATCTCCCCAACATCTCATTAATCTTTCCATTGCCTCCTCCACTGTACCTCAGCTCATATCCCCACTGAAGCATTGGCAGTGGTACTGTCATTAGTTTGTACCTAAATCCTATTATATACAGCACTGCAATTAGTTGCATAAAGTCTCAAAACTTATTTTGGCTATATGAGCATTCAAATACCGAACTTGTGTAGTCAGGCTGCACATAGGTTGGTAATAAATCTATAAGCTTGGAATATTTTTCTTGCCTTTTCTTTTGGGGAAACTTATTGAAAATGTGTGCTTGTAAGAGAGTAATTATAGGTAGAGTATGGGTCTGGCTGAGAAATATTGGACTTAATGTAGCTCCCAGCATGCTAATAAGGCACTTAAGTAAGCAATGAACACTCTTTAGGCTCTGCCAGCTTTAACAAAATATTTGTAGGAGATAGACCAGATTCATGATAATCCCTATTTTGTTGTTGTTGGGGTTTTTTTTCCCCACCTTCTAATTATTTAGATACTGCACCTAGATCAAAATCAAATCTAATTTTCTTGCATATCTGTGGTTATAAAAACAAGAGGAGCAAGGAAAATCAAACATAAGATAACTGCAGCAACAGAAATATATACACAGGACTTTTCCCCAAATTTTTATACTCAGCAGGTCTTTGAAAACAGCTCAGCAGGCTGAGTAGCTTTCACGAACATTTCTTCTTAGGAATCAAGTGATGACTAGAGTGACTCTTCGCTGCTTTAAAGTGGATGCTAGCTGCTAATTACTTTTTTTTTTTTTTTAAGGTAAATTAAAAGGGCTGGTGTGTGTTGTCATATTAAAAACTACTGATGCAACATTACAGTAGTACTTCAGGTGAGTACTACAAGCTTGAATGGCTATCCCCTGAAAAAAAAAAAAAAGGTTTTCTTTGCATGGGAAAGTATATTAGTATATTTTGCTTTCTGTGTTTTACTGTTTGTCTCCCAGTATGTTCTTTCTTCACATTAGCAGAACATTAGAGCATGCTTTTGATTCACCAGTGCAAGATGCACTGAATCAGTGGATCTGAAGCTTGTAGCATGTTAAGATTTTATTACTTTCTATCTCTGGCTAAAATAAGTTTATTGACAAATGACTCAATTGGAAAAGGAAAGAAAAAGAGCAAATAAAAGAAACTCAAACTAAGACTGAAATAAAGTTAGTTTTCAACCTAGGCAAGATGGGACCTTAGGCCATGCTTGGGCACACTGCTGCCTTTTGTGCTTTGTCAGTTAAGGGGGCAGTCTGAGGTGAGATGTACTGCTGTTTATATTTTTGCTTTGAGAGCAATTCCATCATGTCATGTATAATGGTGGTTATTAGCAGCTATGGCTCACACACGCGCTGCTCTCTTGTCCTCTTTTGCATCTTTATTTTTATTTTCCTGGGAAAAAGAGAAAGGTCAAATGCTTTCTTGAATACCTGACTAAATATCTTCCTCAGCTAAAATGGCAGAAGATGCCATAAGGCAAATGTGGCTACAGCTGGGAGGCTTCATTCCATTTTTGCCCTGCTCATGAGACTAAACATGTCATTGGTGCTTAATGTCCAGTGATTCAGGAGTTGGAACTTGAATTAATTCTCAACCTCTTTGTTTCCACTCCAGTGTAATGCACTGCAGGCTTCTCTCAACACTAGCGTATCTCACTCTCCTTTTTAATATAACAGCAATGCTGACCTTTTAGAAAGAAAATGGATGGGGATATTTCTGAGGTCAGAATTAACACAGATGTCTGAATTTAAATCAATATATTTGCCAGAACAATAAAATAAGGTAAAAATAAAAAACAACTTGAAAAGAAAAACTGCTTTCATTTCACTGTTCTTTTTGAAAGTAAGAAATCAAAGACAAGGGATATCATGCACATACAAGAATATTAATATGCAATTCCTCTTTACATCCTTTCTCATATTCACTGATTTTCTTTCCACTGAGAAATAAAACAATATATATGTCTAGAAGAATGTATTTTCCTGCTTAGTTAGTAGGGTTAAAGTTGCTATTTTTATTAAACGCTGAGTAGTTCCTCATTTATAATTATAAATTCCATTACTTGTTTCCAAGGAGATAGAAATATGCAAGAAAATCATCTGAGACTCTGATTTGTAAGGCTGTTCTCTTTAATGAGAGTTGAATATGCCCTGTTTTAAGGAACAAAATAAACTTGGAGCTGCTGTAGTAAAGAGGTTGGGACTTCAAATTTCATTTCTGTACAGGCCTACTTTCTGCTTCTGGAAGTTGGAATGGGATTGTAAAATATTCAAATCAGTATCAGATTATCATTTATTGGCTCAGCTGTGCTGTTTTCTACACTGAGGCAGGACAGGAAGTTCCCTTGCCCACCCACCCCTTATAGTAGTGACTTTCTCCTGACAGTTCTAGGTATTGGAGGACAAGAATGGACAGGAGACAACAATTTATTTTTCTTCCTCTAAGATCTTCTTCAGAAATACTAAAGCCTGGATGGTTCCATAGGTATTTAAAAGCCTGTAATTGTTCAGTGAAGTCCCAATGCTAAGTTCTAAACAGAGATATCTTTCTTTTTTTCTTTCTGTTAATAAAATCCTAAGTGAATCTGAGGGTAAAGAGATCAGTTGTCTTACCTGAAGTAGTCTTCACCACCTCAGTTGTATTTCTTAATCCTGTAAAGGAGAACTGGTAAAGCCTCCAGGACCTGGTGTCTCCCACCTCCACTGAGCTGCGCTTCCATTGGTAAATGATCTCTTCTCTCGGGTAGCCATCTTATTGCAATGGAAAATACAGAATGCTTTGTTTCACAGTCATTGCTAGAATTTTAGTGTACTTTGGGGAGTAAAAATACTATTTTCTGTTTCTGGAAAAAACTGGAGAAGCATATTGCAAGTAAATTATAGATAAGTTTTTCTCAAGTTACTTAGTAGTGCCTTTTACTTAATGTCACATTTTATTTTATTTATTATAAATTAAAATAGCACTTGAGATAAATTTTTCAAAAATCAGTTTTCCACTTTTGTGGACCCAATAGGATGCAATTTTACCCATCCTTCAATTATGGCCAAAAAGTCTGCAGCTGGACCAGGAATTCACACCTTGATCTGACTGCAAAATGCCAAACTCTTGACTCCAACTATTGCAATAGTAAAACATCCATGCGCAGAGAGAAAGTATCAGGTCATGAGACCTTGATGCTAAAAGTAAAAATTTCTACTGTCTTGCTAAGATATAGGCATAAATTAATCACATAGGACCCAGAAATTGTATAATTTTTTATGTAGCATTCCTCAATTATATTTGTGAACATATCTGACTCAGGTACTTGAAAATAAGGTCAAAATAAAACTGAAAACATTTGGACTATGTCTTGTTAAGGACATGATAATTTTATAAGTGGTGTTCAGTGTGGGTCAGAAAAGGAATATTTCTAAGCATATTACTTACAGCTTGAAAATTCCAGGGGGCAGGAATGGGCATCCATTGGGAAGTTGTGCAACTGTAGCTGACACTCAGCATCAATTGTCAGCCTGAGAAGAAAGAGATCAGGATATACAGAACGCACTTGAGAAGTTTGTCCTGAAACCTACATCATGGCAAGCAAAATGAGATTCTTAATAATATGGAAGCTGACTATGAAATATGCAAGTATCTTTATATATATATATATATATATATTTTTATATATATATATATAAAGCAAAAGTAAACTGTTACTTTGGATATTCCAAGCATAGGAAGGCATCATGGTTACTAATAAGCAGTGTTTCTTTTTTGGCTACATAGACTCTAATCATCTACTTTCTGCATTGTGTAATAGAATAAGGTATCAAAGTTATGTTCCTATGCATCTGAAATGGCAGCATTACTCAGGACTGGCAAATCCATAAGTAGATATACAGGTCATCTCATGAGCAGTGGCAAATCTCTGTGTCACAACATGCCATAATGCACTAGGGAAATGTATTTTACGTGACAAAAATTCTATTTCAGAAATGATGGCTGTGAGTCCAAATTTAGACATCTGCATCCAAGACAGCCATGTAGACTACCTTCATAGCTAGTGGAAAGGTGCTTTTAATTTCATTTCAAAATAAGATATTTAAATTAAATCAGAAGAAGAATGTACAGAAAGGTGTTTCCACAGAATATCAGGAGAGTTGCCGTGATAACTCAGGTGGTGTAGGTACTATAGATCAGGTAGATACATGTACTTTCAGAAATCCAAAATTAGATGAGATTGATCCCCTGATGTGCCTGCCAAAAACTCTACCATTTTTCATTCAGTCCCTTAATTGTTGCTAGCCTATACATAGCCCCAGCCCTGCCATGAGCTGCATGGTACTTGGACTTTGGAAAGGAGGGATTAGGTGGGGTAAGAGAGGGGAAAAAGTAAAAGGAGGAAAAAAAAAAAGGAGCAAAGTGACTTTTGTTTGTTCAATGAGTCTCTGGGAAAACTGTAGGTTTCTGGGCTTTGCTGATTTCTGGGTGTCCAAATGAGCAACCCAGTGAGCTGGGTTTGTCTCCTGGCTCCTGCATGTAGGTGCTGCGTTCAGATGACTCCCTGAGTCTCATACTGTGGAATGCAGAGGGATACTGTGACCACTAGCCACCAAGTTAATGAAGTCAAAAGGAAACTTTTCTGCATTAAGGATTTAGCAACAAATCTAATTTCTTTTGAAACTAAGGGAAGCTCTGTTTGTGACACAGGAGAGCTGATTCTGTGTGCTAATATTATTGCCCTTTCTTTCTCTTCTCATTTCCATCATCTTCAGTTTCATTTCAAGATAATCATAATGTGGATCAAAAAATGATTAAGTTCTTTCTTCGATATTGCCTTTTCTCTGGTGAATACATTTAACGCTATTTGGGATAGGCTCAGTTTTACTGCTGTTTTTTATTTGTTTTCTCTTGTGGAATTGAGTAGCTTTCATTCCCCAGCACAAAGTACAATCCAGGCTTCAAAAATCTCCAAGCATGGAGTTTTCTGGGCAACCTGTTCCACTGTTTGACCATTCTCACTGTAAAAAAGTTTCTTCTAATGTTTAAACAGAATTTCCTGTACTTCAGTTTGTGCCCATTGCCTCCTGTCCTATCACTGGATACCACTGAGAAGATTATGTCTCTGCCTTCTTTACCCCTGCAGTCCCCTGCCTTCTTTACCCCCACCCACATTAAACACATTGATAAGATCGCCCGAGCCTTTTCTTCTCTAGGCAGAATGGTCCCAGCTCCCTCAGCCTCTTCCTGCACATCAGATGCTCCCAGCCCTTCATCATTTTAGTGGGCCTTCACTGCACTTGCTCCAGTAACCTCATATCCCTCTAGTACTGGGGAGCCTAACACTGGACCCAGCACTCCAGATGTGTCTCACTAGTGATGGGTGGAGGAGAAGGATCATCTCCATCACCTCATGGCAATGGTCTTCCTAATGCAGTCCAGGATGCTGTTTGCCTTTGCTTCAAGGGCACTTTGCTAGCTCATGGTGAATGTCCACCGGGATCCCCAGATCTTTTTCTGCAAGGTGCTTTTCAGCTGGTGAGCCTCCACCCTGTACTGCTGCATGGAGCTATTCCTCCCCTGATTCAGGATGATGTTTTCCTCTGTTGAACTCCAGGAGATTCCTGTTGGCCTATTTCTCCAGCACGTTGCAGTCCCTCTGAGTGGTAACAGAACTCCATAATATACCAGTCACTCCTCCCAGTTTTGTATTTTCTGCAGACATGCTGAGGGTGCACTCTGTCCCCTTGTCCAGGTCATTAATGAAGATGTGAAGATGTTAAACTGTATGGGCCTAGTACAAAACTGGGGTAAACATCACTAGTGACTGCTTTCCAAGTTAGCCTTCGTGCCACTGATCCCAACCCTTTGAGCCTGACAGTTCAGACATATTCTATCCACCTCAATGTCCACTTACTTAGCCCATACCTGATCCTCCTCCACCAAAGGTAAATCTTACTTGCTCCACTTTCCTACTGGTCTCAGGGACCTGGGATTGCTGAAGGCAGGGTTTTACCAGGAAAGACTGAGGCAAAGAAGGCATTGTGCACCTTGGCCTTTTTGGTGTCCTTTGTGACAAGGTCCCCATTCCCATTCAGCGATGTGCCCACATTTTCCCCAGTCTTCCTTTTGCTGAGGATGTATGTGTAGAAACCCTTCTTGTTTTCATGTCCCTAGTCAGATTCAACTCCAGATGAACTTCAGCTTCTCTAACCTTGTCCCTGAGTGCTCAGATAGCATCTCTGTATTCCTCCTGGGTCACCCGTCTCTGCTTCCACCTCTAGTACATTTTCTTTTCACATTTGAGTTTTGTCAGGAGCTTTGTGTTGATCCATGCAGACGGCCTGCTAACTTTGCTGCTAGTCAAGACGGACTGTTCTTGAGCTTGGGGGAAGTGATTCAGAAAATCAACCCGCTCTTCGGGAGCTCTCTTCTCTTCAGGACAGAATCCCAGATCTGTGATGACACTACCACATTTCACTTCTGGATTAATCCAGGTTGAATCCTTACTGGTGCTTGCTGTGACTCACTAGAACAGCTACGTATACATTAATAACAGATAACTGTTTCTAAGTTCTACCAGACATATCTCTTTCTAGTGAGAGAAACGGAGGGGTTTGAAGAGAAAGGTAACAAAATCCAAAGAGACGGTAGTGCAGCTAAGTCCAAATTTAACATTTCAAAGGTGGACCTGGGATCTTCTTTATCATACTGACTTTGATTTGCACTGGATTTCAATTCCGATCATTCTCTTATCTCTTCTGGCGATGCAATGTGTAATGAATGTAAAATAACTATGAAATAAACCTCCTTTTTGTAATTCAGACAGTTTCAACATTTAAAGGTTGTCTTAACCAAAGCTTCAGATCTATTCATTAAGATTATAATGAGTGTGCTTTTCTTCAAAACTTTATTTTTGGCACCCAATAAAACAGAAGTGGAAAAAATACTTTGAAAAAAGTGCAGTCTAAAACTCAGATGGTCTTATGTCTAACATCTTTGATTCTGTACTCTCATTTTAAATTATAAGTTGTCTTGAAAAAATTCTGTCTATCTGCATTTTACGTAGAACCAAATATTATTTCACATGTAAGAAAAAGTAAAAAAAAAAGATGCACTTAGGATTTTCACATTGACAAAGTATCTTATGGACATTGGGAATATGATATTTGAGTTGTTACATATTGCATATGTATATGTTACACTTAAATGTAGGCATACGCATAACTTAATTATTGAAAAGGTGGTTTTTAAAGGTAATCTGCCTCAAAAGAAAAGATATACAAATGACTGAGAAATCTGGAAATGAGCTTATCAAATTCAGATTTATGAAAATTTTAGTGGAACAGGGCATATCTGTAGGTTTTGGATTAAACCTTAAATGAGCAACTCTGAAATGATAAACCTTATTTTCATACGATATTTGAGGAATGAAATGCTTTTGCAGGGTGGAGCTTCATCTAGCTAAATTGTAATTAATTCAGAGTAAGAGATCTTTGATGTATATCATACCTTTTATACCATCTACTTAATTCAAGGATACTTTGACATCATCAGCTTAACCCAATAAAAAGGTAAAAGGCAATATGGACCAAACCAGTGGCAAACAATAAAACATACCTGAAAAGGAAGATGAATTACTATAACAATGCTTATATTCATTTTAGTATAGGAATGTGACTATTGTGGAGCAAGACAGTACAATCTATAAGAAGAAATAAAACTCTTTACTGTGCCAATATAAAATAAATCGCATGCAAGTCATATCTTCTAAATATTTCCCTTTTTCAGGGTTGTATGCATAAGTAAATAGCAAACCCCAATGTTTTTTCCTTCAGGTTAATGTCAAATTACCTGGATTCACAGAACCTTTCTCTTTGGCTTTTCCTAGAGAAACTGAAATTAAAGTCAGGTATAAATACCTCAATGTGTACAGCACTCTGCCGTCATTCCAGATCCTGAGCATCCTATTAGGAGTTGTTATCCAATGAGCATCTGCTTTCTTGGAATTTCGGAAAAATGTATCTGGTATCCAGATCTTCCCAACCATGTTGCTGTTTAATCTGAGCACTTTTATAGTGCTGTTGAACTTCAGACGTCTGTCATACCACGTTTGGGCGAAAAATATATCAATTGTATATTCCTGTTGTGTTAACCAGAGATACTGATGAAAACATAGCACTCAGCATTTCACATAACTCCTGATATGCTTTCCTTAATTTCATACGAAAAAAATGTGAAATAAAGAAGATGGTACTAGAACTGATAAAAACAATTTTTTGTCAATTTTTGAAGGCATGGCTTACTAAAGATTATTGTTTAAAAACAATTTATTCTGTTATTTTCCCACTGACAGGTGAAACTAAGATGCAATTGAGTGGTATATGCACCTTTCTAATTCTGTGTCCCCACACCTCAAACCATGCCTGATCAGGTCAGAGAACAATTACTTATTGCCTTGGATCTAGGACAGGAAAAATTTGAGCTGAGTTGGCTGCCTTTATTGCCTGTGCCCCCCGGTTAATATCAGAAGCAGTGAAGTCTCACTCCCTGGCACCAATGGGCAGCGAGAAGCCGTAAAGGGAATTATTGAATGGAAAAGAGCAATCTGAGATTTCACACTATACGTGACAACTACAAGAATGAAGTAGATATTGTGCTAAGGCTAGACCACTTTTCCTCAGCTGTATGAATATATAATTAAATTTGTCTATAGGAACTTTGGAAAGAGGAGAGGAGAGAGGATCTAGGCTTTTTTCTTTTTATCTCTTCATGGCAAAAGTGGGAATATCACTGGTGAACAGTTTTCCTTATTTTGTAGCAATCTGGAAGTTCAGTTTTATAGGAGTTAAACTGTCACAAATCACTTTAAAGTAGAGCACTTAGAAGTGTGAGGATATGTTAAAACTGTTATTATTACATTTTTTTCAGCATAGAGCTCAGTTTCCCTGTCTTGTAGAGATTCATAGCTCATACAGTCCTCACATCCATAATAATAATGAGATTTTAAAAATAATATAGGTATAGCACAACATTAAAACTAATGGAAGCTTTGTAATGTCAAAAATGATGGAGGCTTTGTAACAAAGTGAACATTGTAGGAAAATTGGCAATCATTTACCTACCATATTGATAGCATTCACAGGCCCAATGCTATTTACGTACATGTCAGTGTGAATTACTGTCGGTTTAACTGTAAGAGAAACAAGAATCACTAACATGAGTGAAGGTCAAAATCAACTACATGAAAGTCAAACACAGCCAAAAGATTATTATAGCACCTCTCTTGTATGGCTGTGGTTGTCTCACATTTAAATGTGCATAGACAATAAATATAAATTTGCAGCGATATCTCCAGTTTGAAATTAGTTGGAGACACTTTGAGACAAATTCTTATATTGTTTATTCTATCAGAACAAGTTCACTTATGCTATGAGAACAAATACTGAAAACAGTGTTGTTACCTTAAAATGAGTAATATCTGACTAAGAGTATGTATATTTTGTGTCAGGTGATAGCAACACATCTGAAAAAACACTATCAGCAAAAGCAAACTTATTCTTCTTATGATGTCTTGCATCACCCATTTTACATTATAATGCCAAACGCAACATGAATGCTGTTGCCTACAGAGAATGTTGTAGGTAAGTAACAATTTCATGAGCCCAAAGTAAAAGTAATACTCAAGGCTCTAAAATAGGAATGAAAAACAGTTGTTAGATTAATTTATTTTGAAATTACTCTATTGTAGCTTTACTATTCTTATACACCTTGATTAAAACATGATTTTTTTTTTTCCCAGATGCTTTTATGAATGCTTAATTCCTTTCTGTTCTCTAAAGTCTTGGACTGGGAGAATAAGACAAATTCCTCTGCTAATTTACACTATATACATACATTGAAGGTTAAATACTCATGTTATCCCTCACTGTGAAAAATTCCTTAGTTTATAAGCCTCTATAAACTTGTTAGAAACAGCTTCCTTCATTAACCTTGCTGGTCTCTGCTTGCCTCATCCATGAATTCTCTTTGCGTTTTTCTATAATCTTATTACTGCTGTATCCTCTTCTACAGAGGTATTGTCTGCCTGTTCTGTGCCCACATGGGGCCTTCTCAAACTGACTCAGGGAGTCAGCAACTCAGGGAGATTTATTTCTTTGAGCTCCGTCAGTAATCAGTGGAGAGGAAGATTCCTGCAAAAGGTGATTCAGTCAAATAGGACTTCCATTATGAGTCCAAGCTTGGGTCTATATACCTATATTGGCTGTGGGGAAAATCTAGGGAGGTTGGCCTTACTTGACTGCAGTTATCTTTTGTGAATCTTTCCTCTGTGCTCCATTCCCCGGTCACTTCTTGCCCTGCTGTGCAAGTGAGGGCCCGTGCCACATCAGTCAGTGCAGACCTGCTGCTGTTAGAGGCTCTGTCTGTGTCCATCACATCATGCAATGATCAGGCTGTGCTATCCTCATTTTGGCCTTCCTTTCCAATGTATTATTTGTGATTCTCTAACACTTTCACTTAGATACACAAAGAAGATAAAAACTTGCTTTCTCATACCCCAAAAGTTAAATTCCAAACATCCTATGCAGGTGCATCATTACAAGCAGCCTAATTCAGCAAATCACAACAGTCTTATTAGATGTCTCAGGATGGATTTAGCAAACTTAATTTATGTCAGCTTCCAAAATCATGACTACTTTCTACCACTGATGGTTTACTACATTGTATTTTGTTTTCATAACTACATTGAATGGATTCTGCTTCCTGTGTAGTGTAATAAGGTATGAAAGTTCTTTCTTTTCACTGCTTAATCAAAAGTGGTCTAAAAAGGAAACCAACATACCTCCTATGTCAGGTCTCAACTTGTTGTCATATCCTTCCAGCAAACCATTTAAAATAAGAGTGACATCACTCTCATGGACTTTGGGAGTCAAAACCCAAGTCTTATTTGAAGTATAATCTTCATAATCATCATCTCCTTTTTGGGTAGAACTGTTAAAGAAATAAAAATGAAGAAATGGAAAGCCCTGAAAAATATGAATTTGTAGGCAGCGTCTTCAGAGACAGTACACAGATAATTCAGGTTTTAATAGTACTGTACAAAACTTTGAAAAATTGCCTGCTTTCTAAAAGGAGACTTACAATAAAGATGTCACATAACAGTTGAGGTTACAGTTCACTTTAGCAACATTTCCTTTTAGTACAGTTGAGATCATATTCTGTTTATTTGAAGGAACATCAGTGCTTATCACCTTTGGCATGCCTATTTTTTCTCTCACTGACTCAGGTGGGACCTGCTATGAAACAAATCTAATTGTCACTTAGCTTATGCAACTCTCCACCAAAATATCACTTAGTATGTACACAGTATTGTTGCATTACTTCTCTTTGAGAGAACAGTTTGATGCAACACATTACTGACAAGACCAATAATTAGATTCATTCAAACAAACTGTCACACAGCTTTACTCCACTCTGATGAACTTGAGCTTATTGTGCATTTGGAAAGTTCAGCACAATTTTTTGCCAATGGTTTTCTTTTTCACTTTTACTAACCAGAATCCAGAGACGATAAAAAGTCTGATGACCATTTTTTTCTGCTACTGAGCAATATAACAGCAGATCTAGTATAATTCAACCTGCTTACCACAGTAAAAGGGGCAAGTTAGGAGTCAGAAATGTGTAAACTAGTCTTAATGGATGTTTTGTTTTCTTAAAATCTGTGCCTCCAGTTCTAGAGGAGAACATAGAAACTACTTTAGAATACGACATCATCAGATATTTTCATTTCAGAATGTCAGTGGTAATCAGCTGAATGGTGCTAGGCAACTGTAAGTTTTTTGCATAATATGCCAGTGCCCTTCTTTCCTGACCTGCTTCTGTGACAAAGTTTGAACACTGCTGGTTATGAAAAATCTTGATGATACTACAAATGTCTTAAGCCAGTGGGTGGAGTTTGGATACGAATGGGTTAAAAGCAGGAAATTTAATTATTTTCCTGTTTCAGCCAGAATCTGTACAGAAGTGGGAAAAGCACAGAGAATTAGATTCTTATGGGGGCTGGAACTCATGCTTGGCACACAAGATTGAAAGCAGACATAGCTGACCATGGTGATGGGGGCAATAGTGAAGGGATGACCAATCCCAGAGTCTCAGAAAGCCATTCTGTTAAGACAGATCTTCGCTCAGCTGAGGTCTTGCCCACTCCTCACTATAGTGCTATCCTGCTGCATCCTGCTTATACCTACGCAGAGCGGACACGTTGGCCTGAAGGCTTTCCCATGTTGGGCATTTGGGAGCTGTAAGCCAACTGCACAAATACAACTTAACTACAAAAGATGCTTTAGCTTCTTTCTTCCCTATGGGCACAGCTGAACAGCAAAGAGCCACAGCACATCTATGCTTCTCTGCTTCCCAGGAGGTGCTGAAGATACAGTTAAATTTGAAGCAGCCTGACACTGTGCACAGGGCTGTAGCAACTAGGAATGCATAACATGCATGAAAGAGCCAGTCTTGCATTGCATTGAATTGAGCTTGGAAGCTGCTAGTGAAGCTACGTTAATCTGTGCCTTCATTACATGTACTGAGTACCACTGACTGCAGTCTCCACCTAACCCACTCTGCGCCAGGGATACTCATCTGGGAGCTTCAGCTTCTGAGATAAAGAATAGGCAATGCAACCTCCTCCTTTTGGCTACAGAGGCCTTAACATGTAGTGTTTTACTGGCAATCAAAAGCAGAGTCTTAATTGGCAATGTGCTACATAGTATTCTGCTGGTACTGACAAACAGGCCAGGATAATTAAATTGGTGGGGGAAATTTGTTTATTCAGCTGTCTGGAGTTCAAAGATCTAATTGTAATTCAAAGGAACATAACTGAAGCTAGGTTCTCCCTCCTGGAGGAAAGGAAATGAAATCCTTCTAAATAAAGTCTTTGCAGACAGAAGGCACAAGATTATATGTTTTCAGTCTGTGCAAAGTGCATGAAAAAACCCTAAATTTGTGTATAAAAAGCCATACTCCTGTTTTATAACCAATTAAATATCTGTTCTCCAAAAAGAATAGTTTTTCTGAATGGAAAAGAAAAAGTAAATCAAATGCATTCTTTCACAAAGGCAATGTGTTCCTGAATATTAATGTGATGAGAAAGCTTCAAAAGTCAAACAGCTGGTTAGCAGAGTCTGGTGTACTGGACAGTGCAACATTAGCAGATGAAAAAGTATGTTTGCCTGGGATTTGTCTCAAATCTAGAGCAACCTTATAGAACAGCAGCCCCCAGTCACTAAGATTTCCAGTCCTCTTTGTAATTATTTGTAGGAAAGAAATAGCTATTTGTTTCCTCATCTGCCATTTCAAGCCATTTTGGCACTCCAGATCTCAAAAAAGAGCAAATGCTTTATGAGATTAGTGTGAGAGAGAGGAGAGGGAACGCAGCCCGTGTAACTAGGGAAAAAGGCCACTGAATTCCAGCTTTTATCTGAATTCCAAGTGGATCATAAGCTAGCATGGCTATCCAATTGTCTAAATGTCTGTGTAAAACTGCATACAAGCCAGAACAATCAGAGGTGCATCTCTATCCAGATAAGCAGGGCTTTAGTTGTGTAATACCATTAATACTAATGAAGGTTATAATGACGAAGTCCTCTTCATCTCTTTAAGACTTTCAGATCAGTCCTTCTGATTACATGGCCTAAATTTTGCAAGTGCTTTTAACATCCAGAACAAGTTTGATAAAGCCCAGATTGTACCCAAATGCATATTAAAATCTGGTTTTATTTTTATGACTGCTAGAAGTTTTCAAATCTAGTAATATAGGTATGCAAAGAAACATGTATTTACCTATTTGCAGGTAACAGTATAATTTTTTGAAAGTTAATGTTTCAGACACTGAAACAAAAATCTCACTGTTTGAGATATTCCCACTTCTGACACTAATGCTATCGCAAGTTGGTGCAAGACTGCTCTACATAAATCCTGTTTCCCTATTTGGAGGAGAGATGTCTTAAGAGGGTGAGAACCCAAACTTGAAACTTCAAGTCATAGAGTAATTAAAGTTAGAAGGTGCTTTTGGAGGTCACCTGATCCAATCCCTGCTCAGTTTGCCAGCTAAGCATGCGTGAGATAGCTATGATTACAATTACTTACGTGCATATATATATATAACCATGAGTGTGCCTAACATTCAGAGGGGCTCTTAGTATGTGTCAAATTACTTGAAATACATATTCACAAATTAGACAGAGGGCAGAAATCACTACATGCTAATAAGCGTTTATTAATTTAGATCAGAAAGTGCATTAATTTGGACTACAGGAATATTTGTGGGGGCAATGACAGCACAAGATTGAGCCATATTTTTAAATTTTTTTTTTTGATAAAATGTGCAAAGATCTATGAACTGGTACACTACAATTACATACAAACCTCATTCTGTCAATGAGGTTTTTACCATGGCAGGGGCTAAAAGGAGTTTTAACTCATGTTTCTTATTTAACTCACTATAAAATATACATACTAATCCTAATTCTGCATTAAGGAAGTTGTTACTTGATATATAACATTCATATAGCTCTTTCAAGTGCTCATTGGTGAGGTGCAACTTTAGCACAAACTGAGATTACACAAACTAAATGTTCAGGACTGGATTCTCCAGATCTTTGCTAGTGCACATCATCAGGAAGTTTCTTCCAATACCATCTGGGCAACATTTAATCATTCATGAAGGAAGTGTAACCTCTGTGGGCAGAGGTACCTACTGCAGGTAGAACTGGGTTCACCAACCAAGGGATAAAGAACTAATGAAAAGATGCTCTATTTCATTGGCATAACCTCTTTTACAGACCCCTTAGCACTAAAGGCATTATTTCTATACTGGAAATATGTTGGAATAGTAGCAGATTAGTTCAATCAGTCCCAGAGGATATCTCTGCTGAGAAATCACTGATGCGTTAGGAAAATACTTTTTTTCGGTCTTCTTTTCTGAACCTTATCCAGAAGACACAGCAAAGCCTATTAGTCAAAGGTTTTGTTGATGTGCTGATACACTGTTCTCTTAGCAGAGCATAATCACACAAGTCCATATTACAGTTTGGGAATCCATTCCTCTTTTTAATAGATTCAGTATGATTTCTTTTTTTCTTTCATTTCCATGGAAGTAAGATTGATACCTGCATAAAAATAATCATCACTTTAGTAAAATTTAACAAATAATTATATTAATGGTGTTTAGCTGTCTTACATTATTATCTTTTCAAGCCCTTTGGCTTAAATTCTTTAGTTCAAAATTCAAAATAAAAGGTGGATTATCTATTTCAAAACTACTGGTTTTTAGTTAATTGCTAAAATAAAGTCAGCATTATAACTTCTGATGCTCTCTGCTGTTCCATGACATCTCTATATCAGAGACACCCTTCCAGAAGAATCATACATAGCATTTCTTGGAAAGACACTACCATATGTTCGTAAAGATACACTATACATTATTCAAAATCACAGACAGCAGCAATAATTTTTCAGTCTAAACTGAGGGACAGATTGGGCACACCTTATTTCATTAGTGAGCAATAACTCACAAAGGACATCCCTTTGAAATAAGGTAAATATTTCCTAATCCACAGGAACATGATTTTCACAACTTGTTACAAGCAGTAGAAGGGAAATTATACTCTTCTCTGATGGACAAACCTACCATGACTGCTCAGTCTTTCAACATTCAGAGATGAGGTCATATATTTAACTGGTCAAAATCTCTGTCATTCTAGTGACTTTAAATAAGATATGCCAATTTATACCTGCTGTGGCTCTGTCCTTTAACTTTTCTAAATACAGAAAGTGAATTTTAACTATGTCCAAGTGTTCTATTAAGAAACTTCACACAAGAATCAATTATCCCTGCTGGAATCTGCCTGCTGTTGCATTGCTGTTTACAAGCAGAATCAGAGTAGCCACAAAGTGCCTAAAGAAAATGAACTGTAGCAGTACTGAATAGCCAACAACTGATTAGTTTACCTGTAATTAAAAACTTAAGTTTAGACGTCAAAAAAATCTGACCAATTTAATCTTTTATACCAAGTAGGCTATAGAAGCTACAGAGCCTACAACAAAGATTTAATAAACTACTCACACATACAGTGACTATTCCACTTAAAGCACCAGTATTTTCTACCTCTCAGTGAAGGACTGGAACAAGGCTTGCTATTTTACCTAACAGCAACACTGTTTAACTTAATGAATAGTCAAGCTAAATTAATTCTCTGATGTGCATAAAAAATTACCCTAATCTATAGGTCACACATTGTTCAAGATGATAATATGGTCACTGTGAGAGAAGGACATATTCCAAGTTCCCGCTGTGGATAGAGATGCTGTTTGTGGATGTGACATATGAGTATATAGAGAATAGCATATTTGCAGGAGATTACAGTGGAAAACTAACTGTATCTATATTCTCTCTTGTTAACTGCCAATCATATTTTAAGTAAAGCTATGTTAATTGCAATAGAAAATGTTTTCACAAAGCTTTATGCTGACTTCTCTCTCCCTGTTCAGGTTTCTATTCTGTCCATTTACATTGTTTAAATCCTAAGACTGTGCCCAGGACCATGCTCCTATCTTTGCCATAAAAATGGTATCTATTTTCTCTTTTATTACTAAATGCTCATCACAATACCCAACCTTCACTTTCCTTAGGATTGCAAATCATGTAATGTGAAGATTAATCTTGTCCCAAATTGATTCCCACATCAGAGATGGAAACTCAGAACAATGCTTGGCATAGAGAGGAAAAGAGGAGATCCGGTTAGTTATCAGAAGTTCCATAAAAGGAAATGGGAGACTGTGTTGAAAGATTTGGGCTAAGAAATCACAAAGGAAGTCTCCTGTTGTCCTGCTCCCTCCACCTAGAGCTCTGGTGCTGGTGAGACTGCAATTCTGGTACCTCCGTGGAGCTTTGCTCTAGAAGAGCCTGAAATACCAGAATCACAGTGTTTCCAGAAGAACTTGTTTCAGACTTGGCCACTAGGGAGTACTAGCTGTATTTTGGCTACTTGATGTAGTCTTGTAGTGAGGGAGGGTGAGGAAGTTCGTAAGGAGAGAGAAAATAGCTTTTACCTCTACTTAATGGCTTGGCTAGGTTGGATTTTAGGTAGGTCACCTGTAGAAGACAGTTTATTTCCTAGACAACTGCTACTGCTACAGCTATCGTTCCATGAACAATTCAATTCGTGTAAAGTATTTAAAAACTTGTCATGAAATGATCACTGCTTAAATACAAACAAAGCTGAGTTTTTCTGTCATTCCTAAGTCACAGAGGTACTGAAGTGTACAAGAAAAAAATTATGAAAATAATACTACAACTCTCATAAATAAATTGCTACAGCTGAAACACTAAGATTAAGTAGGGACTGAGCACACAAGTCTCAAAATGAGTATTCAAGACCCAGAAACCACTAGAGTGGCACAGATGAGTACTCCCAGCAGATGACTTTTTAGTCATCTTTACAGTACATGAAGGCCCTGATTGCCAGCAATCAAACAGTCATTTCTGAAAACTGTACCTACATTGAGATTTAAAGGCTGGCCAGATTCCTGTGAACATTTACACTGTTTTCCACTGAATGAGATGATACCTGGCAATACAGCACCTAAGCATCGTGGTGTGGATTTTACAGGCCACCTTCTAGTTATTCAGCAGCTCACAGTATCTTCACTGGTACTTGTCAGCCATTTTGAGTAAAGCAGTCCAATTCTTAAACCTCTTCACAGACTTATAAAATATTACATGGCAATGATGTTTTGTGTTGGTCATTATAAAACTGTCAATCATAGCAGACTGGTTTATCTTACAGTCATTCTACACCTTCCCCAAGACACACACTCACATTAGCTACTGCACCTTATCACATTATAAATTTTAGCCCTTCATAGTTATAGCTAAAGCATCTACTTTCCATATTTGCAGATTCAGCTGAATGTGGCTACAGCAAGTGTTCACACAGAAAGGTTAAAAATGAAAAATTTAACATGGTTTAAGTTTCGTTTCCTTCCTGTAACTTTGTGAAAACCCTTTTTTAAAAAGCCCATTGGAGTGCATTTATTGAGAGTCTGTTTTCTAGTTCACTGTACTGAAAAATTGCAGTGCAATTTTTGCATTGCACAACTGATTGGATTCAAGTTGTGAGTGAGCATGAGGATTATTGTCCCTTTTTAAATATTCCTTGTACCAACAAAATGGGCTCATGGCCAGTCTTCACCAAAATTACCAGAAACAGGGACCTGTGTTAGCAGTCCTGGCAAAGAACCAAAAGCTGAAATGTAGCACCCTGTCTAGAATCAGTTTCTCCAGCAGAAAGTTGAGGCACATTGGTTAAATAAGTTGATAAAGGATTTCCATTTTCAGATCCATCAGAACAGGCCAATGTAATTGACCGAAACCAAATTACACCACAATATAAAACTTGTGGGCAATGAGAGGAAATATATAGTACCCCCAGGGAAGACAGCAAAATGTAGAGGGATGAAAGAAACTTGTATAGCCAGTAAGGAACAAGAGAGATAATTATAGAAACAAGCACACATCATTCACTTTGAACAGCCTGAGCTTGAAGTGCAGCATTTATACTTATGAGAACTCTGGAGGAGTCTAAGATGTGATCAGATGATTCAGATAAGCCTCCATAACTTAAGATGATTAAGATTCAAATTTTTCTGAGCTGGAATTTTGTATGAATATGTTTTCTTACATTTTATTTACTGGAGATTATATAATCTATTCACCTAGCTCTTTACTGCAGTTATGGTTACTCATTTTAGTGGCAAGCGAAGGAAAGCATTAGATGGAAACAAACAGAAAAGAGAAATAGGTTCAGATATTCTTCTGCATCATAGGGTTAGCTTGAGTTGATCTTCTACTTTATTTGAAATTAGCTAGCAATATCTAATTGTAAAAGGTGTAACCTTGGAGTTATGTAAACCAAAGGTTTATTTTTTAGTTTACCTTCCTCTCCCCTCCCCTCTTATCCCCTTCTCTCATCTTTTTTTTTTCATTTAAAACTGTTCTATGCATCTCTGCATGTGAAGTCTAAGGCACTTGGATCATGATTTTTACCTGTTGCTATTACTCAGCTCCTGCAGATTTCCGCTATAGCTGAGAGAACTCAAGAGAAGGAGTGAAGTTAATGGCCATTACTGAAATGTGGTCTGACTAGGTCTTTTTTAGTGTGAAGTCTCTTTATTTTTTCTGGCTGTGCTTTATTGTATGTAATTGTCGTGTTCGTATTATATGTGATTTCTCTTCCCCAATAAGGTACATTGCTTTTAGAAAAGATTGTTCTAAAATCTCACTATAAATTAACAAGAGGAGCAAAAAAGCTTAATTCTGTTCTCAGTGAGTAAGATTAGGAAAACATGGATGCCCTCCAGCCATCTATTTAAACAACATTAGCTCAAAACCCCCAATCCTATTGGTCAATTACATTTGAAAAATGAAAGAATAAAGATTCTTGTTCTGTAATACCCTATGAGGTACTCATATTCATGGCTTTTCAGAATACTTGCACAACTTTTTTCTATATTTTGTCAGCATGGTAATTTCACCCAGAAGGAAGTCACTTCTGGAATCAATCATTCATGATGTAGTCATCTTCACATCACTATCTGTCAATGTTTAAAAACAAACATGTGAGGTGCAAGAAATGTCAGCAGTTTTGCTTATTGAGTAATCCTCCTGAGCATTTTTTTGAGATTTAGATCACCTTTTTTTTTGTCTACAGATGTGAGCTTTAAAATTCAAGTTAAACTGAATATAAATGCTCATTAGAATTAAATCTGTCAGGGAATGTTTTCTTTTTTGTCTTCTATGTCTCAGTACACAGCAAAACACTATAATGTGGTGTTCCCAGTGTTGGACTGGGAGTCAGGAACATTGAATACTTACCCTAGTTAAAGGGCTAGTGTCCTACTTGTTATAATAAGCCAAGTTATATCATCTCTACATGTAAGCGTAAACCATTTTTACACCATAAATAGGCACATAAATGTGCCTTATTATTTGTGTTTTGTGAAGACTAGGCATGAAGGTAAACCATCTCATTATGGAGGAAGAACAATCACTAACCATCCCTTAGGAAATGACATTGCATTGCTGGGAATCGCGCTTCCATTGCACTTGTCAGCAACCTTATAGCCCATATCTTTTGTAAACTAAGTGGGTCAGGTAAATCCTGAATGATTAGGGAGCCAGACAAAAATAAATTTATAACCGCTATGGGTTTATTCTGAATATATTCTTAATTCTCACTACTTTCAGATAATAGAGGTATCATTACTGAAATGTTTATTAGATAGAAATGTGTCTTGAAGAAAGAGCTGAATGAACAGAAAATAGCTGCTTGATACACATGTCTTTAATTAACTCATCATGAAGCTAACTCATTCACAAAATGAGTGTAAGCAAATGGTGAAAATTAAACTGATTTTTGTTGGTTTTTTTTAAACAATGCTCCTCATTTAACTTCATTTTTAATGCATGGTAACCAATAGTAACCCATGTGTTCCCACATAAACCAACTTATATCATGCAAGACGCTGTTTGCACTCATGCTCATAAAACAGACTGTGCAGGGGTGGATGTGGAATTTAGCTCTAATAACAGGGTAGTTGTGTGATACATTAAGAATGTAAGTGGCAAGCTAATGTCTCTATGTCAGATGAGTAGGAAAATTGTCAACAAGTGTGCCTGAATTTCCCCTATGGAATTTATTTACTTTGATGAAATGGCCTGAGTTGCTTTTGTTGTGGAATTCTGATGGACTTTCCTTGGTGCTTGGTACTATTGGGATGGCTTCATGTCAGGGTCTCCTTAATTCTGTGAGGCATATGAACACCCTAAGCTTCTGGATAAGGATCATCAGCACCTCTGCTGTAATAAGCACCCAGGCAGGGCTATTCAATGGCAATGTCACCCTATGCCTGTACCCCTCTATGTAGGCTGCATCCTATGTGCACTTCTCAAGGCCCCTGCTGTCGCACTAGGCTTGTATTTCTCCACACTACATAACTATGTAAATAACTCATTCTTCATAGAGTCACTGCTTGTTACTATTCTCTATATAAAACTATGGTTGTACCATACAAAAAGTCAAACAAATTAGCCGTAGATGCCTGGTCAATTAGAGAAATTGCTGTGGCAGCTAAACCAAGTAAAACAAAGCCGTGGGCAGGTCAAGAAAAGTTCAGACCCACCAGGCCTGACAAGCCTCTGTCCTGAGGCCTAGCAAGCTCAGTGTGAAGATTGTGGCCTGTCATTAGCAATGGCAATGTTGTATTGCAGGGCTATCTGTTACAATTCACAAATGTTCCTTCCAAGGTAAATATTGATGGAAAGCTGCTACGTCTTCCTTTCCTATTTATGCCCCACTGTGACAAATGTTTTGGAACGCAATTTCAGAAAGAAATGCTGGGTTGAAGGTAAAGGTGGAGAACACATAGTTTGGGTATCTATTCCACAGAAAGAAAAATCTTACTATTAAGTATATTCAGCTTTTTCTGCAAGAACTTCAAAATCTTTTTCTGAAAAACAGTAAATTGTTTTAATGATTCTAACTAATAAATAATATGGTTACTATCTATTTTAATGAGAAGAAACTGTGCATGGGTTCACTCAGTGTCTTATTTCTCTCTTTTTGGTCTTTCTATCAGTCTCAAATAAGTAAAATGTAAGGAATATAACATGCAAATTCTACCTAGCTCTGAAATTTTTGACATTTGAGTGGGCTGGGCATAATGATCACTGCAAAGCCTATCTTCCCATACCTTATATTCAAATGTGACTATTAAGGCTAGTCAAAACACCAGGAAAATAGGAGTAATTTCTATTTCACACACATACAAACACATATCTCCCAGACTTTTCTTTTTCCTCCAGAAATATTTTGTCATATTTTTTTTACTATCTCTCATCAATATAGTAGAATTTTATTTTATAAATTTTCATTGTTCTGATTTTGATCAGAGAAGTTTGTCTTTGTAAAAGGAAAGAAACTTTTAAAGAGAAAGCTACTAGAAACTTATAAAATAAGTGGATGGTATTCAGGGATAGATAAGGATGGATGCCTCATGCCTCAAAAAGAGGGCGAAAATCAGAACAATAACGAGTACAAGCAGAAGCTAAGAGTGGGTTTGATTAACATGAGGAACTGGCTACAAGGGTCAGAAATAGCAGTAGATGTAGCCATAAACATACTCCAAAAACATTATTTTGAAAAACTGCATTGGGAACCAAGTTTATAAGGCACAACTATTACTGATTTATTTCTGATATTCCTGGAGGGAAGAAACCACATTAAGGTCTAGGAGATGTAAACTCATGTAACTAGAGTTTCAAAATATGTTTAGCAATGGAATAATTCAGAGTGCAGAAAATGCTACAGAGAATGATACAAAGTACAGAAAGACATACGGAAGTGAAAATGTTTCCTTCAGTTCAAAAGATTATATAAGAGGATATTTTTTTCTCTTCATCTTCGCTGCAGCTCTATACTGTGGCTAAATCAAAGGATCCACTAAATGTGCTGCAGAGACTGTTTCAGATGTAAACCAGAACACTGATATATTCAGGCCACAATGTCCAGATCCTCAGCAGGTTCCCTTGGCCCTTCCTCAGTGCTCTATGGAGCAACCACCATGGCATGACAGCGATAAGCTTTAAAGGTGAATTGATACAAGACCAAGCAGTGATAGGCAGCTGCTACCACCTGACATTACTATGTCATCTTGAACTAGTCCATTCCCAGCTGTGGGAGCTCCAGTTAAGAGATATGAGCACCAGCTCCATGTGGTGTCATTTACGGAGATTGTACTGTTTGTGAGTACTGAAGCAAGATCCAAGAAGTTATTTAGGGCAGCCACACAAAGCATCATGGCAACTAAGAATAAGCTAATTGGCAAAAACCAGATGGTTTCAGACCCCATTTTCTATGGGTACAGAGAAGGCACCATGATGCTTTAGAGATTTTGTTGATCCTTTGTGGATCTTATCCAAACTGCATAATCAGGAACTTTTTAAAAACAGGAAGAGTCTTCATGACTCGAGCAGGTGCCAGATGGGACCATCAGGTGAGGATGGAGACCTGAAAACTTGGAAAGACGGCAAACCCCTGAACGTAATGGAACATGAGCAGAAGCTAAGGAAGGATAAAGATTTTTTACTAATCATAGCATATCTCCCACATGGATAAATTCATCTTTTCAAGTTTTACTTGCTATAGCTGCAGCAGCTTTTTATGAGCTAGAGACTTATGCAGAAATAATTGGCAGAGTATTGATGAGAACAAATTCCACTGGAAGCCACTGAAGCAAAACTTCTATATGCAATTTATCCTCCTGAATCCCTGGGAAATTTGGCAAACATACCTCAAAAAAATTTGTTAAATAAAGAACAAATGCTATTCCAAGCCCTACAGTTTTCCAGGAGACATTACCAGTGAAATAGTTTAGAAGAGAGGACATAACTGGAATACACTTGCAGCAATGTTGGCATTTTTAGCTTATATCTGTCAGATTTTCCAGGATTATGCTTTTCATACTGCCAACTGCTCAGTATTCTGATCCTGGTGCAGAAAACCAGGTTGGTAAACATTTAAGCACAAGTGAAAGTGCTTTCCTGGATGAAGGCTTGAATGCTTTAAACCTTGCAGAGTTGAACCCTAGTTTAACTGCCTCAGCCAGTTTCCCAAGGTGTCATTGCAGACATGACGTCTCTTTTAAAGAAATACATTCTTCACATGTTGTTTGGAATTCTTGCAGGTAAACTATAAATGAGAACTCCTATTTAAAATATATACTATTTATGATTGGACATAATTTGACTATTAACTTCTGGGTTTTTTTTTCATTAAATCCTTTCATTACTATTTTATTGAGGAGCTCAGAAGATTGCATATGCAGGTAACAATTGCAGATAACAAACGTTTCTCATTTTTTAATCTGAATATATATTGCATTGAATTTAATCACCTCTGCTGCTTATCTACTATAGAGAGATTAAAAAAGATAGTGCTTTGGGGACCATAACAGAAGAATTGATTTTACAGAAATAGTATGTTTCCTCTTTTTTTTTTCTTCTTCCTTAGCAAATTGTATAATTAAAGCTGCAAACAATTTTCTCTTCTAATACACTCCAAAAGCATTCACATGCTCAGAACTTTTTCAAAGTTACCATGTGAGATAAAATTCTTGGTTTCTGGCCAAAGATTAATTTTATTTCGAAGCTTAAAATAAAATCCACTTTTTGAAATCTGTAAGGCTAAAATTATTCCTATTCCCTTTTGAAATCAAATCTATATAGGGTTTGTTTTCACACATATAGTCACTAGATAACTGAATAGTAAATTCTGGAACTCATTATAGAAATAATCCTTATTAAGAAGTACAGGCAGAGTAAAAGTGGTTGGATATTAAGTGGTTAAAGTGTATTAAGTGGGTATAAAAGTGGTTAAAGGTGGTTGGATATTAATAGCAAATAATTTAGAATTGCTTAATTTAATTTCTGAGAAATGAACTCTCTCTAGAGGCAGTGATGGCATGTTGTGAGAGGGAGGAAACACTATCCTCACCTGGGCAAAATAGAGGTATCTTAGTTTTCATAGAATCCTAGAATTGTTTGGGTTGGAAGGGACCTTAAAGATCACCGAATTCCAACCCCCCTGCCATGAACAGGGACACCTTCCACTACAGTAGGTTGCTCAAACCTTTTTTTACAAGTTTTATACCCTTTTGACATCAAGGAGGCAGAGATCTGTATCACATTAACCAGCGGAAGAGAAGAATATTTTCATGTTGCTCACCATTGCCTCTTAAATGTGGTGTTCAGAGCCTTGTTAGTCATGCTGGACTCCAAAGTTAAGAATTTGGCCCTAAAGATTTGTGGCAACTTTAATCTCATGTGTTGCATTAGAGCTTTATTAAGGTTTTAAGTCATTTTGAGTGCATGTTTTAAGTCTTTAAATCAGCTTAGCGAGGTTTTTTAGCATTTCCTTTAGAAACCAAGGAAATAAAATGAAAAAAGCCATTATTAATGTAATTTTGACTGTACTTGCCCCAAAGAGCTTACAAATATCCAGTATGTTTATTCAATACAATACAGACTTTGATACTAGTTAATTATTTTGGGCCAATAAAAGAGCAGTAATATTTGTGATTCTATTTTAAAGTCCTCCAAGTATTTTACTGCTGGTAACCTTCTCCTTTTCCAAATCCTTACCTTCCAAGAAAATAGTGATATTTTTTTTTTTACTATATTACAAAACAAAATTGTAATACTCAAACATACTTAGGTTCACAGTCCTCATAGGCTGTAGGAGCAAAATGCATAATTTCAGTTATGTATACAGAAGCCAAAAGGTGTCTTTTCAGTCTTCAAGTTCAGCTACCAAGACAGTTCTTTGCAGTGTAGGTATTATTGCATGGATCACACACCTCATCTTCTTTTTGAAGCCATCTTACAGCATGACCACTCCTCCAACCAAAGTTACTTATTGTAGTAAGGGAGTTACTTTCTCTGCTTCTCTCTCCTTTTACTGCATAACTGAGAGCTACTATCAGCTTTCTCACTTGTGTTCTTATTTGAGTGTGGCATTTCCCTGCCCTCTAACTTCCAAAACATATACACAGGCTATCTTCACTTCATGCAAAAGGTTGCCCTGCATTTGTTGTCTTTGTTAATTTGATCATAATAACTCATCTTTCTGAATCCCTGCACTGGTTTTCTATTTGAAGTAATAGCAGGCTTCTTGTCATTATGTTAAAAATGCTGTATAATTCCAGCGTTCATAATTGACTCCGTATCTCCTTCAGTTCTGCCTCCTATTCACTGGGCTCATAGTTAAAGTCCCTGCTCTCTGTATTAAGTAACTCCAAGAGCTATCAGTGATTCATCTGTAGAATGTCAAGCTGGCTGTAATTTTAATTACATATCAATTATTTGGTGGCATTCTTCATTCACTGACATATGTATGCTTGTTTGCCTTTGGTGTGGTATCTATGCGGGCAATGGTTTTGCAATTGGTTTGAAAATATTGGCCATTACCACAAATAAGCATGAGCTAATGATCTGCCTATAGAATTATATTATTGATTTGGGGGGGTCAGGTGATTACTTTTCTACACACAGAGGAAGTTTGAATGCCTAATTTTGGAAGAACGGCTCTTAGACCCATAAAAGTAGAAACCAGAGACATTGTTCAGCGTAGCAGATAGGGAAAGATGATTACAGACTCCTTGATGAACTGTTCTCCCTTGCCTGCATCAGCATCTGCTGTACACCTGATTGAAGCCTTTTTAGTTTTAATCCACAGCGTGAAGTCTTTTGTGTCTTCAGCAGTTTTTGGAGGGGAAAATTAGAGTACAGCTTATACCACCCTTTCATAGGATGTACATGAAATGGCCAAGAGATAACTGATCTCTTTATCTGACCATTATGAGTATAATTCATTCTGGTTTCGTGTCATACTTTCTCCAGCTTTATGAAATATATGCAGGGATCAGTAGGTCCCAGAAGTGCATTATCACTTAATAATATATTGAATAATACATCGATTAGTTTAGTAAGGCTTTCTAGCATTATCTCAATATTAATTTTTCTTAATTGTTCTCTTTCTCATTCTTTCTCCTTCTATCTTTTTTTCTCTCTCTTGAAAAATAATCTAAGGGAATTAAATGAAAGTGGAATTTAGTAGATAATCCTCAATCTGTTGCAGCAAGCAGATTTCTGTTTAGATCTGAAGATACCTTACTACAGATTAACAAAAGCTTCATATGACCAGAACATGCTATTTGAGTTACACAATATAACATTGAATCACTATTGAAGGAAAACTCATTTTCTCATATCACTCACTGTTTTCCAGGGAATTCTGTCAGAAAGTTATTTGGGGTATGCATGAGATCCTCTTTAAGATGTGTTTCTCATCAATGTATAGAACCATAGGTATTTTTCTGTAGAACATGGAGTATTGAGAAAGCTTAAGATGACAAATAGCTCAGAAAAAAGCTAGCCTTTCATCTCAAGAGTTCACACCAAAGTCCAAGATGACATTCAGTAAAAAATACAATTTCATACATGATTACCTGCATCATTTGGAAAGGGCTAATGCAAGCGTAAAAAGTAGATATCTTCTTCTCATTCCATTCCTTCAAAACCCTCATTATTATCCTTCATTTCTTTTAAATAGTTTTTTCCCATATATTGATGTTTTATTTCTGGTAATAATCTGTATATGTTGGCTTAGGTTTTGTAAAAATGCTATTTCTTTAATATTTTTCTGGCTGTCCGCAAACAGATGAAAGTTCTGTCTTGTAAGAGTAATATTTAGTTTCATATACAATGGGCAGATTTCACAGCTAGGCCTACGCATTGTGTTGTACTTTACTGAATATGTGTGAAAATGTCCTTCCACTAAATCTGAAAAAATAGACCTGATCTTGTAGATAAGAAGATCTGACTTACACATTAGTGATTTTCTTCCTTAATGATAACCATTTGTTGCATTGAGATTCTTGTCTAAATTACTGAAGGTCCATTACCTGCTATCATTTTGCAGTAATCATAATGTAATGATTACTCTGGGTCACATCAGCTATATCTTGTGCCATGTATTTTGCATCTGGCAGATGCCGATAGCAGAAGCTAAGAGCAAAAGATCAGGGCAAGAATATAATGATGCTTCCCTGGTAAAATCTCTCTGCCTCCAGAAACATGCAGCTAGAGATTTCCTGCAATGAAATGTTACCACTGAGTTTAACGGACTTTGAAGTATTTTTCTTCTTTTTGAATCTAGATAAACCTTTGGGCTCTACATTACCTCACTTATTAGAAAGAAAACCATTTTCATAAGTTTTCAGGCAGCCAGTCATAATTTCGCTGGCTGCTCTATGCCCTTTAATGCTTCTGTAGTCAACTTTTTCCATGTTGCTTAGGACATCGCATGAAAAAACATTATGCAGCTGAGGTAGTCATTTACATGGGAAGGTGTTTGCTATATTTCTGTTCTGCTTTTGCAGTCACTGGTGGTTTTCAGCAGTGTTAAAGCCTCCTGTTTTTGACAGTAGTTGTGTTAAAAATATTACCCAGTTATATAAATACGAGGATATCACCGTGTGTCAGACTGAATATTGGGTACTCGGTCTGACAAGACTCGCATATTAATTTCCTGTCACAACTATACGAATACCCCAGAATCACACTAGATGTAATCCTAACTGTTCTTTCAATAACTTTCTTCAACCTACCACCTTTATCCCTCTTTTACCTCAGTTTGTCTCAGCCAGTTGGCAGGTGCTGGGACTTGTGAATACATGTACCCACTATCTCCCTCTTCCCATCTTTTTTTCATATGGATGCAAAAAAAAAAAAAAAAAAGATAGTTTTTTTGTAAATTTCTCACATTGAAGGAGATGCTTACACATTCTGATATAAATGAATTTCTAACCACTTCATATGACAAGCTTAAAAGCAAGTAATATTATTTTCTTGTTTCCAAAGATAAAATTAAATGCTGTTTTCTCCACCTTCTGGCTTAGTGCAAAGAAGAATTTCTTTTTAATTGGAAAAATCAAACAAGCAGGTTACTTCTGGTCATTACAAATAGAAAACTGGACCCAATTCAAATAACAGCAAAGCTCATACTTGCTGCACCAGAGCTCTTCTGAGCCAGGAGGTCACCTAAATAAAATGCCTGTAAAGACAACACGCCTCTGTAGGTGTACACACTAGGTGAATTCAGACTCTCGTGGCATGCTTTTTATTAACAACATGACAATTTGGGCCATAACCCAGTATCAAAAGGAAGCATGCAATGAATGTTAAGTTTTAAGTCATCAGAAGTCACTCATCATATTGAGTCTCAAGTCTAAAAAAATCAGTGCATTTCAAATGGACCCTTTAAGTGGTTCCTTTCCCATCTCTCCTTCAGCTAAAATAGCTCTTCACCCTGTTTTTCATGCTTTGGATGTATTCACTAGGGGCAATTGTAGTCCCTAATTTCAGCAGTGCTCAACAAGTTTGATTTTAGTCTCATTCTATGAAATAGGCTCTTCCTTGCCTAATAATAATTATAGTTACCTGACTATGGTGATGGACTTTTTTTTCTGCAATTTAGGATTCTTTCCTGGTACTTTCTGCAGTCTTTTCATTCATCATATTTTGACTGTATCTTGTTCTAAGTAAACAGCCTCCACCTTTGAGCCCAGAAGCATACCTCTACTTCCAATGAAGTTACCTGGACATCTATTTCTATCATCACTTGTCATATCTTTTCTAAAAAGAGATAAACAAACATGTTTCTTTCTCTTTTACTGCCACAAAGTCTCCCTAGTTCTTGTTCAGAACTTTCATTCACAGAAAGCAAGCTCTTTACTTGAATGGAGAAATTCCCTTATGTCCAGAGGGCCAAGACAAAAAAAAATGTGCCAATTAAGATCAATTTACATTACAGGCTATGGGCTGAAGTGGAGTGTAAAGTTTAAGCTGATCTTCCATACAGAATAAAAAAGAAGGAATGAAGAAAAAAAGTTATTAGAGGTATTATAAATCAGATAGTGGGAATGTAGGTTGAGAGCTTTCTGCAAAAAGTAAAAGCATTATGCAGTGTAAGAAACACTTCTTGAAGATTCTTATCAAGTTATAATTTAACTTTGGGTTATTTCTCAGTTCCTACTTATGAACACATAACCATCTGTAAGAATTTATACTGTATAGGTCCTGGCTTTTCCCTTAGCAACAGACTGACTTCAGTGGGTCAAGGATTACTGAGGGGCTAAAACTAGGCCCATCATGTGAGGAGATTCCTAAAACTGCTGAGATTTTCAGCATTAGGTCTAGGATAGGGTGCTGATTTCTTAGCAGACATAACTGGGAAAATGGGCAATCAAACCTTACCATCTGTGTTAAAGGGAATTTATATTGCAATAAATGTCCATTTAAAAAGTACAATACTAGGTAGTCTATAAAGCATGAAAATTAAAAAAAACCCTGCAGTTCTGACTTCCCTATATCAAACATCTTTTTAATGTGTTTATTTTCTAAGCCTGAATTCACATTAAGCAAGCCCCCAGTTAGCATTGTATTCTTCACTGCCATTCTCACATAATCTACCTTTTTTTCTGTATAAGACTGTGAGTGGGGCTGCAGGTACAATAGTTTGTAAAGCAGCAGTTCAGACTGTATCGATGAAGCAGAGAACCACTGTACGCTCTTGTTATTCTGTTGAACATTAAAAAAAAAAAAAAAATCAAATGATCACCCTAACAGAGTCTTTGTATCTAGGAATATATAGAATTTTTATAGCTAGAGTGGCTGAACATAACAAGGAAAAGGCTACAGGGCACTGAGCTACCTTCACATGAGCTAGTGCATCTCCACATTGCAGGACAGTGCCAGTCAGAGGTGTCGACCTTAAAACTGACTCTGCTTTGGAGCTTACTTGAATGTATCTCTACAAGGTACTGTACTGGTCAGTACAGATATACTCTAAGCAGGTATAAGAGGCAGAATATGAAAAAAAGTCAACCTTCCTATAAGCATGTGCATCTGTTATTGCTCACCTGTGTCTAATGCTTTATCTAACCCTTTAATACTTCATGCTTTCAATTCACAATTCAGTACTTGTTGGACAAAGTGGTCATCATTACTTAAGTATGTAAGAATTTAATTGTACTGGGACTGAGACTTGGAATGAGTTTCCTTTGACCAGATATTTGCTTCTTTTCCCTTCATCTGTTCACTCCTATCAGAATGTTCTTCCCTTTTAAATTTTTGTGCAACTATTACAGAATTTCTTGACATATGCCAACGGAGCAAACGTAGCATAAAGAGAAAAACAATGTGACCACAATCCAAATCAACAGGATATTTTTTCCAGATCAGCACTAATCAAGAACAGTTTAAACTAAGACCCAAAAGCATAATTTGCATGGCCATGAAGAAGACATATAATATGAATCATATGGGAAATACTACATTAAAAGAGTAGATTCATTTCCTAAGCTATTTTTACTGTAGTTAGTTTCTATATTTTTTTTTAGTAACAAGTTTCACTTCTCAGATTTTCAAGGATTTGAACTTTCTGAAAGACTTTCTGCCATCACTTTGCATTTTCATTAGAGTACTATGGAATACATCAATTTTGGCATGCAGGTTATGGTTAGGTGGTATAGTCACTAAAGCAGAAGTTAGTTAAAGGGCTTAATTCACATCTCCAAATCATTATATACTTGCAAGTAGGGAAACAGTGCCTGTAATCTTTTTTTGCCCCATCAAGTTATTAATAATGAGATAGTAAGAATTTTACTTAGTTGTTCAAATCTACTTTAGATCAGTGGTTTTGGTAGTCTTTTTATTACAATAGTTCTTCCAGGTTTGTATTCCAGCATTACAGCTGATAGCAGTCAGGAATGCAGCATGGCTATGAAAAACTCAAAGGCAGTCTCACTGTCCTTGCTACCCCTGAAATGTTTAAGAAGAGTGCAGGTCCTGTGCCCATACAGCCTTAGTTCTGCTGAAACAAACACTGTAGTATATAGGCCAGTCAGGACTAAATATTCAATTTCATAGTATCATAGACAGGGATAAAGTCATCATATAACAGCACCTAGATCCACATCTTCTGTCATGACACCTCTTTAAGAGCAACTATTCCTTGTTAGTTGAGAAATTGTCTCTTACTGAGCAACATCTTATTCCAGTAACGATCCAAGTGACTTCAATGGGACCTCTGACTTAGTATTAGTGCTATACACTGTGTGAAAGTATTGGAAGCTAGTGTATGAATAATTACAGCTGCAGGATTAATATCAGACTGATGTTAGCAACCTGTACAGTAATTCTAAATAACTATTCAACTCAAGGATATTCATGCCCCTTTTAATTGTTGTTATTATATCAGTTATCACACAGTGCAAGAACCCAACTGACACTGCTAGTGCTTTACAAGAGCAAAACAATTTTATTTACTCTAATGTTCAGTAATTTACTAGTAAAAATACACCTATTCACATATGCAACAAAATATTTTGGTGCTAAAATGATCGCTTTGTTTATGCTTTTTTCTGATCAGTCTTGACAGTTTTCAGTTTTAGGTATCTAGCTGCAGCTTAGAAACATTGCCATGACACTACTTGGGCACTTAAGAGTGAAAAAATAAAAGTAGCTAGTGTCCAACATTTCACACCTGGACATTACTTTGCACTGTGTTCATGTGATTTTTGCTGACACTTTGTTAAAGCTAAGGACTATGCAAAAATTACTAATATAATGTATATGTAAATAGTGTGCAGAGTATAGCTTTAAATCTATTTGAAACTTTCCTGGTCAGTGAGCTCTATTACATGTAACATGTTAATTACCTATTATATGTTCAATAAGTGTAATCAAATAATTAGTTCCAATCAAACCCCATATTGAGGTGTGCAAATATTAAACTATTTTATTTACATATTTCATGTGTTCCTATACCCCAAGATTTTGATGCACAATTTTCAGAAGTCTGGAGATTGGTTTGACTGATTTTCACTGAAACACAGCTTCAGTCAATATGATGGACTGCACAATGCTGTTGCACCAGTCTCAGTAATAGATGATGGGGGAACTTCATGCAAGTTTGCACTACAGTTATGAATGTCAAGAAACAAATTGGAAGAAAAAAATTCCCAAAACTTTAACATGCACAATTGTAGGGATGTACTCTGTGCATGTAATAAAAGCAATACATAAAATTATGGTAAAGGTAAAATACTGCAGTGCTGTAATATGGCATTTGTTCTGAACTCACTCAAATCATGGTTTGCTGAAGTCAATGCCAGAATTTTAGCTACTTCCCTTAATGCCTGAATGACGCCTTAACTTTCCTCTTCTTTCTCTAATCTTCTAAATATCAACAATTGTGCAACAATTAATTTATATAGGTGGGGTTTTTTTATTAATAGGAGAAAAACTGCACAATATTGGTAATCGATTTTTATGTTTTCAATTACTTTGATCAGAGTCTGCAAATACTTAAACTTCTGCGTGTATTCTGACTGATGTCAACACATTTATTCACATGCGTAACATGGAGCACATACATTAGTGTTCAGCTGCATTGGCCCTTCAGAATTTCAGTGTCCTAGACAAGCAACACATAATACAATGATATTCCCCTCCTTCTGAAGGGTTTGATGTGTTTTTAACAAAGAAAAACTTTCATCCTCGCTATAAATAAATGGTATCTAAGTTCAACTTTTGTAACTCTGTCTTGGTCCATGAGTTTCCAAAAGTAATAGTAAGGTTTCTTCCTCAACAGAAGGAGAAAAGCATCCTGATTATTAGAATTAAAATCATATTTGCATGTTGACTCATTTAAAATATTTTTCTAAAGTACTAATGATAGTTTTCCCCTTTACTTGTAGCTTTTTAATATTGTTTCTCTGTCTACTATTTATTCTTTACAATTATGAGGGCAGGAAGCTGTCAGAGGAAACCATCTTGGCTGTCAGATGGCTATGAACAGAAAACAGAACCTTTTGCTGAGATAAAACTTTAATTTGCATTATGAAGAGTTTCTTGTAAAGCTTATGAAATAATTTTGGCAAAATTCCTCTCAGGCTGTGTTGTTCTGAAAGATGAGTGAAAAGAAGGAAGTATGTTAAATATCTGGGATTATTTTAGTGGAAGTTTTATGTCAAAATAATCTGAGACACTGTGTTCATGAAATCCTGTAAAAGCTCATTTTCTATTGCTGTATTCACATACTAGCCATAAACGGTTCTGTAAGACTCAGAGATACATTACACCTGTCTTACCCCCAATAACAAAGTATCCCTCATGGTAGGCTCACAAGTTTTATTTCGCTTCCTACTCCATTTTCAACCATTTTAAGTTTCTTTTCACAGGAATTCCTCACAAAGTCCTTTTTGTGTGAAGAAAGTTACTCTAAAACTCAGCAACTTTTCATTTCCCTGGCCAATAATTTTGGCCTTTTATTTTGCTTGGAACTAAAAACCTACCACAGCAGCTACAGAGTCTGATTTTTCTTAAAAAAATAAAAAAGCAAAAAGAAAGAACCCAGTTTTTAGTGTGGTAGTGTCCAAGTAAAAGGAGGGGAGAAGAAAGAAGGTAACTTTGAATGAGGAGCCTGTACGAATACAGCATTAATAGTAGAAAAGAGAGTGGGCACTAACTTCTCTAGTGTATCAATGACAACATGGCTTATGCAGCTGCGAGAAAAAGTCTATTACCACTTGAAAGGCCAGGTGCTTTGCAATGCGGTGCTACTTTCTCCTCTAACCTGTTAAATGCATAGTCCACGAATTTTTGAAAGAATGCCTGCTTCAGCGTAATGCTTGGCACTGCAGCAATACTCACTCCCCCCTCCACTTTCTACTCATCCACGTAGAAACTCCTTCCTCCGCTGCTAAGATTTTTACCTCTTCACATTTATGTATACGCTACACATATGCAGCGTGCACAGGTTGGCTTCAAGCAGTACATATGTCAGTGTGGGGGGGTAAATGCTATTGTAAACATTCGTCTCGTACGATCGGCGACCGCTATTACATCCCACTGCTTGCTCCTTCAGCGCGGAAAGCCTTTCGGGAGCTGGTTAATGCCGGCAGCAGCTCGCTGCCTGCCTCGGGAAGGCTGCGCGGAGATCCGCGTCTCTGTCCTTGGTCCTGGACCCGCGGAGATCCGCGTCTCTGTCCTTGGTCCTGGACCCGCGCCCTGGCTCCTGGCGGCTGGAGCGAGCGGCCGGGGCTTCGGAGCCCACAGCCCAGGCACAGCCATGATGGGGCTGCTTGGGGGAAAACGAGCACGAACGCGCTCACGTTCTACCCACAAAACACAGCTGTATTATAACTCCATGCACCGTAGCAAACAATAATTCCGAGATAAAAGGCTTCAGTAACATGGCATCAAATTCTGCTAAACACCCGGCATGTACCACCATCACACGCACCCGCTGTTTACCCTCCCTGTCCATTTCCGAGCGACAATTGTAAGAGAAATAAAACATTGTAAGAGCTCTGCTGCTAGGAGATAGATGAATGTAATGTCACTATCCAAACCTCCGGCATTCTCACCCCAGCTCTGCAAATTTGCAAACAGATTCTTCACCCCCCAGCCCTCCCTCCCTCCCCCCCCCCCGCAACAGAATCAGAAAGCACATCTTACCACTGGATGAGAGAGAGGAACAGAAGTGCCCACACCATCATTTTGAGAGAAAATGCAGGATTCAAGAATGCAGTGCTCCCCAGGCTTGTTGGATTTGGAGGAATCATCTCTTTTTCTCTCCCCCCCCCCCCCCCCCCAGTTTTTTCCCCCTTTCCTCTTGGTTGCAGATGGATCCGTCCCCGTCTTTAATTTTTTTTTGGTAGTGGTTCTCCCCCCCTCCCTACCAGGTCCCGTCAGTGGGTTGATACATTGCGCCCAGCTGCGGGAATTAATATGCAGGGGGACAGAAATTAGATCTGCACAAGCCCTTTGCAGATATAATCAGAAAACGTCAGCTCAGGCAGCAGGCAGCAGCTTCCAAATCTAGGGGAATAATATAATGGGGAGGAAAAGAAAAAAAAAAAGAAAACCACAGACACTCGCAGACTAAAAACAGTCGAGGAAAGAAGAAACACATACACATGCACACATTTACAGAACCACTCACACACATGCAACAAAATCCAATAAAGCAATAGAAAGAGTAAACGAGAGAAAGGGAAAAAAAAAAAAAAGAAAAGAAAGAATAAAGCAACGGAGCTTCTGCCTGAATGCAGATTAACTCTGAGGTCAAAGTGGAAATGATGCACTCTGCTGCAGCACAGATTAACACATGCGTGGTGCCAGCCAGGGTGCTTTTTAACCTTTGATTACACATATGCAGGCAGCCTGGATTTTCATTTTGAAGGCGAGAAGGATTTGGCAGGCATAAAAAGGGAGCCTGGAAGGAAAAGCTTGCCCTATGCTGCTGAGCATCCTCATTTTTCTAAACAGCCTGGAAATCGTGATTGCAAAGGGAAAAAAAATGAAAGGATGGATGGGGGAGTGGAAAAGGGAGGGATGGTTGTTGCTAAGTTACTCAGGAAATGGGGAAAGCAGCATTGGTGGAGTCAGTATGAATGAGGTGATTTAGTGTGTGATAGGATTAGGGGAAATATGCAAGATTTTTTACCTCCCCTCCCCCTAATAAAATCTAGCTATACAGACACAGGAAATGCTTCCTGGCCAGAGGGAAACACTAGATGGCTATAAAAGCTGGACCTTGCCAAATTTTGGAACCAGAATCCCAAGTTCCATTGTCGAAAAATGCAATTTAGCAGCTACTAGTGAAGTAAAAAATTGAGACAATCTCACTATTTCCCAAAGTAAGAGCACCTCAGCCTAAAATAGCTACTTGGATCATGACATACAATAACAAATTTTTTATCTCCCCATTTTTTTCTGCCTAAAACCAAAGTAAATATAGACAGCATCAAGCCTCCCCAATGCTGTTTATAAACTGGGAGACTGATGTGCAAACATAATCATCAGGGACATGTGGAAGATGTGACCTGACACTGTTTCAGTTCAAAGCCCACCTTTATAAAACCCAGGGGAGAAATAAAGAAACAATTATTCTAAAGAACATTTAAATGGAGAGAAAGTGAAATGCTCATAATAGAATAAAAGCATCAAAATTTCCCTCTGGACTGAGTCTAGTCTGAACCAAATTTGACACTTGGATCCTGCTCAAACCTGCTAATACCCAGGCCAATTTGGTAATTTCCAATCTCCAATGCAGAATTAAATTTATCCATCAAAAATAGTTACAGTAGTTGCTGTTCCAGATTCTCAAAAAAACATAGATCCAGTCTTCAGCTTTCAAGCCATTTATTTCATTTCCAAACGCTATATATTTAACTACAACAATAAGTGATAGATCAATGTTACTAGTTGAATGAAATACATCTTGGACCCTGTATAGTTCTGTGATAATTTGAGCCCATATGTAACACTGTCACTGTATTTTTATCAGTGTTTCCAAACAAAATAACAAGTTATGGACCTGGTTATTAGTATTTCCAGTCAATGGTCCTATTCTTAATTAAGTCAATTCACCAACTTGTGAAATACAGCCACTTCAGAGATAAAAAGCTATAAAATATTCCAAATGTTCTCTCCCCTCCCTCTCTCTCAGTGTGTGTGTATGTATATATGTATGTATGTATGCATATTCAAATATCGACATTTGCTTGTGGTTCACTTCATTACCTGTGAACATGACACTTTTGTGATTTTATTGCTGTAATCTCTCTCATCAGTTATCAAAACATTCCTTTGAAGGTTAACAATGCTCTGTATATTTTGATGAGGGAATCAAAATTGTTGATAGCTAAGAATTTGAACTGTGCAAAGAGTTATTGTCTTAGCTACAGCAACTATGTCTGCTGTGACATAGGAAAGACCAGATTTACACTGCACTTTATTTACTGAAATTTGTCCCATAGCAAAATGTTTCACATCCTTCTTGTCTGAAAATCATTCCTGGACTTCCTACAAAATTGTTATGCAGTTTCACTCCAGCAGTTCAGCTCATTATTCTTGTTGAGAGAGGCAAGGGGTCTGCAACAGAAAAAAAACCTGCTGGTGTCAAATCTTAAGAGTTTTTTTCCAGGCTTCCCAACACATAAAGGGTATGCCAAAAAGAGTTAGATAGTGCAATACTAATCCTTGACTGCTTAGGTTTCATTAAGATGTATGGAGACATAGCCCATTGATAATATTATTCCTGGAGATATTTTATTAGCTGTACCTTCTATTCACCTTGTTAATTGGATATCAATGGGTTTTGATGGACAAGCATACACTGAAGATTGTGTAGATTGTTCTGCATATTAAAACTTGCACCATCATTTTATGATCAATTTTTCTTCTCAGATGCATCTGCTTTGATTTTATTTTCAGGTCTGTGCAATTGACATTTAGGCACCAACTTAGGTAGTGGGATTTAGGGTCTTCGGCCTCTGATACAGTCACTGGAGCACACAAACACCAAGTCAGGTTTTTCAGTGCTCTTAGATAGTAGATGTCAGAGCTAACAACATTTAGAAATCAAAATACTTGACCTCGATACCTAAAACTTATCCACCAATAATCAAGCAATAGCAATTTTGGCTGTAAGTAATTTCAAATGCAAAATCGTCCTTGCAGTTCTTTGCAACCTTGGCCTGAAGGAAAAGAAAGCAAAACCAGGTTTTGTCCTTAATGCACTTCAATATTATAATCTCTGATAACATTTGCTGGGAAAAAAATTGTTTATTTGTAGCAGATATAACTGCTATGGAAAACAAAAATCTAATAGGCTGTTTTCTATTTGAACACATGTTGTCTTTGAAGCACAGGGTTCTGCTTTTTGTGCCCACAAGCTCGAATCAGACAGTGATGTTTTAGAATTCCATCATAATAAATTATCACAAAGGACCAAATTTACATGAGGACACTGCCTAGTGTGAAATGTTTTCCTGACACCTTTTGTGTGATAAACCAATCCCACATAGTAATCTGCCCCTGAGCACAAATGTGGTATCTTCACAACAAATGACTTCTTGAAGTATTTTTTTATGGAAAAGATGTCTTATGAAGAATAATTAAACACAGAAGTGATTGTTCCAAATCGTGCATTCTATATCAGACCAGAATAATATTCACAAGAGGACCTTACTATACTTTGGCAGACAGCTTGTCCATTTACAAGGAGGTTCTCAGCTGCCATTGATTTCCCTAGGTGTCTATATCTTTAAGCCCAAAGAAAACATGGCTCTTCCTTACTCTAAAATTATTTTTTTCCTGTGTATCAAATACTACATCATACATTAACAAAGAAGAAAAAAGGTATATGTGAAAAAGCAAATGCAAAAAAAGAAGTATTACAAAAGATGGATAAAGTAAAAAAAAGGACATCGTCAATGTCAATATATTGCCAAGTTATCCACAAAAAAGATTACTTTTTTTTTCTTTTATCATAAGTTTGTACCTGGAAGTTCTTTCTGTTTCAGCTTGTAGTTGCTTGTGTTGCTTTAGAAAAAAAAACAAACAAACAAAAAAAACAAACACAAAAATAAAACACTCATTTCACTATCTTTCAAATGACATATAATTTGGGTAAGAGGTAACTGGTTTTTATGGGTCATGTTGAGGGTGGTTTCTTAAAGGCAAAAGAAGGAAACATCTAGGTAGCTAAATTGGCTAGTGATGATTTAGAAGACTGTTAATTACATATCAAGTAATGTTTTGATGCTTAGAAAAATATATTAAATGTTTCAAATTATTTTTATCCAGAAATAAATATCCTAGTTATTAAAAAAAAGCCTTTCAAACTGCATGTATCCACATATTTTAAAAACAGCTTGTTTAAACCTATATATAAATACATATTTTATAGTAATAGCAATAACATTGATAACATTTTGGTTTCCTCCAAGATCCTCCTAACATATTCTAGCCCTGGGGAAATATAATACTGAATTCCTGAGGAAAATAGCATCCAATATAAAACATTTCTTAGATGGAATACTAGGATTTGATACAATCTCTCACTTTTCCTGTGGCCTATCTTCTAATACATTTTCTGCACATCAATAGGTTTATAAATGTATATTAAAAAATGGAAACAACTAAAAATGAATCTTGCAAAACTCATAGAAGAAAGGTAGCTCATGTTTTTGTATATTTATTGATGTACATATGTATTTGTGGTTGTGTATGGGAGGGTGTGTGTGTTTTCCTATTAGCTTATTAGGTATTATCTCACCGATAGAGAAAATTCTGTACTAGAGCAGGAACTGCCAGGTCTGACTACTTACTGCCAAGTCAAGGGACTGTGGGTGGACATTTCATTTAGAAAACCTAGATGCCTAGTTATCTTTTAATTCATGTGCACAAAATACAGATATTTTGTGAAGGAGTGGTATGGATGTGGACTAAATAGAAAGTACACTCGTTAGCTCTAGACTAAAATCATAGTTTGGAGATGATTATTGACTTCTTAATGGACATGAAATCTGGGCCTTTCAAAGAGTTTTTTTAATTAAGTCTAACTGTACATTATTGCAACTGCACAAATTTATACATTCATATCAGTAGTAAGTAGATGAACTCAAACCTATAGTGCATTATGTATACAAAACCAGATCTATCTATTTTGGCAAATGTAACTTAAATCTAATTATTTATTGTTCTATAACTAAAAATAGTCACTTCTTAATATTGAATATGACCGCTACTCTTCCCTGGTAAATACAGATTGCATATCATTGTGTAGAATATGGATATTATAGATTGGCAAAGTAGGACTCCACACAGATTTTATTATTTAACTGAAAAAGTATCATTTAAACATTGTTTCAGTGCTATTTATTGGAATTAAGATGATTCACTTGAGCTGTCAGAATAAAAGAAAAAATAAGACTGAAAAGGTGAAAATAATAATTTTTTCAAGAAAGCCATCAAGCTGAAGCCAGCTTCTTAGAGGATTAAACATACTGCATTTTTTAAAAAGCCAAAATCTTGTGCTGCTTGGGAAATTATTTTTTAAATAATTATTTTGGAGCTTGGCAATAAAAAAAAAATGGAAATTCCTTCCTAAAATATGTATACAGTGGTATTTCAGGTTTTTATGCAAAGTGAACATTTTTCCAGAAAGATTTTTATTTAAACTGTTTCATCAGTTTTTTATTCCAAGCAATCACTTTCTGAGTATTTGACTTCCAAGAAAACATGCTGGTAGCCTAAATACAACCAAACTACAAACCCAAAATACTGTGTTTGTTTATATGCTTTGATCTTGTGCTAAAACAGTAAAGAAAACAAGTTTTTGGCTAACAGCTCTCTCACTGTACTTAGATTTACAAGCTCCTGCCAGCAACAGACTTAAAAAATGCTACTTCATGCTGTAAACATCTAAGATTCTCTTATCATAAAACTCTTTCAGCAAACTGCATTCCTCATCTCCCTGCCATTGACCTGAGAAAGCTTTCTTATGCTGTAATATAACCTAGAGGACCCAGTTCCATTATACTAAATTCTTTAGTGAAGAAATCACCATACTAAGATACTTTCTGAGGAACACAATAATGGTTGTTTTCCGAATAGTTTTTTAATGCCTAAGAAAAGTCACTGCTCCACAAGAGTTTCAAAAAAGCATGATTTTTCAGGAGCCATATATTAATATATATTCATATATATTAGCCTTCAGCAGGGTTTTTTGCACAGAGTATTTTGAGTGTGTTTATACTGTATAAAGAGCTTAGGTCAAAAGCCTGTGTTCGAACTATAGCTTTCTTGCCATACCTTGTGCTAAGTCTCTAAGTTTAAGACCAATGGCTTCTGAAATCATCGCAGGAAGGCATTCTCTGCCTCCTGTAGTCAAGCCCCAAACTGAAGGGGAAAGGAGAATGCTAGAGTTGTCCTCCTCTCACTCCTGAGAATGAGGAGTGAGGGATAGCAGACAGGCAGTGCTGTTGGCACTTCTGGAATGACGCCAGAACCTTTACACGGAGGAATGAGGGAACCCTATTCACATAATACGTACTTTCAGTGGGATAAGTTTAGTTCAATTGTTTCAAGTATGATTTTGATCAGTGGTCATTCAACCCACTTGCATACTTCCCTTGGAAGTTATCTTTCAGTACCTGCATGGCATTAAGTAAACTTGTAACTGCATATATTCTCTATTTAGCAATGAGAGAGGAAGAAATACAATGTGTACAGAAGTAACACTGAGTACCAAAGGGAAAGACACATTAGAAATTTGAGGAAGTAATTTTAAAAGGGTACTTTTCAATAACTATGTTCTGGTACTTGAATATATGTGTATTGGAATGAAACCAAATAGGTGTTATTGAAATCATCTAAGAAACAGTATATTTGATGGATCAATACGCTTGCAAATATATTTTCATCTGTGTATACTCAAAATGGGCAGGATTAATGTGTTCCATAAATGATTTGTTAATGTTCTAAAGCACTGTATATGTAACAGAGCCCTATCAACACCCAGGTTATTTCAGACTGCTAATGGCCAGTTTGCCATTATATTAAAACCATTCACTACCACGCTATTTTTTAGTAAGTTGTAGGTGAGGGATAAAGTGAGAAATAGTCCTGCATTTTTTCTTTAGATGTTCAATTAAATCTTTTAATTTTCTTTAGAGAGTGTGAATTTTCAATTTTAAATTTAAAAATTTAAGAATTTAAGAATTTTTCTTGTTTACTCTTTCCAAAAAAATAGCACTCTTGAGGATGCTAAATCTGTTCATTTAAACTGTGCACATCTACAACAGTATTTTTATTCCCAGTTGAAGAATGAAAATTCTCATAGACTGTGAAAACACGGTTCACACGTTTATTAGTTTTCCCCAATCTATAACACAACAAGAACAACATCAACACCAGATACCTGGATTCTGCACAAAAAAACCCCTACCTTGGCTATCTTAAGAGTGATCACTTCTTTCAGAAGGAAGTATTTTACCAGTTTTTCCACAAATATCTGTATTTTTCAGAAGATTAAAGTCTGCAAATTCCTGGCAGGAAGCAGCTTGAAATACGTGTTTAGAATAAAGCCCAAGCTCAAGTCTCGCAAACTATGATGAGAATTAAGAGCATGTTTAACTGCTGTCTATGACATCATGGTTATCTAAGTCCAGGTCTTACTTTGCACAAGGAGGTGCAGCCTTTTTTTTCATTAATGCAAGAAAAGGCCACTACTCGACAGAAAACGGTTCAACCTCAGAATGTCAGTTTGCACAGTTGTAATCACTATTCCCTCAATGAAGATATTTTTGCTGTTTCTAATTTTCTCTCATACCAGGAAATTGAGATCTAAAAGTAAAAACTTGAGATTTAGCAACAAAAAAACTGACTTTGTTCATCAGTGGGTATTTTAAAATAACGGTCTCCAATACCTGTATTATTGCAAACATTCAGAGCATGCTACTCTTTTTATCAGACTCAGCCTCATTGACTTTTTCTGTGGTTGTCATCCCTTTTGTATAGAAAATCTGATTTGACATACAATGTAGGTTTGACATTTTACTCAGTGTTCACTAACATAGAGCAAAAAGCTCTGCATTTCTATGCCAGATTCGGTATTTCCTTTAGACAGTTTACATAATCTTAAGATCTATTTTGATGTATCGTTATTTCCTGTGACTCCAATATTCAACGTCTATTTCCATCAGCAAGGCAGCATCTCCTCCCCAAGCAAATGTGAGGAAAAACTTCCTGCCATTTGTGTAAGAACGCATTTGGGCACAAATATGGTTTTGTGCAGGTTGAGTGGAGCGGGAATGCCTGCATCAAGAATGGATCCAGAGTACTGAGGTCTGTGCAGCCTGTGCTGTAAAAGTCTTACAGGACGCCTTGCCAAGAGATTGTTATGTCCATTCTGTATAATCATTACAAATGATTTTTTATATCTTCCTTCAGAACATTAATGGAAGTAGTAGGCCATAAAGAACGTTTTTTTTTCCTGCAGAAAGGAAGCAGTCCATTCTCTCCTTTTAAGAAAGAAGAAAAACCAGAAAAAAATCTATGATAAAGTGTTATATTAATTATGCAAGAGTAAGGATACACGACAGTATAAATAATTATCAATACAGTATTCAACATCTGATTTTCATGTCTACATTTAAGTTTGGTTTATTTTTGGTTCATGTTTTTGCCTTTATATAATGCTGAAAAAGAAGTCACAAAGTGTGATCGTGTTTTCTGTTCAGGGTAAGAGATCTTTTGATCTCTATAAACAAACTTTCAGCATTTTGAAGGATCACATTCCATACAGTGGATGCAAATACACATTGGAAATGATACCTGATAACAGTCCGTGTGTGCTAGCAGGCAATTTTGACTCTGGGCTTTTGATATTGTGTATGATATTCTCATGAGCAAACTAGGGATATATGATCTAGTTCTAGAAATTTTTCTCAGTTATTTTCAATGGTTTGCTTTTAAAATGCAGGTGGGTACTGAGTAGGATTCAGCAGGTGTTTATTCTGGACTTTTTATTACTAAACATACTAATTAATGATCTGGATGATAGTATGAATAATATCCTTACTATATTCAGTAAGGATGCCAAGCAAAAGGCAGGAGGGAGTTGGGCATGCTAGGGAGTAGGGTTAAACCTTAAAAAAATAGAATTGGATTTGAAAAAATATGATGAATTTCAGAACATTCAGAAAGACTGACCAGTAGTCTTGAAAAATATTTTCAAAGGAAAAGTGAAAAAAATGCAGTTTATGCAGTTTAGTCTGAGAGGAATAATTCCAAGTTTTCAAACATGTACTGGTGGAATGAGTCAGGGAATTGCTGCTATTTCCGTTTTGTAGGATGAGAGAGATTTATCACAGCTTCTTAGATTAATTAATTTTTGATAACTCGGAAAAAAAATCCTATGGTAGGAATCCCAGGGCACTAGAAAAGTTTGCTGTGGTCAAATATGCATATGACGTCCCTTCAATGTTGCTTTCTATGAGTGATAGATAAGTGCTATGTATAAGTTAAATAATGGGCTGGAATTCAACAGAGAACTGTTCAGTTAAGCTTTTGAAGACAAAAGTAAAAAGGCAGTGTCCTACATATCTTTTTATTTGTAAGAACTAATGTAAATTCATTCATTTAATAGGTTAAAGGGCAATGGAAACATCTGATACCACAAAAATAAAGACATCCATTTTTCATTATTTAGATGAGAAAAAAATATGAGGAAAACCACACCTATTAAAGGTAATGAGAAATCAGGCATATGAGTTAAAAAGCAAATGGAGAAAAAGTAATGGGAAATTAGGAGTATTGCTTAAAAGATCAAAAGAAAATGAAGGGAAAAAAGGTGATTTCTGAGGATGTTATATAAAGTTTATAGCCTCTTTTCATCTCTGTCTCTCAAGTTCAGTTTTCTGACATGGAAGTCCACTGCTAAGTAGTGACTTTCTGGAAAATATTCCTAAGAAAAACCTGAATCTTATTACTTTTCATGTTATATGGTCTTGTATTGCTTACAACATACTCAGAACTGTAACTGCATTGAAAATCTCTTCAAATTGCTGGGACTGCAAGAGACCTGTAAGGCTTTTATTCCTCTTTCCCGTTTGTCTGCTTGTCTTTTTTGTGTGTTTGTTTTGTAAACATTGAAGAATAGCATCATTCTCTTATAGTGTCCTCTTTTGCAACTATAAATGACATGGACCATATAGTAACAAAAAAATGAGATCTGAATCATCCCTTCTCCACTGAAATGTAAATTGTGTGATTATCTCAGTTACAGACTAGATCCTAGCATTTACCTATGTTAACAGATTTCTGTTTCAATGTTTCTCTATGGTTTTAAGTTTTCAGGAATCCTAGTGCCCCAAAATAGGAACTTCCTAATATATTTTAAACAGTGACTCATCAAGAGAAAATAAAGTGATGTAGTTCTGTATCATCCATATACACCACTTAGTAAGTCAAGTGTATACTGAAGGAAATATTTCTCATACTGTGAAGGCTTATACTCACATCTTGTCCTTAACTGGCTACCACAGTTTATTTTCTCAGATGAAATAAGGCTTCAGGAGCTGCTTTGAGGCCATACAGTGACAGGAAGTACAGAAATTGTAGGAATTTAGTATTTGACTCTTTTCAGCACTATAAAGCTCTCAGAACTAGGACTGAGAACACAAAATCTCCCTAAAAATCTGTCAGAGAAAAATGTAACCTATTGTCAGGGTGAAACCTGAGGCCTGGGTACATTGTTGGGGTGTACTCATAGAATCAGACAATAGGCAGAAAGGGACTGCATGAGGTCTCTCATCCAGCCTCCTACTCAAAAGCGGTGTCAGCACTGACTGAATTTAAACCAAATTTTGCCTGGCCTGGCCAGCTTCAAGGATAGAACCTTCACAACCTCTCTGGGCAATTCATTCCAATCCTTAATGACGCTCATAGTGAATTATTTTTTTACCCCACTTTCATTAATGACCCTTTTCTCTGGCACTGCCTCTGAGCCCCCTCCCTGGGGTTCCTGGGGAGCTGCTCTGTGTGCAGCCACTTTCACGGCCCTCTGGGGACTCACTCAAGTTTATCAATAACTTTCTTGTATTGGGGCCTCCCAAAAGAACGCAATGCTCCAGATGTGGTCTGATGAGGGCCAGGTAAAGGTGAATGATGATCGCCTTACTCTTTGCCTTCATCACTGCCAGGACCCGGTAATCCTATTTCTTCCTGCTTCCCTGCCAGTCAGTCCCCAGCCCTTACCTTGATGGGGGATTAGTCCACCCCATATGCAGTACTTTGTATCTGTTCTAGGTGAATCTCGTGCTATTCCTGTTGGCCCACTCCTTCAGCCTGTTGAAGCCTCTCTGAATGGCAGCCCTGCCCTCAAGCACATTGACAGCACGTCCCAGCTCAGTGTCATCCGCAAACTTGATGGTGGTGCATCCAGTCTCCTCTAGTATAGAATTTTATTAACAAAAAAAATGTAAACCTGCTAGCTAAGCCAGACTGAGAATAGCTATAATTAATATTTCTTTTACATTAAAAAAAAAAAATTAATTGTAAAATACCATCACTGGCAGCTTCCCAAGGGTATATTTTATTTTTTTAATTTATTTGTGTCTGCTTTGTGTGCTAGGTGCTTTGTGTACCTTCTCATGGTAAAAACAAAACAAAAACAAAAACAAAAAACCCAAAACAACAACAACAAAAAACAACAACAACAACAAAAAAACAAATCAAAAAAATCCCAACCCCAAAACCCACCAAACTGCCAACTGCCTTTATTTTCAAAGGAAGCTAGTTTAGTTCCCCAGTTCTCTTACAGTAAAGGCTAATGAACTAATGAGTTCATGTTTAAACACAATCCCATTAGAACTTCAGTAAATTAAACTGCAATTTAAAGCAAAAGTAACAGAAAAATATGTAAGTTCAAATAAATTTAAACATACGAAACACTATAATGTCTAGTCAGGTTAGGATACTGAGTATTCTTAGCAATTGTAATTATCAAACAATTGTGCTAGTATTAAAATTGATCATGTGATAGTCATGATTAGGCAGCATTGCCTAGTTTGAAATCTGAAGGCCCTGAGATGTCTGTGCTATTATTCCAGGGGCTTGGACTAAAATGAATATTAATGTATATAATAATTAAAAAAAAAGGCAAGAAAAAGGAAAATGAAATTAAACCAACTACTGTGAGAAAGCTTCATTTTGATTATCCCTGTATCTACTGTCACAGTCAGATACATAGAACTAGGTAGAAATTAAAATGGGAGAATCCAAAAATTTATCCACTTGAAGTGTACCATTCTCTGACACAGTAGTGAATCCACTAATGAACTGATACTGCAAGAAATCATTAGAAGGAGGCTTTCAAGTACTTTTAAATTGTTGGTTAAATGTTACACACTCCTTTTTCTTTAGAATAGTGTCTCAGAAGCTATAAACCAAGATTTATTTTCCTGAAACTTTTGATCTTTTTCGTTCAGCAAATACTGATTTAATTTTTCATACTTTTCCCAAAGAACAAGACAAGAAACTAATGTACCCTTTCATCTTTGTCAGATGATGTCAACAACAGTGAGGTCAGAGTGAATCCAGGAATAAAGGCTAACATGCTGCTTTTTCATCTGGATGTTTAGCAGTAGGCACCTGCACCATTATTTAAACTAGAATTCAAAAGGAAATGAAATTGTTGGGTTTTTCAGAGGTGCCTCTGTCTCTGAGGTTGAATGTTTGCATAACCACCAGCAAAACATTTACTTATTTATGTATTATTCATCAGGGTCTATGAAATTGTTTCTAGGAAAAAGGAGAGATGTGGCAAAGCTAACAAGTTTAGATTCAAAACTGAAATTTCACGGACCACAGTGGAGATATGGGAAATCAAAAATTCAGAAATTTTAACTTGTTTTAAAGCTGATTAACCTACTGGCCCTGAAATAGTTTTCTATATGTGAAATTTCTTTCTTTCCACTCTTGAAATAGATAAGCTCACCCAACTGCCCAGAGTTTGGCTTTGAAGTACTCAGGCAGGGAAACATGCAGCTACTCCAGTGCTTCTTGGACACTTTCTCTCTGAAGGGTGAGAAAGAGCACTGCTGTGCCTCTACACTGCCAGCTCCTACTCTTCTCCACTCAGGCTTCACCAGACAAGAGAACAAAAAGTGGCATTTCTTGCAGGCAGAGTGCATTGTTGAGATCTGAAGGGATTTAAGCCACAGGTTACAGTGCATTAATAGGTGCACTCTTTGTTTTTGTAAGTGTAATTTTCTATTTGAATGTAAAACCATTCTTACTTTCATTTAAACAAACATTGTTCTTTGAGACTGCTGCAGTCAGTTGCATTTCCTAGGTGTTCATTCCAGGCTGCTCCAGCACAGCAGTAATGTAATATGTGGACAGTTTTTCCACAGAGGAAAAATACTGTTTAACACTGTTTAAAAGAGACAACAGATGGGGAGACTATTTCTCAAAATAATCCTCCCTAATGGACATTGCAGTCACAATCCTGCAGAAAGAAAGAGGAGAAAAAAAACACTCTTTGCAGCATCTGTGAAAGGAAATTCTGGGAAAACAAATAAATTGGGCTTTTTTAAACAGACAAATGACTGCACAAGGACCCAGAGTTATTTATACATAACAAGATATTTGCTTAGTTACTTCCTTCCATTTTGTTTATGGATGGTTTAACTGAATTTTCAGATGTGTCCTGTCAGATCACGTTCCCAATCCTGGTTCTTTTACACTGCTTCAAAGTACGGACAGAAATTCGCTTAAGCAGCTGGGAAATTCTTGGCATCAGGACCCGAAAGTAATGCCAGCAAAGCTTAGGCCATGTTTTTTGCCACTTATTCTTGTCCTTCTCACCAACATAGAAAGCAAAATGTTGAAATAGAAAATTCTCCCTTTTCTTGCTTAAAGGCCATCCATTTATATAAATATTTCTCGTCACTTCTCCCTTTGGTAGTGAATAAACTATTAATCTGTCAAACTTCACAGAGTTCTAGTTCTGTCCCCATTAATTTTTTAGTGTAATTAAATCATATTTTCTTTATTCTATTTGTTGATCTGGGCAGCGTCTCATATATTCCTTTGTAGTATCTAGAGGCTAATTATAATACTTGTTCTGCATCGTAACATTCATTACAGCTGCTCTCTAACATTTTGCTTCTGTGTTTATAAGGAGACAGTTTTCTTTTTTCTCCACAGCTCTCTTTTTCAAAAGTCTTGCTATTTCCAGAATTTGCATATTCATTGTTTGATTTGGTCTATTAAATTGTATGGAAATAAACATGGATTTTCCCTGTAGCAAAATGTCACAGTATGAGCTCCAGTACTGCTAAAATGAGTTAAACCAGGGGAATGAAACAGCAAAAAAAAAAAAGTGTGCTGGAAATAGGAATAAGAACAGATGGCCCAAGTTAGCATTTTTAGATATTATATTACATAAAGTGGTAGGAGGGAAACTAAAAAGGTAAATAGCAACCTTTTTAATAGTAGAAACGTCTGTTGATGCTCTCTTATCCAAGCTCATCTACAGTAATGAAGTAAATAGATAGCCTTAATAAATGGTAGTTATTCTCTCTGCCTTGTATGGATATGAAAACTGAAAATCACACTGCTAAATAGTACCAATTTCAACATGAAACTGGTTAATTAGTTAAATTGGAATTGCAAGGATACCTACAATAATTATGAGTATCTGTTCTTTGTGGCTTTTTAAGACTTTTGCATTTATTTAAAAGAAAATATTTATTATTTTACATGATCAGATCTGCACGATTCATTTTCAAATTAAATTCACAGTAATATCCATCAGAGACACTCGGCCACAATGTTTCTCCAAGGGAAAGAGGAGTGTCTCTAGTTTCTGGCTTGAAGCTGTCTGCCACACTTCATGCTCGATTTCTCCGCTATCTAACTCTTTATTTTGGAGCTCAGTTACTACCCAAAATTTTGTAACATTGCCAAGAAACTTCCAGCTGAATTCAGACAACACTTCTTGTTTTCTTGTGTGAAAAGAAAAACAGAGTAGACTCACTTGCAGATTCTGCACAGTGAAAGGTTATTCAACATAGTGGCTGGGACTAGACAAAAGCACTTTTTTTGTGTCATTATGTAAAATGGAAACTGAACATATCCTCAGGTGACTGTTAAATTGTCACTGGCATCATATTAAAACACAGTTATACATATAAGATTAAAGAATGTAGGTCATGTTTAAAATTTAAAGAGTAGTACCAGAGATGCAATGATTCTGAAAATAGTCTGAGATAGTGGTTAATCATTGTATCATGCCTGAGAAAGTCGCAATCCAAAACATTGAAGTATTTTGAAGTACTTAGCTTTTAGGCAGCTGGTTAGGATATGCTCTTTGGAGGTATGCAATATAGATTTGAATCTATTTAGGCAGAAGAGGGCCTTGAACCTGCAACAGAAATACATGTTTTAAAGCTGTTTTTTAATGAAAAATGCAGGTCTGCTTGGTTTAAAAGAGAAATCAGCCATATCTGAAATTTGTCAAAACGCTTTTCATTATATATGCTCCAAAAACCTTCACCAGCCTGATTAGCTAGGATAAGAATGGGAGCAGAACATAAAATGTACTACTTCTGGTGATGTTTAGGAAGACTAGGTACAGAACTGATCAGCATGGTCAAAATAGGTAGTGGGGGTAAAAGTAGAATCAGGAGCATCAGGAATCTCTCGCTGACAGCATCTGGGCCCCATCAGTGTCACACAGAAGCTGAATGACTGCTGTCAAGAGTCATACATCAAAATGTAGGTGACTACTCCTAAAATGAAAGTTCACTTCAGGTCCTTGAATCCTTTTCTGAGTCTGGACAAATACACTGAAGATATAAATAAGAACAGAGGATGAAGAAAGGGTAAAATGAAAAAGAATTTCTAATATATGCATTTACCTACCAAAGATTGAGCATTTTAGTGAATCCATTAAGACCCAAAGCACAGTAGGAGTTACATCTTTAGATGGTAAAATTTAGTATTGAAGTCAGATGTTCTTCACTAATTTATTAGCTAAGAAACTTTTCTTATTCATTTAAGACATGCTATCTCTCTTCCTGTCTAAAGCAAATTTTAATACAAGTATTAAACACATTTCATTGAGCCATTTAGTTTGGCTACAGTGCATCTTTCCAATTAGATTTGACCTGAGCAGCTGTTCAGAATATAGCCATAAACCTCTTTTTGACTGTGCCTATTTGATATGGAAAATCAGATAGTTTCATTATATTCATAGCTTTGAAGAAAGTAATGTTGCCCTACATTATAGACAGCTGTTTTCCTTTACCTTCTGATGTCTTTGCCATTTAAAGTATATGTCATTTACAAATGCTAGGCAAAATGTCATGGGAATCAAAGTTCTCCTGTGAGCAACTATGGTGGGTCATGTTCATCTGTGCATTGAGAATGAATGCGTAAATGATTTATTTATGTCATTTTATGTTTTGTTTTTGTAATTAAGTTTAATATCATGTACTTATTGTATATCTTCAAAGAATTCTTTTCAAATAGATAATGGATAATTAAATTACACAATTTCTCTAAGATAACATAATTTTAAAGAGTGCTCTGAATGTGGCTTAGCATTAACAGATTTAGCTGCCTGAAGAAACTGTCTCTCTACTTTTAGAAGCTTTGTTTATACCAGGAAAAAAAAATCAGAAATTGTTTGCTCTGGATTTGCTTCCATTTATGCCAGCAATATTTGTTTAAAAGCATAGGAAAATGTTGATGAGAGCATGATTCAGACAAAACATAGACAAAGGCGTTTATCTAGATGAAGCATAGTTCATTGGTTCACTTAATAGATACATTAAGGACTAAAATAAAGTACATTATAAAATAGAGCTGAGCTATACTCAGATCAGAAGACCAGACTATCATCAGATCCTCACTTCAGGTGAACCTCTAGAGTTTGTAAGCTTTAACACAGTAATGGCAGGATTTTTCAGATTTTCAAGCAGTTTTTAGATGTCTTTCACAGTCTCCATAAACTTTCTGTAGACATTTTGTTGGCCTACTTGCCTACTCACTGACAGAGTACTGCTGGTAAATTCAATTTAAGAGCTATACTTTCACAAGCATTCAATGACTTTTCTAGCCTTGGATTATATTCCTGCAATAAATTCTAAATTTCTTCCTAAATCTTGCTGTGAATATTCTGTTGTTTGAAGACCAGATAAGAATTGTAAAAAATAGCTACCCAGATAAAATCAAGCACACCATTAATTTTGAGGGGATTTATATTGCATCAGAGGCATAATAGGAAGAAAGACCTCAGGAAATGAACCTTTAAAAGTACACAACTCACTGCCTAGACTCAGCCAAAGGCTTTTTTTCTCTCTGCAGCTTTTTGGGAAGTTTTCTTTCCCTACTCACCCTCAATTTCTTGGACGATACTGTACTCTTCAGCATCAAAATATCTCTTATCAGTGATGCCTCAGAGTAGATTAAAGGAAGCGATGGGGTTTTTTCCATGTGATTATTAACTTGTCTTAGCTTAGCTGAGAAATGCTTGTATCAATTCCAGAAGTATGTCCACCAAATGGGTGATCAAATTTCATCAAATTCAAGATGAATCTATAAATACATCTGTCCATAATGAATTAGTATAGGGCTTAAATATATTTTCACATCTGACCTGATTTATTAGTCTTCATGCCATATTTATTTTATTTTATTCTTGATGAAGTTTTATAACATTAGAAGGAGAAATATATCATGATTAAGACAAATATATATATTCAACTATTCTTTTATGTACAGATGCTTACCTCCTAGAAGGCCACAACAATGTAAATGACTTATTTCCAGCGAGGACAATTTTATTTTGTTGCAGAATAATTCTCATTTAGTGTAGTGGTAGAGAGGAAAAAACGAAGTCAAGAGTCAACTGATAATTTTTCCATAGCAATTGAACCAACTGTAAATAACACTATCTGTTAAATATAACTGGTTTTGATAGAAATATTCCAATAAACTCCTTTCAGGCTCTGCTGAACCAGCAATGTATGTTAATCCTATCAGAGGGAGAGAAACTCTTGTAGAAATACAATAAACAAGCCTCAAGGCAAGGTGAAGAGTCTACCATTATATTAGTGAACCTAGAAGTGGATCTGAGTAGAAAAAGGCCTTTAAATGGTCCGTTATCATCCATACAGTAACTGCTTAAATTGTGTTAGCTATTGTAGTTGTATCTTGCTTTTTGAGAAGAGTGATTTGTTGTAGTAGACCATTCATATCATGATACAAAAATAATAGCCAATGATCTTTTATAAACTGTCTTATAATTTAGGAACCATACACTCTATTCTTTAATTTTAATTAAGTTTATTCCCCTTGATTGAGCGGACATTACAACTAAACTGGTGAAATAAAAGTAGGTAAAAGGACACCATGAAGGTTTTCTGTACTGAGTATTTTCTGTTCCTATGTTTCCGGAAACTTTTCAAACTTTTTGCTGTGCATATACATCAAGTAGCTGCTAGAGTCAGGAATATCTCTGACATCAAGTAGCTGCTAGAATCAGGAATATCTCTGGTGCCAAATCAACTAGTTTTTTCTTTTCCTGTAGGCTTGCACTGACTCAAGGTAAATCATACAGCGGTATATATATTTATCATAGGGTAAAGGGGTTGTAAACACAATGACAGTAAGTATGCATAGCTATGTATGTATTAGTTGATGATTAGGCTGTCTACTATGAGCAAGAAAAGTGAGAGTAATGTACTTAGACTGTATATGCTTGGATATTGTTAGCATAACACTGGTAACATTTTACTTCTCTAGTTGCTTTTAAATTCCTACCTGCCTTTTAGCTTCATTTTCACTCTCATCTTCTTTATTTTCCCTTGGTATTAATTCAGTTTCATTAGAAATAAGTTCTTTTCCACTATTTTGAAAATAAGGTTCAATAATGAGAACAAAGGTGACATGGATTAACTACAAGGATTTTTCATTTTGGGCTAGTATAATGGATCCTAGAAATAAGGCGATTTTTCCCCATGATTACTTACCATTCTTGCATGAGTTCCATTAAAAATTATAATGCAAATGGCTGATATTATGCAGGAGGGTAAGAATAGAAAGTTTCAAAACATTTCAAAGTACCCTGGATGAATCACAGTTAATACATTCTGGTAATACATATAAACTTGGGAATAGAAATAGGCTACAGCAATTTTCATGACAAGTAATATGCTTCAAGAAGAAAAACAAACTATTGGTAGGAATTATAGGCATCAGAATACTTCATGAGCCAACTTTAAATCAATATTAACATGAAACATTCACAATGAATACAAAGGAACATGGGAGTCGATATAAAACATTCATCTATTAAATCATTTACGGTATTTTTTTTTCCTGTTCATCTATCCTACTTTCAGATTATGCTCATACTCTTTTAAACTTGTTCATTTTTTTTTCAGCAATGAATGGACAACTGCTTTGTATACAGGTTTTATTACTAAAACTAGATAAATCAGTGATGGTTTCAGTTCAGCTATCTAACAGAAAAGAAAATTAGAATTAGTCCAAATACCATCTTCATATAACCTGAATGTTTCTTTTTTTTTTTTTTTTTTAAATTATCAAACACTTGAAGCAATAGCAAAGGCAACAAAGAATTAGATTCACAAATTGCCAAAAGCCCAGAGAGGACCCTTCCTCTCTCTTCAGGAGAAAAAAAAAAAAAAAAAAAAAAGGTTTAAAACTGTGATTTATCCAGCATTCTGTAACACCTGGCTTCAATTCCTTCCACCACATAAGGGCATCTCAACCTACAGCACCTACAAAAGCCTTCTAACCAGTGCGTTTTGGGGTAACATGGAGTAAGGTCCTCACTCACCATTTCCCCTGTGTGATGTTATTGATTTTTGTGTATTCTTTTAAACAATTACTAAACTGAGGAAGAACAGATCTTTAGTGTTGCCATCAGTCTCTTTGTTTCTAACTCCCAGCCTGAATCAGATAAAAATAGAAAAATTAATAGAACTTGAATCACCTACCTTCTGTGAAAGTATCAGGTAAGTACCAGTTTGTTACATTAATGAATACGAACAAAGATGTTCTACTTCTAGGCTTGATCCAAGACTAACAGATGAAGGAGATAATATACAAGTAGGTAGGTAACTTGGGTGCTACCTCTTCTGCCACAGACTGTATGCACAAACTACATGTGTCAGTTCTGTTCTCAGCTGTGAGCGCTATTGTAATACAGATAAATTATCTAGCAAGAATTTAAATCAGATTAGGCTTCTAAGTGCTAGACAAATCTTACGTCAACCATTTGTGTTTCCCTCTTGTGCATAGGATTACAGTGGTTCTCTCTTTAGCTCAAAATGAAGCTGGATCCTCTTAATAAAACTATGATGTCATAACAGGAGATCCTGTATGCAGATTTGCCACTTATAATCAAATCATCACTTCCTCTATCAGTTTGGTAGCATTATGAAGTGACACTTACAAGTAATCTTGATGATTAAATGAGCTGTTCTTCACGACAAGCACATAATTTTCTGTTTTCCAGGAAGAATACAAATCAAGACATAATGACAGAAGTTCTGTACTTGGCGCATCTATGCCAGGTGTAAGACAATTGATCTGGAGTTTTCTTCCTTCTCTACCTGCTTCTTAAATTGTAGTATATCTTTCTTCATGTTTTTATTTGATAGTGAGAAATTATTTTGCTCCCAGATGCAATCTTGACAGTAACTGTGAATAATTAGTTTTGCTAGTAAAATGGGAAGAAAGGAAGGTGAATATGCTGATTCAATTGGTACTATCTGTTTCTTTTGGAATTGTCAACCATCACTGTGACATCAGGCAGTATCTCAATTTTTAAAATTTATTCTATAAGCCTCATGTCAGCAAGTGGAAGCATTTTCTTCACGCAGGCCTCCCACTCAATTGTTATTCACACTATATCTAAATGCCATTCAATGTAAGGAAAGTCTATCTTGTTACCCTTCTTGTTCAATAGGATTGAAGATATTGAGAAAACATAAGAGGTATTTGATATTATGACATCTTTAATAAATCATGATATAACTAATTTTCATTAAACACAAAGTATATGGTTTCTTAATCCCCTTAGTGATAGGTATGTGTAAGAAATGGCAGCAACTCAGTTTATGAAGGACTTTTCAAGCACGGATTTATTCGTTTTCCTTTGATGCACAAGTGTTGAATTTTACTTTCTGCACATAAAGGGCTTTAGCTGCTACAGTGATAGATTCTCTTTATTAGTTTGACAGGTGAGACTTCATCATAGATGGAAGAGGAAAGCAGAGACATATTTTGTTAGCAGGGAACCATATTCACAGCCTTATCTGTATCCATTTTATGAACTTTGAACATTATATTCCTGTTTTCTAGATGTTTATTTTGTTCCTTGCTGGAAAGGCTAGAATTTCTGGTTTTATACAAGGAAGTTATTTCAAATTCTCAAGTCAATTTGAGAACTGATTGCTATCATATAAGGATAACCTACCTACAAAAATACTTAGAAGCTATTTGTAATAGAGTTTCAGAACTCTAAATCCTAAATGTTCATGCCTGTAGCAATAACATTTGCAACATTCATAAACTTAAGTTTGTTTCTGTCATTCAGTATTTGTATTAAAATAATAGTCAGGCTTATGTGAGGTACTTCCTATTAAAAAAAACCCAAACCACAATGGAACATGTGGGGTAACATGCTGGCCTTGTTTGAACTAGCAGGAGTTTGACTTCAATGTCATTTGTTGCCCCTTTTCTTGATATCTAACATTCCAGTCACATGTTACAAAGACAGCAGTACTAACTCCCAATATCTGCAGGTGGTGGCCAAAGAGTTGACCACATATCAGACTGTGAGTGCTTCAGGGAAGATGAGTGAAATGCTTCACTGTTAGGAGGCAGTAGTCAGACTGTCAAGCAGGCAAGCAGAGGACTAGCGGTCTGTGGGTGGAGCTCTCCTCGCCCAGAAGTACAGTAGGAAGGAATTCTGGCTTTACTAGGTCAAAGGCTTGCACACAAGAGAGCAATTCAGCCAGCCTGATTAAGAATTGGAAGAAAAGAAGTATACAATGCTATAAATACATAAAATTTCATTAATTTAAGAAAACGAGTGATGTATTCTACTTATTAATGAGATTTTTCTTTTGCATCACATAATCCTAAATTATCTATTAGTCCACACATCTTTACTCCCGTTTATACATCTCAGTTACAATACATTTGTTTTTCTGTTGCTCACTCAACCTTTGTTGCTTTTTTCCTTAAAGACAATTTAATTTTATTTGTAATAATGTGTTTCAACACAAGCTTTTGGAAAACTCCAAAAATGATAGAAGGAACTTCCAAAATTACAAGTGCTGTCATACTCATCAAAGAAAATTTCTATCAATTCTAAGTGCTTTATTAAGTCTATCTCTTCAGAACTGACTAGTCTATCTAACGTCATCAGTTCTTTTAAAAATTAGAGAAATAGATAGATATTAAAAATTCTGTTCTGTTGGCTGCTAATATAGTATTATTGTTCAAATGTCTACAGCAGTATGTTACTTGATTGTTCTTTTTGTAGCTCAAATGCAATTTTAGATTATGTTTAAAATTATCTGCTCTATTCTTAGTATCAACTGTCAAGCACATGATATTCTGGAAAACTGAAAGTGCTAAACCTCTTATGCAGATTTTTTTTTTTAATGTTATCCCTAATTTTAGCACTGTTAACATTGTCATCTTGCAATTACATAGGGGCATATACAGCATGACCTGCAAATAATGTATCAGCAAAGGGTTTTCCCTCCTACAGGCTTCTATTTCAAATGCTTCATGAAATCAGAAGGTATGTAAAAGTTATTCTGAGCTACTAGCCCACCTACAACATGTCACTGTGGATTGCTGAAAAGTACTATTAAAAAAATGAATTTAAGAGGGTGAAGAGGATAGGAGTCATTATTACATTTGTTGTGACGGGATTTGTAAGCTGTTGGTTAGCAAATGAGAGAATGTAATATTTCAATCTACAGCTTCACCAAATAGTTTCATGAGTTGCCAAGTGCCCAGATGGTCAGTGACTTATCTGAGGGCTTAGATAATTTATTGAAAATCATATTCATTTGTTTCTGTCAAATTTCTGTTTATGAACAATTTGATGTCATCCTGTCTTACTATCTTTCTTCCTATGAGTGAGCGAGTAAATGACGAGATTTGACAAGTCCTTGTTGCTTTGTCCTGTCCTTGGGCAGGAATTCATGGGGGTAGTTTGAGTTCTGGTAGATGGCAAGACAGGACAGGTTGAATGCACAACGTCTTCTGAGTCATTAGGAGACCTCTAGCTGAGAGTAAGGAAAACAGTTGAGCTGGGCCTGGCTGGTACAAAATTCAATAGCTTATCATTCAGCAGACATTGACAAGATCAGTTTGCAGTTCAATAAGGAAAACACGCTTCTGTACAAGGACAATTACAGTATCCCAAACAGTGGTCCAGGTGACCATGAGAAGGATGGAGGGAACAAAGAGGCTCTGTCTGACAACTGACTTTATTTTTGCCTCCCCCCGGCTTCCTCCTTTTTTCTTTAATTTCTCAACTCTTGTTGTTGAAAAAGGTTTTTTTAACTTCTAAGAATTGGACTGGCACTATTAATTGCCACAGACACCAGAGGTCTGATACAACGGTGTAGTTAAAGGTGGCAGTTTGGAAATTCTATGTAGCTGAAAATTGAAATCCTGGACTAGGGATAAACTTTTAAGAATTGAGCACAGCTATGGAAGGAATTGGAAAACTCATTAACTTTGCTTCAGAGTTTAGTCCTGAGTACTTTCTCAAAACCCCCACTCTACAATAATGAACATTAGTGAGGTTTCCTAGCTGAGATTTTCTTTAACGATGAGTTTTGAAACAGAAATAGAAATTATTTTCAAAATGCTCTGAAACAAGTCCAGCCCAGAGAAAGTGTAATTTTGTCATATTCTATATAGCTGTTCTCTCTCTCACCGATGCCCCTGTTGCCTGAGTAGTTTCCCAGCTGTACTGCACTCAGATGATCTTCAATCTTGCTTGAACTTGGGAGGGGATGTTCAAGGAAGACAAATGTAGAGTTAGGTAATTAATTACTCTGTTCTTTAAATTACAGGTAATTTCTCTTAACTGCTTGCTCTTTGATACCACTGGGTAAATGACACTTCTTTTTTCTCATTGAGAGGAAGGAGAGGGAAAAAAAGTAAAAGACTAAAACTGTATTATCAGGATAAACCAAACAAAAATAGCAGCTAACTAAATAAGAAGGGGGGCTGAATAGCTAAGAGATAAAGCACATTAATGAAGAAGGTGAGCCTGACTGATTTAGAGCCAGTATTTAGGACCGGGGAGGAACCGAAATTAGAAATAGACCCTGGTTTTATTTCACTGCATAATAACCTCAATGAACAAAGTGATACACTGGAAGTTACTTAGGAAATCTAAGAACTTGAGGTGCATAAAGCTCTTAAAGCTTAGTAAAAGCATTTCAGGGCATGATATCTCCCTGTTAAAGCAGAATCTGTCTTTTGTTATGTTCTTTCACTGCTTTGGACTTGGGATTAAGATTTTACTTTAGGTCCCAGGTACTAACATAACATGGAAAAAAAAACCAACTGGGAAAGTAACTACCTGCAACATTCACTGGGGCTCCACTACTCTAATAAATTGTATGTGCAGATGGGATGTACTGTCTATCAGAGGAAAAAGAGGACATTTTTAAGCTTAGCTCCATGTTCACAGAGATATTATCATCTAATAATATATTCATCTGTTGAAATCAGTAGGAGCTAGTCAACAGACCAATACTGGATATTTGGGGCCATTGTCTTGCCTTCAGTCACCAGGAAGTTAACAGCAGAGAACGTAATTGAAATCAGGCTCCTCAAGGCATAAACTAATAACCTAGCCACTGGCCTTTTCCTCTGAAGTCTAAACAGCAAAACTGGAGTGAAGCAGTCTTAGCATGAGAGAAAGATGCTACATATTACTAGTGGGAACAGACACAACTTCTAAATCTTTGTAGTATTCAGGCCTGGTGGTTTTATTTATGTTAGAGCATGTTGCTTAGTTCAGTGAGGTTGTCATTCCCTGGTACTGTTGTTGGGCTTCCACATATGGCAGTAAGTGCAAGAAACCTGCTTATGCTCTAGAAAATTAAATCCTGCACTTATCACAGTGGAGTACTGAATGAAAAGTGGAATAGTTGAGTTTAGAGGAACTCCACTGAATGTCTCATATCTTAGCAAAAAAATACAAGTAACCAGAAGAAGAATCCTGCAACTTTGACTCTAATAAAAAGAGATAAGAGGAAAAAATGTGCTGGCTCTAAAATTAATTTTTCTAAGGGCAGGGGGCATAAATGGAAACTGTATGGTGTTCCACAACAATATCACAGCCCACATGACAGTGTTGTGCCCGAGGGTAACGGGGACATACCATTCATTAGATATGTGGTTAATGGCAAATTGTGATAATGATGATGAATCTATCATATAAAAGAAAAGAAAAAAGAAATAGTTATCCAAATGAAGAAAGAAAAACAAGTAAAAAATTTCTGCTCAGAATTATGTATTAATCTACCATTCTGTTGAATTTGTATTCTAGTACCGGTCTTAGTAAAGCACTGTGTGCCAGTTTGGGGTATTTAATGTGATATTTAATTTAAAGCTGTGATTGACTTCTGGAAAATCTAACAAGCATTTAGTTTCAGTTATTAACATCAAAAGATGCAGTATTCATCATCAGTGATTTTAATTAATGTTCCCCTTCAGCAATAATATACAACAGTTAGGTGACCTTGACGAGAGAACATTCCACACTATTAAATAATAGACATCCAAAAGATTATTTTGATTTCTGTGTCTGCCTGATTCATTCACTCCTTTGGCAAAACTTGTTCTTGATAGAATAAAGCCATGCATGCAATGAGACAATTGTTGGAATTTTAATCCATTTTTCTTTAACTTTTAAATTGAAGTTTACCTTCCTTTGAGGGGGGATTATCACTAAATATTAAAGGTCACTTCCTGACGAACTGTTTTTGTCCGCTGACTGCTTGTGCTTTGGAAATTTTCTTACCTTTTCTAGGTATTTCTTATTATATAGAGACTAAAAGTTACAAGTATTAATAACTAAATAGTACATGTTTATAAGACAACTTGCATAAGTGCTCCTCTAGGATACTTTGAATGAAATTATTCACTGAACTTAATCAAAAGACTTGGGGGAAAAAATACTTTTATCTGCCACTTAACATGGAAATGATCCAAAGGTAGGAAAAAGTTCAATAAGACTGAAAAACATCCAAGAAATGTATTTTTATGGTTAAGGATTTGATTTAAGAATTAATGTTTAATAATAAAGAACTTCAAGGAGGGATAAATGATTAAGTATTAGAGGAAGAAAATATTTTGCCTTGAAAAGTTATTCTTTAAAGTCTACAATTTCAGTTCATGGTCAGTTCCAGTCATGAACAGTATGGGATAAATTCATTGTTTAGTTATTGTTGCTATGCTAGTCACATGGAAGAGAGAAACCTTATTCTGGACACAAATACATTGGGCATAACTTTCTTCTTAGAGTGGACTTTTTTCTGCATCTGAGTCCATTGACAGGTTTGTAATAAAAATACCATGAATGAGGAGACACAGCACTGGATCCGCTGTGCTGAAAATAAGTTTTAAGCCTTCCACTTAGAATTTGCCCCTTACCTGCTGAAATAAAATTTATTGAAGATTCTATGCCAAGGCAAGTTCGAATATTTGCTCTTAGATATATCAGGATTTGGCCTTACCACATTTCCCAGGAGGCCATTTCTTAATTCACTTCAGAAGTACATAGGTTTCACTCTATTTACAGTTATTTATTTATTTATTTGGTGCTAATGTGGAAACAGTAAAGAAACAGCAATAGTGGTATTCACTAAATACCAGAATGAACTCTGTCCTCAGATTGCTCCTTATCTTCTCTCACCAGTGGAAAGTTTAACTTCTTAGATTATCTCTGGAAGTTTCCAGTCATGTGCCATGAGGCTGCTGATGCTATCAAAGTTAATAGCAGCCATCTCATCTTATTCTCTCTTCAAACAGAGACGACAGAGATTTTGAGTTTGGTGTGGTAATATGGCCTTTCTCTATGTGTGTTTTACCCTGAAAATTTACTCTGAGCCAAATGCCAAGGTGCTATAAGTGAAGAAAACTATGGTGAAATCAGTAGAGTTCTTTTTTCTACATTTAAGGCTATCTTGAATTTGACCAACTGAAATCCATTTTAATCTCTAGCATGTAGATTTGATTAAAGATGAAAAATAAGGAAAGATTCTTAGGCAAACTATCATTAGAGGGGATAGGGATATTCAGATTTAAAACATGAAGAAGAGGAATAGAATTCACCAAGAGGAAAAGTAGAGAAATTGACATCTTTTCACTTATGCTGTAACTACTGCTTTCCTTTCAATGTCTCAGAAATTAAATTTGCCCAGGTCATGAAAGATCTGTGCCTTCTTGTTGAATTATATGGTCAATATAAAATAAATATGAGCTCTTTGCTTCTAAGGTCTTGAAAAGGACCTTTCATTAGTATCACTTGTTTGCAGTTAGCTACTCATCAGTCCTTCATTTTGCTGATAACTTAATTGATGATGCAGCAGGTGGGGAAAGTGCCTCAGGAAGTGCACTAAATATATATCTATGTTCAGGCTCCTAAATACCTTTGAAATGCAGCCTCTGGTAATTTGCAATGAAACCAATTTCTGTAGAGTTCTGATTTATAGAAATACTTGTGGGAAACACAGAGGCTCTCTTCTAAGTAGTAGTCTCTAATCAGGAGAACATGTCTGCAATTTGTTGACTGTATCTATCTATCCTCAGTGAAAGATAGAGCATGCTCAGGTGTGGACACTTTGGTGAACCATCAGAGTCTATAACCAGAACAAACTGGTTAGTAAATGCATGTGTGGGTTTAGTTGCTAAGAGGAGAGAGAGAGGGAGGGGGTAAGTGCTGTGAATGTAATGGGGGGCTTTGGTGAACTTGGCTGGAAGCTGTTGAAAGGAAGCACGCGTTCAAATTTCGGTTGTCATTCTATGATATTTCTTAGTAGTAGTATGATGGAAAAACTATAGGAGCCTATAGTAAAAAGGTTTTTTTTGACATGTTTTCTTTGTAGTTTATTACTCTTTAGGTAGCATACAGGTCTATTCTCTCCCTTCATACAGAATGCAGCTAGTACTTTTGATCTGGACTGGTTTATTTAGAAAGTGATGCTTCAACCTTCACTAATATCTCAAAAGTCTCTTTAATTTTCTTTCTAAAGATAAGCACCTAGTTTACTGTGACTTGATGAAAGAGGGTTCAGTAGTAGCATATCTCTGAAAAAAATTGGCAGCAGAATTACTGTTTCTTTGGCATTAGTTTGCAAAGTATGGTGTTGGTAGCTTTTAAAACTGTTATTTTGAGAAACTAACACAGTGTGAGCAAGTAACATTTTTCTGTGGAACTGAGGCTACCCAGGGCTACTTCAGCATTAGCCAGCCTGTTGAACAGAAGTCATGGTCATTATCATAGCAGTAGATTTGCATGTTAAAAAGCCTGATAGCACATGCATTCGGAAGACATATGGACATTATAGTTCAGGTATTACTTGAAAAACCTTATGCAGATGGCTGAAATCAATCAGTTCTATGTTATATAAGAAGTTTGACTGTAGCTCTAAAAGATAGGTCTTATGACTGCTTTCTCTCTATCCTTCGTGGCAAGAGGTTTTTTTGGGGAAAAATATAGATAGTATGCAGAAAGTAGTTAATACCTGCCACTTTGAAAAGCAAGACTGTGTGATCAATGTTATGGCAAAATTGTTTCCTTGAAGCTACTATTACAGGAAAAAAATGATTAAATTAGTAGAAGTCGTAAGTGCATTCTCACATTTTAAAAATGAAAAAACTTAATTACATATTTTCAGAGGTAATTCTGTGCTTGTTATCTTGGTTTGTTGTATGTATTTTTTATGGTGAAACCTAATCTGCTATGAAAGCTAAACCAGCTTTGTTTTATCTGTTGAAGATCCATGAAAAATTTCCCCAAATACTCTCTTTTGAATGTCTCCAATATCCTTGTTTTTCCTACTGTATCTAATCTACTATGACTTCTCTTGCTCCTCAGACTTCATATGGAGGCACTGAGAGTATATCTGAATGCTTAGTGTTACTTGCACTTGTGAGATGAGGGCTAAATGAAGGCTATTCCTTTGATCCATAGCAAGCAAGTGGAATTATTTAGACCTCCTAAAACATCTCATTCTTTATTGTTTGTTAAACTTACAGTAACAGTTAAAGCATTCTTCATTGTGACTAGTAGTTTATACTCACTGACAGAATTAAAAAAGACCAAATAAAAATGATGCAATGACTGAATAACAACACATCACATGGCCATGCTAGGATGTCTAGCCACAACCTTTATGTGCAATCAAGCAGTAGAAAGTCTGACTTGCTGTGTTGGGTTGACCTTGGCTAGCAGCCATGTGTCCACCCAACTGCTCACTCACTCCCCATCATCAACTGGACGGGGGGTTGAAATAGGACAGAGAAGTTCATAGGTCAAGATAAAGACAGAGAGACTGCTTACCTGTTACTACCACAGGCAAAGCAGACTCCACTTGGGGAAAATAAATTTATTGCCAATTAAAGTAGATTTCGATAGTGAGAAAGACAAAAAATATTAAGACTTCCCGCCACTGCTCTGGCACCTGGAGGGCCCTCTGGAGCTCTGCCGATTGGCTCAGCTGTGTCCCAGGGGGGGCTGCTGAGGCCAGGCAGAACTGGCTGGAATTGGCTGCATCCAGCACAGGGCAGGCCTGGCCTCTTCTTCCAGAGGGCACCCCTGCTGCCAAACCCTTGACATCTACACCCGGGTCACCTGCGTGGTTTCAAAATAATTCAGGTGAGCTTGAGACAAGAAGATTAGACAGCCTGTTTTGATCAGGCAAGAGGGTAAGTGATTCTCAATACTTAAATTCGGGATACTTTTTTATACCAAGTCCTGTGCTCAGCAAGGAATATCCAGTTGGGTAACAATGGATAACAGTTCCCTCTGTAATTTTTTTAAAATAATTTTCTCTTTATGATTATAAATCTTTAAAAAGTAAAATAGCGAAGTTTTAGCATTAATATAGTAAATCAAAGAATGTTTAAAAAGAAAAATAATCTTGGAGAATTATGTAGCTGCTGGTTTGAAAACAAAATAGCCAAACATATTTGCTAAAGACATGGGAAATGGAAAAATATAATGCAAATCAATACAAATTAGACTTGTGATATTGCTTTAAGGATTTAGTAGCACAATTTAAAAAAAATAAAGGAAATTTTACTTCTGAGTTTCCTAGGTGATTGATTTACCATGTTTTGTTTGAAATATATTGTGATCTGACCATAAGAATAGTGATTTGTAGTTTTATCAACCTTTCAAGACTTTTGTAAAATGTATTATATCATAAATCCATTTTTCTCCTCAAAAAAAAAAAATTAAATACAGAAAAAAGCAGGTCTGCTGTTGATTTAGGAATCACTTGAACTCTAATGTCTGCATACAAACTGTCTATCACAAGCACTGTTTCTGTTATACTGACTACCCTGAAGCTATCCAAATGTATGAACGTCAAAGTCACTCAGTAATTTTGCTGTCACTCTTGATGTAAACACTATGCATGAAACTTCCATTTAAATCAACACCCTTTCTGCTCCCATTCATATTCTTGCACTTGCTTTCAAGTATAACCTAATTGAGAGTAGGTATCTTGCCAAGATATGTTTAATGGACTAGGCTTTTCATTGCAACAAGCTCTGAAGTAGGATGTTCGAAGGAAATGTATGCGATTGTATTCAAATATGTGAAATAGCACCACAAGAAATGTTGAGCTGCATTACTGTTATGTATTTCCTGGAAGAGTGGTTGGCAGTGGAGGTGTGGGATTAAGATCACTGAGTTCAGGTTTAGCTCCAACTTAAACTCATTGGTTAGATTTAATAAAACAGTGAACTCTCCCTGCTTTAGTTTAGTCATCTGTAAAATGGACTTGATAGTATCCATCTTAGCAGGGTGTTCTGAGGCCTCATGAAAGAGAATATTTAAATCTTTAAAGTTGTTATAAGGCTGTAAACAGTAGCATTACCCAGCAATCCTGCAATAACTAAGTAGATTCAATGTGAAGGAAATTCTGTAGCCAAGTGGCTTGCCAAGTGCTTACCTGTGCAAGGTAGAAGGAAGAAACTTCAAAAATTAATGATGTATGTATTGGAATGATATTTAAAAACAACTGGAACAGGAATATTCCAATTATAAACAGTCTTAGGAATGTTTGATTAAATATTAGGCCTTTTTATGCATTCACATAGTTAAATTGGCTTATTCCTAATAACTATTTTAGATTCAAATGTCTGTTTTTAAATAATTTCTATAAAGTACATGGTATCTTCTGTATCATAACTTTAATAGAAAACTAAAAATAATTTGCTGTACAGCACAAAATGACCACTCTTTTAAAGAGAATCTGAGAGGAAAGAAAACCTTGAAAATTTACCTTTAGATGAATAATCCTTTTTGAAATTTGTAAATTATGTCCCTATATGTAGGATTGGAAAAAATAAATATTGAAAACTTGGATCCTATATGTGTTTTAATCATGATCGTCTTCAAAATGCATAGGGCTGTGCCTATTTTCCTTTTTGACTATTTCTGCCTGTGGTTGTACTGTAACTGCTATAATGGGATTCAGCTGTTCATAAACTTTTCTTGGAGTATTATCAGTTTCTCTTTTATTTTAACTTAGCCTGACAATTGAATTTATCGACGTGATTTTTATAGTAAAAAAAGAACTCTCAGGATGTCAAAATATTTTTCAAGGGATCAAGTGTTCAAACAGACATTCATGAAACTCATTCATGAAAGTTTTTCAGTTCTCATTTCATTTGACTAATCACCTCTTTCCACTGTCAGTTTGGCCTTCTGGAATATCCCATTGAAATAATGAAGGAAATCTTATCAGGGATATTTTTGACCTACAGCATTAACAATATTCTGGAAACCTTTCTAGCAAATGATAAGGTAGTCATATAGGATGATTTTGCTGTTTTTTCAGGAATGTGAAATCACAAAATACGAGTATATATTAATACCCTCTGTGAATATCCATGTGGGTGAACATGTTTGGGTTTTTTTTTCTTGAAAGCCTGGCCTATCACTGCAAGCCCTTACCATTTAATTTGCCATGAATGTCCCTTAGGCAGCGTCCCTTCTCTTGCACTTGAAGAAAAACACTCAATAGAATAATCAAGCACTTATTTCTTATAAATGTTTAGGATTAATGAAATGTTTCAAAATAACCAGTTCGAAAGTTTCTGTGTGTTTATCATGAGCAAGTCTGCTCATCTTGTATAGATGTAAGTAGCTCATACGTACATCTACTGGAATAAATTCTCATACTGCCAATGTACACACAGGGGCTGATGATAAATTTTACATCGCTATTTACCATAAATCAACAGCACAAAACATTTGATATCGCAAAAGAACTTCAGGTCAAAGCCTTTGATTAGATTTTTGCAGAAGCTAGATGATCTGGCTTGGAATTAATGTCTTTCAGTAATAATAAAAAGAGCGTGAAAAAATTAAGCCAATTAGTAGGAAGCAACTTCTCTTATAGTCAGCATAAGTAAGCATCCTAGTAGATTGGTGTAGGAATGTGACAGAGAAAAACATTTCTTTTATTTACTTCTATGTTTCCTTGTAATAAAAATTTTTCATGCTATTTGTCACTGTCATGTTTTTTTGACTTTTAATGTGCTGTCACTCATTTCCTTAGGATCTTTTTCATATTTCCTCAAACTTTTGCTATTTTATTTTTCTAGCTTCATGCCATATTTCTGGAGGTTCTTATTTGCAGGCACAAACATTTCAACCCACCTCTAGAATGACAGTGTGACATGATTCCACCTGCTCAATGTAAAATCATGACATGTTTTTCTGACTTGTCCTCACAGATGAATCCATCTCCTCTTTAGGCAAAACCATAGATGCCTTCCCTTTTGCTACCTCCTTTCTCAAAGACTACAGCTCTTTCATTTGTCTCCTGTGCATCACTTTTTTTGCTCAGACTTGTATCTAGGCCTTCATATCTAGGTTATCATGATGATTATTGTGAACAAAGATATGCAGGATAGGCTTTTCTTATCTATGCAATCAGTAAGGCTCTTCTCCGCTCTCTTCTGTTGGTATCTGGTTGCTATAATCTACTTTTTCTTTCACCTAAAACACTCAGTTGAGTTATCCAGGCCCCCACCCTAAAAAGTAATCTGCCTCACAAATTGCTTTCATTACCTTGTACATTTCTTCATCTGCTTTTTCTTCCCTGTTTCACCAAATACAAGCTACTTGTCTCTGTTTCCACTTTACAGTCACCTTTTACATAAGCTGTCAAATGGGACCAAGAGATCAGCCATCACATCCTGCACTGTGATGTTAGTCTCTAATCTGCATGTTTGAACAAACAAATGCTCTATTATATGGCTCTCAATGTCTTTGGGGGGGAATCTTTCAGCAATAAATATCATGATTTGAATACAAAACACTGACACCTACCTTTCTACTGCCATCTTCCTGGTATTTTGTTGGGTGTGATCTTATTTGCACAATTACTTCTTCAGGCAGACCACTTGGGATCTCATGCCTCTGTCTAAACTAATATTTTCATATTTGCATGTTTTTTTCAAATTCTTTCATACTTGGAGACAGATTTATCTGTCAAATGTTCATTTTTAAATTTTACCAAATCAACTCTGAGGTATGAAAACTATTGTAGAGAAAAATGTCATGGCTAAATATCCTTAATTTACTTCACAAAAAGGTTAACAAGATGGTTTCCTAACATGCTATGACTACTGATGAACTTGCAGGTTAGTATCATGCCGCTGTTAGTTTGTCTTGAAGCATTTCTGACTCAGAACCTAGGAAATATGAAGCATTGTTATGTAAACTTATTTTGAATTAAGTTTGGGAAGATCATGTGTAACTGTCTTCCCCTTTGCTCTTTGAGACAATCATTGAATTGTCCTAGCATTTCTAGTAAGTTGCTAAACTGTTTTCTTCTAAGCCTCTGTGGAGGTTCTCGGGATACTATTCTTTATTGTTCTCTGTGAAAAGCTTTTAATTGTCAAGAAGCAGCAGTGTAACACTGCCCTCTTCATTTTGGAGGGGTTTTGATAAAACATTACAATTATTCTAATGCTCCTATAACTGGACCTTTTACTTCCATAATACTTGATGTTTGACAATGGCACTACATATACTATATATAAATCTAATTAGGGAAGAGTCCCGATTACAGAAATGACTGGGCTATTCTTTTAACTTGTCTCGTAAGATATGATCTCTCATTAGACTTGTCTTTGTGAAACATTTATTTAATTAATGAAAATAGTGGCTCTGAAAAATATTATCAAGCATAAAATTACCCTGGATTTTCAAAGGAATAGTACTGAGTCAAGGAGAGAAATAGCACCTAGGCAATTCCTATTCTTCATAACTTGTCATGCAAGAAATGATGTTCAGATCATTGCATTACATGAATAATTTATGTCTAGCCAATGTATTTGGAGTTTTTAAAATGAATGGGGCATCTGAAAGTAATTAATATTGTTGGGGTTTATATATACTAGACAACAAAACTTATGTTAAAACTTCATTAAAAATTTGCTATGAACCAACAAGAGTAAATGAATTCAGTAGGAGAGCTATAATTTAACTCATTCTTTATTTGTCCTTGGTAGCCTAATAACTGAAGCCCTTTAAAAAAGATTTAGTTTTATTGTTTTTAAAACTTTTCATATGTATTCTGCAGAATTGTTTATAGATATTTCAGATAAAATGTGAACATTCTTGCCTTTGAAAGTAGACCTTCAGTAGTGCAGACTTTGTTTTTAGAATTTCCTTGCTGTAAAAGTCACTTCTTTAGTCTGTAGAAGATTAAGATATGTGTTTAAAATGTCTTTTTAAAAAAGTATACATATTTTTAAAAGTCCCACAAGTTATTTACCATGTACACATACATCTATCAGAAAAAAAGAACAACAAAATGAGAGATTGGCACAAGCTGTTGACACAATTTTTGCCCTCCATCACATTCCTTCTAGAGTGAAATCATTGAAATTTGTGAAATCTGTGGAGGTTTAGTAAAATACAGCAGATGGTAGGAGCTGAAGAGGGTGAAAAGTGCTGAGAGATACTTGATCTAATTTTTCCTTCTCCATCTTAGCCTGTAGATATTTCCCAGGAACAGTGTGAGGCATTGTTTGAGGTGGTGTGGAAGGGCTGTTGGCAAGAATAACAGACCGACCTTGCTGCCTTGCACACTGAGGATTTCAATATCCCAAGGTGGTGTTGCACAGTCTGCAAGCCAATAATTTCTAAGATGGAAATGTCCAGACCATGTAGCTTTTAGGTATTTGTCCATTCATAAGTTGTGAGTTCTTTCTTTTTCAAATTATACCTTTGCAATTAAGGATAAGTAAGAATAATAATAGAAATTATTCTTCTAGAATTATCAAAGAAAAAAATTTAGGTTGTGTGAATGAATTGGATATTATTTAGGGAAAGCACACACATTAAGGCTACTGAACTGCTAAATCAAATTTCACCTGCAATTTTCCACACTTATTCAGCATTCTCCTAACCTAGCTCAGGTCTGTTTCAGTATTTGATGTGGAAAGAGAACCCTGTTCCTGAGACTGAAATTAAACTATTGCCTTGAAAATTTTCTGTAGACTTGGATACAGTACCAGCTTAAAACCAAAAGAAAACCAAACAAACAAAACCCAAAAACAACAACCAAAAAAACCCCCAAAATTCAGGAAGTTAGATTTATATAACAGCTTCCAGCATTGAAAATGTTTTTTCACACTATTCTTCCTTACTGTTGATCCTTATTCTGACAAACTTAAAATGTAAGCTTCTTCAAATGAGAAGCTTTGAAAAGTTGAGTACTAGCTGAAATGTCACCTTACCAGACATTTTCATGAGACTGGACAGGCTTATGATACGCTGTATCCTATTTTTCTCCAAACAGTACAGTAAATGTTCTTTTACTGAAAAAGCTAATGGTGCATGACTCAAGTCATAAAAGTTTATATTAAAAGAGTTTACATAAAAAGAACCACCATGGAGATAAGTAGGCTATTGAACATAATCACTGCAAAAGCTGAAATGTTTATGAAAATTATTTTTAAAACATTAAATCAAATTTATCTTTAAATAACTTCTGCTGCATCTAGAAATTTTGTAGTTTGGACTCGAGGAGGTTCACGTTTCCTTCCTTAGGTAATTTAAGTAATTTTATAGCACTAAAGTATGTGCTCTGACATTTACATATCTCTCAGTTGACTGTTAACGCAACTTAGGCTTCCAGCTTTTTGTCCTTTGCTTTACACACAGTTATGCATCTGAAGCAACTTGCAGCAGGTGCTCAGAACCTTAATATTTTGGTGGGGGGAGGGGAGTGTCTTCATGAAGTGTCAGATTTTGTCAGTCAAAAAAGAAGATATGATAGGTAGCAGTACCCATTACATAATAATTTGCTGAAGTCAGTAGTACTGAAATAATTTGTTCTGGTACTGAATGTTGTCCCATCACTACATCCAGTGTGTAGTGATCCCATGTGCTATGGTTAGTGTGTGCAGGAATTAGTCTTTGTGCATATGTTCCTGTGCTTTGTTTGATAAGAATTGGATGAATTCCATTTCAACTCTCAGAACCACCTTTATATTGTTGTCCATTGAACTTTGCCAATTCAATGCCATCAAGGAATATGATAGAGTTATCAAACATACCAGAAACTGGACGATGCAATATCATAGTATTTGTTGCAATGCCAGGATGTGTCATTACTTTTTTTTTGTGGAGATACATTTTTCACTGTGGTCACACAAAGTGTATGGCTTGAGTGACTCTGCCTATATTTCATAATTTAGCATTCTTCTATGTTCCCAGAATATATATATGATACTTCTTTAAGGCTGGTATGTTGTGGGAATGTCTGAGGGTGTGCATATGCCCTGAAACACAAAAATATTAGCAGTACTGTTATGGTGGATTTTTGCTTTTTATTGGTCAAACTATTGTCTGTGGTTAATATTAATGAAAGCTGTATGGTTGAAGTCACACTTCTTGAAATGTATTCACTCCGACTTAGCTGCGTATGTCCCTTCCTACTAGGTAATGATTAGTTTGAATATTACTAGATAAACCAGAATCCCATCTAGGCCAAATACTGCAAGAGCTCCTCCTAATGGAGCTAACAGAAAGAGAGAAAAGAAAAAAAAATAAATAAATAAAGGAAGGAAAAAAAAAAAAAAAGGTGGTAAGGGGATACAGAGAATTTTCCCTGCATTTGTTTCCTAATTTGAATGGTCTCACCATGTTACTGAAAGGCTTTGGTACATATTTATCTGAAAGAACTTTGTTTGGAAAGTTCTGTTTTGGAGAAAAGTACAAATTGCTGCTGCAAATTATTTTACAGAGTGAAATCCATACTTGGATACCTGGAAAAAAGTGTTCTAATGCTCTTCAGGTGTGTGCAAAAGCTGGTGCAATTTTCCTTTGAGTGTGTGACATATGAAGCTGATCACAAGTGCATCCTCTTTCTGACTACATTATCATGCAGTAATTTAAGTGCAAAGCTACTCTTTTTGCAAGGTCAAATCTGTATGCAGTGAGCATTTACACAATGCAAAGATGGCTGGGCTAAATTAAATATTTGGCTTATAATAAAGTCTTATGGATTCCAGTCCTACAGATCCCAGTCCTATTTCACCTCTTCAGCTGAATGCATGCCTATACTTACTGGCCTGGGTAAGGATGACAAAACAGAATCTTAATCTAAGCTGACAAAATGTTCTCAACAAACAGATGAACATGTTTTAATTCGAGCTGTCGCCAATAAAAGAATGGGCTGGCTGGGTACAGCAGCCTGTAGCAGGTTGATAGGCAGAGACTGTTAGGCTTTTATTGTATTTCTTTGTTTTCTTTCTTTTTAATATAGAGCAAAGTCACCTTGAAACAAATTTGAAATAATCACAGCTTGTTAAAATAAATAGCTATTGGAATCTAATGAATTATCGTTAAGTGATTTCTACAAGCTGTGACTAAAGACTTGCATGTTTTGTACAAAAGAAGTATGATAAGTTTTAGGGGCCATTTGAATCAGTGGAACTACCCTTGGCAAAGAAACAGATGGCAGTTATGGCAAAAGCAGTTTTCCATCACAATGTTACTGCTGGGCACTTCAATCACAGGTGTAAATAAGAGCTCCCTGGGGACTGCTGTTTCACATCCAGCTGTGATAATCTCCAAGGGGCTATTTTAACAGATGGACATCATCACAAAGCTGGTCATACCTGATGTCTCTGTGCTGAAGGCTGTCAAAAGAAGCGTGTATGGCTTTATATTGAGACTCTCCACCCCTTTTGGAATCCTGTGATGCATTTTATTATTTAGATAATCAGTATCTAATTTGCATAGTGAGAGAGCTGTGCAAAGTAAAAAGCAGATTTAACACAAGCCAATTCTGTTCACTAACTTTTTCCATGGGTGTTTTTCACTCCCTGGCCAAAATGTGTACTTATGTTTGGTTCTTGCATATTCCAGAAGGGTGGCTGTGATAAATAAAAATGGCATATGTTGCTAATGTCAGAGTTTGAAGACAGCTGGTGATTTTCAGCTAAGACACAGTAGGCCCAATTCTATTTTCACTTTTCTTTGAAATCCGGAGAACTGACTGAGCTACAACAGCATATAAGGGTCTGGTTGGCTGTCTAATGGTCTGATATTTAAATAAATAAATCAGAGGACAAGCTGAAGGAAGGACTAAATCCAGACCAGGCAGATTACACTATTCCATCAGCATGTGGCTTTTCAGCAACCACAGCTCTGAGTCTTTGAGAAGTAGTGATAATACATTCTTCATGATCTGAGTCAGAAATGCAGTAAAGGATAGTCATGAAGTATAATTTTTCTAGCATTGAACAAGGGTGTGGTACAACTAATATGCACTTCCTTAATGTTTATTCATACCAAATTTTAGGCCTTACAAATTGCTAGATCTCCCAAAGAGAAAAGCTCTCCATTCTTCAATCTCCATTCATGGAAGGAGTGACTTATAGCAGAATTCATTTGTTTAATTTTAATCATCTTAATTTGAAAAGCACGTAAGCTACCTTGCTAGTCATTTTAGGAGAAGACCACTTCCAATAGAATTAGGGTACATTTGTGTCATTCTGTTTAGAGAGTCAATATGTCCAAGGTGTCTAGATGATGAACTCAAACATTTGCCTTTTCTTCAGTGTAATTATGGTACATAAACCATTTGCTAAATAATTTACAATGAGCAAATTTGTATAGCTTAGATGTAAGTTCAATTAATTCATCTATTAAATTAATTTAAAAGACTGAATTAAACTAATATTTGCTACAATTAACTTGTCCAATTCTAGTACTGAAATGGGTCACTTCAATTCTAGAGTGAAGCAGTAGATGACTTATTTTCATTTCCAAACTAATCATATAGAGTAGGATCTACTAATTACAAACTTCCATCAATACTTAATTACCATGTACTTCTCACTTGCTGGTTCATCCTACAGCAATCTTAGCATCTTCTACTGAGCAGCATGAAAAGTAAGGGGTACTTTTTTTATAACTTATTAGGACAGTTTCCTTTGTGTGCTCTTCCATTCTCCATTTGGGCAAAGGACCTTTTTCTAGTCTGCCCTTTTGACTTGATAGTCTGTCTTTGTTCCCCCTTTGTTACCTTCTTCTTCAACAAGTATCAGTTATTTCTCCCCATTTACAAAGCACTTGTACAACTGATTTTTAGAACCTTGCAGCATAGTTTGGGGAAAAAACTGTTTTATTTTCCACAAATGTCACTCCAGACTTTGCATTTAGAACTGCACAATCATGAAAAAACATAGCCATTGATTACTGTTCCAACAACAGTTAACATTCTGTAAATAAAATATTATCCTTTCCAGCATGCCCTGTAGGTAATGGTGTCTTTCCTCAACTAGCATCCTGGCTGCAGAGAGACTGGCTTTAGGCTTTTCTCTTCTATAAAGAACAGAATTCAATTGGAAAGGAGCTGAGACAAGCAAAATCTTCCAATTCCCACAAGCAGTGTCAAGACAAGGTATTTGCTGCATAATCACTTCCTGCATGACAATAAACAACATTTAAGGTCTAAATGTCACTGCTGTATCATTTTATAAATAGTGGCCTGAATCAGACTGGCTGTTGTTTCAGTTTTCAATGTGGTAGAAATAAAGCTACGAACTTCGAATATTTCAGACAAGACCTTTCACCAAAAGAGTGTTTTGTGCAGTGTGATTTCTACCAAACTTCTCTTCTTCCTCATTTAATTTAGCAGAAATGTCTGCAAGAATAAGATGAGTTGGGCTTGGCTCGTGAAGGGCAGTGCAATACACTATGTTTTAGACATATGAACAAAGATCATATTATCTGATTGATTCTCAAAAAAGCATAAGCTGATTAATGAAATTTCAAGTTTCATATCTATAGAAACACTTTCACTTAAAATAATTGTGCCATTAGCTTGGCAAAAGCAGTGAACCTTTTAAAGAGTCCAAGTTTGCATCAACAACTCTTTTCACAAGTCTGCAGTTTACCATGTACTCCTGCTGTGATTAGATTTGCACTTTTATTTCATATCATTTTTGTCCTGCTTTTGTCACTTTTGCAGATGACTTCTCCTCACACCCCACTCCCCTTTAAAGGAGTCCAGCTTCACCCAAAATGTCTAAATGTGAGATGTACAGGACAGAAATTTTTGACATAACTGTCAGCTGAATATTTTTGTTTCTGTCTATAGATAGTGCCAGAAATACAGCATGCTGGAAAGCTGCTGAACTTGTTGGTTGAGTCAGCCTGTCAGGCTTCTTGGTTTTATTGTTTGTTTTTGTCCATAGTGTAAAAGGCAACGTAGTTTAAAGAGCAGTGAATGGGGGATAAAGGCACCATGCACTGAATTCTCACTTTTCACTTGATCTACTGAGACCTGTCCAGATCACTCAGTTTTCTGTTCATCTATTCACACACTACCCTTTGCTTCTGCTTATTTAGACAGTCTAAAGCTGGAACTCTTTAACTGTGCGTTGGTCTGGCAAGTAGTACATCATCATTCTAGTTTGCCTTAGATTTTAGGAGTTGATTTATTCCCTAAATGTTTGTGGTGTGCTTTCATGAGCATGCCTTGTCTTCACATTTCCAGACATATACCTCAGTTATCCCACAGCACAAAGTCTTACCAATGCTGAATTTTACAAGATTGCCATGTTTTAGTGATAAAGTGTCTGTGCTAAGACAATTTGGGCAGAGCTCTGAGTGGGAGTCCCTAGACTTTATCTTTTGCAGTAAGCAACTTGGAGTTATCGAGAAGGTGTGTAGGCTTCAACACTGAGTCTTATCAGAGTACTGAATAAATCTTCTGGAAACAGAGAACACAGACTGAGATATAATATATAGAAGGCATGTCTTTTTGCGTACATCCATCCATTATATCTTTTAAGTATGTCTTCTTCAGACTTATTCTGACTGCTAAGTTGGTGGCCTTCTTCATTAAAGCAAGTTCTGTCAGTCTCCTCTTGGGTCTGCAGGGAAATTGTAACCATCTAAAGACAGGCCACGTGCCTGTTCTATTCTCTCTGGGGCACACTGTAGGCGTTTTTGTATGCTGAGCCTTTTTTCTAAGTCTTGAGAGCTCAAATGGGCATCAGGGAGTTAGCTGACATAAAGCCAGTCCTGCACCCATCCTACAACTTGGCTGGGAGCAGAAATTATGATGCTGCCAGTTTTTCATAAATGCAGCAGGAATTTGTGATTGAAATACAGCCAAAGCAACACAAGATGTAGGCTCCTCAGCGCCATGCACAAAGCTTGGGGCTAGTTCATAAAAAATTCTGTTTTATTGTTTGTTTAGATGTTGGGAAGAATTTTTTTAAAATATCTAGTTAGGAAGAAAACCTAGAAATTGCAAAGCAACATTTTATATTAAGTATGACCGAAACTTAGATTAAAATATGAAATGTTGTCACTTTGAAATAAGTCATACTCATTTGCATCTTGACCCCATTCTTGGGCATTCCCAACAGCTCTGTGCGGTGCCACTGGCCAGTGCAAACCTGTTTCTGATGTTGATGCGGGTTAGCAGCTCACACATGATTTAGCAGATAACTTCTTTTTATAAAATAAATGCAGCTATGGTGAAATTAACAACAGGTTTACAAAAGAACCAAGCATACACACAGAGAACTGTCTCAGAAAAGCCTTTGGCAAACTATAGCAATAGCTACTTCTGGAGTGCCACACTGTAAGATTCCTGGTTTAATCTGGGGGGTTTGGGGAATATGATCCAAAAAGACTGGTGTTTTAGAAGCTCATCTGTTCTTTGGTGGCAGTTTGTCGTAATGTCAGAAAATATAAATTTTTTTATAAAGCAAAAACTTTTTTCCTGCTGAATTCTGTATTTTTGTTAGATCCTGTTTCCATTTCATTAAGCTAAGGAAGGTTGGCTAGTCTTATTTTAAAAATTAAGTTCAAGACTGCATTCAACAAAACAAATTGCTGGGTTTTGGTGTTTCAAATACTTTAAGCTGAGAAATTAGGAGTACAGCAAGAGTGGTATGTCTTTACTGAACGTCTGAAGATGGTGATAGTTACTAGCCCAATTGCAGCACAGTGGAGTACTTTGGAAGACTAGAAAGCATTGAGGGACAATTCTGCAACAAGCAGTGTTTAAGCTAGTAGGCAACCATTTCCACAGCCACGCTCTGGGCGCAGAAGCAGGTGGTGTGTCTGCAGAGCACTGAAACACAGTCATACGGAGGTGACTATCACATCAGCTAAACCCCACAAAATGAGGACTAGGGGGTTTGTTTGTTTCCCCCCCCCCAGCACAGCTCACTCTTTTCTCAGTCCTTGAGTTGACAGCTGTTTGTTATTAGAGACAAGTCATGTTTCTGGTGGATGCCAGAGAAGAACATGTTCTAAGAATAACGATTTTTCATCATGAGCAACATGCTAACACCTCTCTCTAAATAGAGGAGCTCCAGCTCAGATACCTTTCTGGTCTTTACTGTGACTTCCTCAAAGTGAGGAAAAAGCACAGTCACTTGAAGCTGGAAACTGAAAGACCAGTGAACTGATCTAAAGGAATCCTAAAGATATACTCAGTGTCATGAGTAGGCAGAAGCATTTGGCATTTGATTTGGTAGCTAAATGGGGTTAGACAGCTAATGTTGAGCTGGCAAAAATACAGTCACTGTACCAAGATTTATATCAGCTAGAAAAGGGTTTTTACCAATAAAGAATGGGGGGTGAGGAGTGGGGGTGGGGAGAATTTAAGAGAAACAATGGGGTTATGTGTTTTTTATGGAAACAGGTGCACAACAAAGTGCTTCTTGAAACATTTTTTCAGTATTTATTCTTCTGTTAAATCTTTTTCAACACACTTTATTAGAATTTTTGACGGTTTTCTTTTTTTTATCACTAAATAGCTCAATTGATCTCATTTTTTTAATGAGAGAAAAGGAATTAGGAAAGCTATGAGTGACTTCTGAAAATAAAAGGTAGATGGAAATAGTCATGGTAGAAACATTAAGCGTATGTATAAGAAATCTGAATACTAGGGCACTAATCCACTGGAACTATAATAGGTGGAAAATGTAACGGCATAAACCTAGGATACAAATCAGGGATAACATTTTAATATGTTAGATAGTTAACCTCTAGAGAACCTAACTTGAGAAGACAAGGTGATTCTCCACATGTTAGTTTCTTGGCTTTTTTAAAATCGGAAATCAATACCTGAAGATTCTGAAGAAAAAACAGTGTTTCTAACCAAATTATACGCTTGAGGCAAAAATACCTCAGTAAGGCCCTCTCGCTTACATTTTACATAGTCAAACTTGAGGGTTATGGTGGTCCCATTGCACTCCGTGAAATCATCTAGAAGTGTTCATTCATTTAGCTTTCCTACAATTAAAATATGAAGAATTTTTAAGAGGAATCATTTGCTAACCAAGCATCATCGTTTAAATTCACTAGGAACATAGATCAACAGAAAGCAGCCACTGAACTGTGCAGTACTAAAGTCCTTTTATCACACACGCCTATGTCTACAGCTTTTTGACTGGTCCAAGATGAGAATAGTAAACTATATACCTGTCCCCAGAAACTCTGATTTGTGACATAATGTGTGATGGTACCAAATAGGGTTGTTATTGTTGGTTGCTTTTTCCTTCCAGATGGCAATAATTTCCCATTACAAGCTGCAAAGCTTTGAAAAGTACACATATAAAGTAAAGGCTGGATTTCTTTTTTTAACACTAGCAGCTGGCTGCCATTTGTTAGAGTGCTTGACTTGCTTCTTTAAAAATGTGATTTATTTGGAAGAGATTTTTCTGTGGCACTTTGTTTCCCCTCAGGCTATCTCTGAGTCCATAGCACTGGAGATGGTGGTTAATGAAGACAGATGACGTTCCCAGCCCCCAGGCTACTGTTTTCATTTTTCAATACGAGCCTTTGCATCAAGGAGTGAAGAGAGGCAGAGATATTCTCTGCTGACAGCAGGGTCTTTGTTTTGTTTCCCAAGGTTCTTCCTTAATGGTAAAAGAAAAAAAATGTGTTTCTATAATTATATATGTTGTAGGAATTTTAAAGGACAGTATTAGTTGTAAATGCAATGTTGAAAACAGTCCTGTTCAGCCTAACTAATGAGTGTTACCATGCCACTTTTTCCTTTCTTGTACCAGTCCTGTCGTTATTTGATATGCAGTGGTGCAGTAGAGACTTGAGTGGGTAAATGAGTTTAGCTTCTTTGAAATCAGTGAAACTACGCAAATAGGAATTTTTTCTCTTATGTGAATGTTGCTAAAGTATTTTATAATTTTTTTGAGAGAAGCAGACAATATGTGTGTTTGCACAGCAAACATCATGAGGCTTTGGAGCTTAAGTGAATGACTAGAATTTGGCTTGTGGATTAATACACTTACGTGATTTTCAGGATCTTGCTATTGGCCACTTAACTTGGTAGTTTGGGTCTTTCACACAGTGTGTATCCCATTGCTAATACCTCACTTGGACTCAGATAAAACCATGGTAGAATTTATTTTAAAAGAAAGAAAAAGGAATAGTGGATTTCTAAAAAATAATATTAAACATGCTGAAGTCACTTGAGCTCTACTTACTTTCTAATCTGATTGTCCTGGTTTCAGCTGGGATAGAGTTAACTGTCTTCCTAGTAGCTGGTACAGTGCTATGTTTTGAGTTCAGTATGTGAAGAATGTTGATAACACTGATGTTTTCAGCTGTTGCTCAGTAGTGTTTAGACTATAGTCAAGGATTTTTCAGCTTCTCATGCCCAGCCAGGGCACCTGACCCAAACTGGCCAACAGTGTATTCCATACCATGTGACGTCCCATCTAGTTTAGGAACTGGGAAGGAGGGGGCAGGGATTCGCCGCTCGGGGACTGGCTGGGTGTCGGTCGGCGGGTGGTGAGCAATTGCCCTGCGCATCATTTGTACATTTCAATCCTTTTATTACTACTGTTGTCATTTTATTAGTGTTATCATTATCATTATTAGTTTCTTCTTTTCTGTTCTATTAAGCCGTTCTTATCTCAACCCACGAGTTTTACTTCTTTTCCTGATTTTCTCCCCCATCCCACTGGGTGGGGGGGGAGTGAGTGAGCGGCTGCGTGGTGCTTAGTTGCTGGCTGGGGTTAAACCATGACACTGATCTAACCCCAAATACTTAGAGATAGAAGTGCTTCTTTTTGGACAGGGAAAATACAAAAAATTTTTAAAGTAAATGTTCATATATATGACTTTGCTTTCATGACCACATTTTTATTGATATTCTGTAATGTTCATATTAGCATTGCAGCTTCTGCAATTTTTCTCCTATTAGGCTATTTGCTAGAATATTCATGAAAAGCAAACACAAAGTTGTAAGTTAATTTAAAATATACATGTATATTCATTTGGCAATGTTAAATTATCTAATTGTTTTATACAATGCAGGGCTTAAATCAAGACTGAAAGATGGAACTCTATTTAAAAAATAGTTAAGCTTTCTTTCTATTATGATTTTGTAGCTTTCTATCAGCTTCTCTTTTTCTGTGTCTTCTGCTGTGCTCTAATTGCATATAATTAGTTTACTGCTATAAGTAGAACACTTCCGAAAAAAAAAATCTTAAGATGGTTGAAGTCTCCCAGAGAATAATCATATTTTCTCCCTTGAATCTAAACACTTCAAAGTTAAAAATTCAAAGATAGAAGAATCTTTGAAGAAGGATCATCTGAGAAATGTGAAGATCAGTCTACCTGTTTATACTTCCTTCCTATTCCTATAGATAGGAATTCAAGAAGTGGAGAAAATTATGATTCTACTGAAGTCAGCTACAAATTATCATTGACTTTGAGAGGATTGCGAGCTTCAAAGATGATTACACGCATATATGTGTTGTGTTATTCCTGAATTTTCTAGTTGAAAAGAGTCTGTGAAATGGGGAGAGTAAGGGAAAGTCCACCTCAATCATGTGTGTGGGAGTAAAAGTAATATTTTTTCCTAAAGAAACTGAATTAGTAATGATTTAAATATTAGAAACAAGACCAGCATGGTTTGGGGTCTTGGTTGCTCTGGTTTATTTGTAGTGTCAAGTTGTTAAATGACAAACGAGCTATATTTCTTCAAAATTACTAAAACTGAAAAGGCATTTTGCTGGTGATTTTCATAAGCTGCTGAATTTCCTAGGATTGCCATCCTGAAGTAGTGGATCTCTTCTCTAGTATATAGCTGTTTAAGGGATGTGGCAGAGTGAGCTAGGATTAATGAACAATGACCTGCTTTCTGCTCTGTATCTGCAGTATCACAAGATAAAATCAGTGCTAAAAAGAAAAAAAGATCTATTTTGGAAAAGGCCATATCGGGTTGGAGAGTGGTGAAAGTAGCAAAATCCACAGACATATCCTAAAGAATTTTTCTCTACTTCTGAGAGGGAGTTCAAATTTAAGAGGGTCACCTACTCAAGTGACTTATTGACCATTGGCAAACACATTTGTAAAATAATTTTTTCCTTCCTTCTTTCATACCCCAAAATCACCTTTTCACAACGTGGAGGGGAATGGACAGCAGACAAACACTGTTAACAGATAAAATCATGAAACCAGTGAGTTTTGTCTTTAAAAGATCACTGGTATTTGGAAAGATTGTTTTTAATTCAGAAAATTCTTTGCAAAGGAAGTAGTTGGCAAATGTAAAACAGTTGTACATCAAAATGTTAGGTAAGTTGTCCTTAAGTAGCTCTGCACAAATAAACTTCCCATTTATAAGATGTACTGTACTCCCTTTTGAAAGTTCCTTATATAAGCTTCTCACAGACCATTTCCCATTGTGTTTTCCAGTTCATCTTCCCCACTATGTGTTAATTCTCTTCTCTCCCCCTCTTTTCCTCATCAGAGGAGAGTGTGGGGATAGTAATTGTGAAGTTTGACATGACCTTTGCAAGCTGGTGTGCTTGAGCAAGCTGGAAATGAGACACAAGGAGGTCCTTCCGTCATGAATAGAGCTGACAGTAAATCATGGTTCCAAAAAGTCCCTTTCATTGAAAAATCAGAGTTCAGCTATATTAATTCAGGAGATAAGGTTGAGAAAGGTTGTCAAGTCAATGGAATTTCCCCTGCATTGGGACTGCAGGGAGCAGACCCAGTATCAGCAGAGAATGACAGCAGTTTGAAAAGGGTCACTGATTGCTCAGCTTTGTCTAATGTATTCTACTTCAGACTATAAGTAGAAAAATTACACATTAAACTCATGGAACTATGAGCATCAACTACATATTTGGCTTTTGGACGGGGAAAGATCACAAGAGAGAGCCTTGAACGTCTCAACCTTTTCTGAATACACTGAATTAATTTTTCTGAATTCTGATTTCCCCTCCTCACCGAAGACAGAAGTACTGAAATAATATATAATATTTCTTTGGAATCCAAGCAGTAAAAAAGACAGATATGTTTAGGCCTATGTATATACAGTGCTGTCCTCATAAAAAATATGGCCAAGCTAACAGAGGTATTACAGTTCTTTATTTTTCTTCAATTTGTTTCTTGTGCAGCTATTTGATACTTTTGGTCACTGTGACCTCCACCCACTCAGCCTCAGACCTTTTAGTCTTCCATTTCTGAGCCTGCCATGGTTTTGTGAACCTTTTGAGCCACTTAATGTTCAGTGGGTACAGTGTTGGCTCCTGGGCACAAAAGCCTTAGTGAAGTGCAAACTGAAGCACTGCATTACTTTTGATTCACTTACCAGTGATAACTTTGTTTCATGACATGCAGCTAAGTAAAAGTGGAAGGAAAGCAATTCCTTCCCTAGAGAAAATAAACTGGCTAGAATAAAACAAAAACAGGCAAAAAAGGAGAAAGACCAGAAAGAATATCTAATAGCATCTCCCAGAGAAGAGGAGGCCTTTCTATTATAGGAAAAGGGAAACTGATGATATTCCTTGATGATGCTTCCAAATCCTTACCTTTTCACAAAGATCCAGTGGTTCCCAAGAGGAGGCTGATTCTTTGTGTCCTCTTCTATCAGGTTGAGTTCTCATTTTTCCTTATGGGTCCTGGTCTTGTAAGTCATCCGAAGGGATAATGACTTTTGTTGGACAAAAGTATCACTGAAAATTCCTGTGTGTATTAGCTAGAACTTTTCTAAAACCAGCAGCAGCAGCAACAAAATTCTATGCATGCTTTCTGAATTTTTTTTCCTGCACAAAACCTTGGTTTGGTGGAAGCTTTTTGATCACCCTAGTTTTAATTCAGTGAGTGATTAATGAGATATGGGAAGTTCTACCTCAGTTGTAGAGTTGTAGTTCTTTTCTTAAATTTGTAAGGATTCTCAGAGTTTAATTTTTTTATGACATTGAGTCAACATTGAGCTGAATGCTTTAACAGTTGCTCATGTTTCAAATGAGGTACAAGTGCAAGTGTGCCAAAGCATGGTGTCTGGACCCTCAGAGGGCCTGCCCAGGCAGTCGGGTGAACACTTGTGACTTTGGGAACAGCCTCTCGCAGCTTCCTCTCATCTGTCACTGCAGTTCAGGGGTGTCCTCACTCCCAGAAAGAAACATAAGCAATTAATCAAAGTTCAGACTGAGATGCTTGATGAAGAGATCAATAATCTGTCTGGTTGCCCAAAGTGACAAGTTCAAAATAAAAAGAGGGCCATAGTGACACTGTTTAGGCTTGAGCAGAATTGATGATGACAGATTATTTATGAATTGGATTGAAACATCTCCTTTCCCTCATCTGTATCCCCTTTTACAATGGAGCAAGAGATAGATTTTTCTAAGTGATTCTTATGACCACTACTATGATGCAACTTGTTCTGAAAAGATAGTGTTCTTTAAAAATTAATGCAACGAATTTTGGAAAGAGGAGAAATTCGGAAAATACTCATAGCTTGGCATCCTACAACTGTTGTTTTGGGAAGGAAAACAAGTGTGTGTTCAATGATTCCTAGATTTTCAAATCTCTCCATTCAGTTTTATCTGAGGGAAGCTGTATAATTTTTTAAGTAGTATGTTATTGCACTGACAGTGTTATACCACTAATTACCCTAGTTTAAGTTCTGTTTGGTTTTTAATGGAATCATAAACGTATTGTGAGAGCCTAGTACTGTTACCTCTGACTAATATGAGGTAGGGCTGTATCATTATGAATTTTTTTTTTTTTTTTTGCTAAACCCATTCTTCATGATATCTGAGCTACAATCCATGAAAAGACCCTCATATTCAAGTTTATACAGATACAAAGAAACTCAAATTCACCAAAACTTTAAAAAAAACCTGCTACATGCCAACATTCTCATATTACCTTCCCCGACTTTACATGAATTCTTGTCATGGTTTAACCCCAGCTGGCAACTAAGTAGCATGCTACTGCTCGCTCGCTCCTTTCCCCTCGGCAGTGGGATGGGGAGGAGAACCGGAAAAAAGTAAAACTCGTGGGTTGAGGTAAGAACAGTTTAATAATTGAAATAAAATAATAATTATTATAATAAGAAGGGAGATAAAAAGAGTGAGAAATAAAACCCAAGAAAAGACAAGTGACGCACAATACGGTTGCTCACCACCTGCTGACCAATGCCCAGTTAGTTCCCGAGCAGTGATCCACCCCCCCCTGCCCTGCCAACTCCCCCCAGTTTATATACTGGGCATGACATCCTATGGCATGGAATATCCCTTTGCCTAGTTCAGGTCAGCGGTCCTGGCTCTGCCCCCTCCCAGCTTCTTGGGCACCTCCTCACTGGCAGAGCATGGGAAGGAAACTGAAAAGTCCTTGACTTAGTTGTTGCTAAGTAGCACTTATCCTAAAACATCAGTGTTATCAACACCGTTCTCATACTAAATCCAAAACGCAGCACCGTGCCAGCTACTAGGAAGAAAATTAACTCTATCCCAGGCGAAACCAGGACAGTTCTTCTATACTGGCATTTCCCTGGAGCATTTCTTATTAGAGCAGTTAATCTTTTCTCCAGGAAAAATTTCTTCTTTCAGTCTCTTTTATTTTATTTTTTTCCTTCTCTTTCAGCCACATCAAATTGCCTAGTATTTTACCCCAATTTTGTTTTAAATAAACATGGGAAATTCAAGTTAAAAATGCAGGAGTGTATGGAATTGCTGGGAATAAGCAGGAGCAGGTAGTTTGGACCTGCACACGGGCAGCAGGAATTGAAGCTCTTTGGCCCCCTGTCCCCCCGGGCTCTCCCCAGGTCTGTGCCCAGCTGCCGTGGCAGGTTGTGCCAGCAGCCTTCTGTGCTCCTCCAAGGCAGCTGCTCTTGACCTCAGAGTGAGGTTCCTTCTGCTGATGTTATTGAGCCTCATGATAGCAGGTTTCCAACCTGGAGCCTTTCTAATGATTTTCAGCTCCGTTGTTTGTTTGGCAGGACAGGTGACTAGGTCTTCTTTATCCCTTTGAATTATGGTAATACCAGGAGGAATTAAAGCCACTTCCTGTGCAGATCTCGCTGTCTCAAATTAAATAAAACCATGACTGAAGAGGGGAAAAAAGAAAAAAGTTTAGAATCTTTTTTTTTTATGTTGTAATGAAAATTGCACACATTATCTATTGGGTTAATAACAGGTTTATTCCAAATCGTATTTTATTAATGATATCGACAGATTCAGGATACTCTTTCTGTAATAATTTTGTTTTGGAAAGTTCCTTACCTATTTGTGTAAAGACCTCTTTAGCCTCACTGATTGAACTACCTGAGCATCTATCTTGTGTGAATCTCTTAGTAAGAGACAAGAGCTAAAAACGCCAATTTTTTGCTATAGGGAAAATTATAGTTTAAATGAGTTATACTGTTCAGAAGTTGACTGCACAGGAGGCACATGCTCTGGTTCATTGTTGTCCATTATTTTCTGTAATCTTTTTACCAGTGCAAGTAAACATAAAGTGTTGTCAACTTTGATTTCATAGTCTTTTACAATAACTTTGCATTCAACTTGTATTGGTGTGAACAGCAATAGTCTAGAGTGAAATTGAACTATAAATCAGACTCAATGTCTACAAAAAATAGTCACTTTAATGCATTACTAACTCTCCAATTTCTTGTCTTTCTGGCTATGCAACATGCTGGAAGCCTTTTCCTCATGAACTATTACAATAGTCTGAGCAGGTTTTTTTTATTTTTCCCAGTCCTGTTTAAATCATTTGAATTAAAGTATTTTGACCAGAAACTTTTGCGTATTGTGTTTTCTTGTAAACCAAAGTAGCAGGTTTTTTTTCAAAATGATAGCACCCAAGTTAAAATGCAAAAGGTAGGCAGGAATGAAAACAGTTGAAAAGTTTGTGTATGAGGAGAATATAAACTGCTTTTGTTTAATTTGTTGATTATATTTATTTCTATATTATAATAGTGACAGGGAAAAGACAAGTCAAGTGGGATTCTGAATGACATGCTTGCAATCAAACATCCAAGGAAATTGAAAATTAGTTGATACACTTGCAAATCTGTCAGATGAGCAACCTCTTTTCATATCATCGGGTTAATGTATTTTATCTTACCCTAGAACCTGCATCGCCTAGTTCCAGTAAGAGAAAAAGGTGTATTCATATTATAGAGGGAGAAAACGCAACTTAGGAATTTAGTGTATTTTACAGCAACCCTGGTCATGAATCTCAAAAAAAAGATTTGCACGTGATCAGCCTAAGGAATAATTGCTAAATTACAATTTCTATACTAAGTCAATAGATGCCCCCATATATACAGTGAAAATGTCAGAGAAATTAGATTAATCATTTTTAGGTCACTAGCTATATAATGACACATCTGTTTGATTCTGTAACTCTGCCCAATATTCAATTAGAGTATTTTGTGTTAACAAAAAGATCACAGTTAATCAATTGTCGTTACTCCCTTTGTGTTTGATATTTGCTTATTTTCTTTTCTATGCTTGAGATGGTATTTTATACCTATAGTAAGGAGTTAATATAAACAATCACAGAGGGTTGCACAGACATATACAATCTAAATAACTGTATTGCAACTTATGTCTGCTGGTTCACTTCGCTGGAGGATAAGACATTATATAGTTACCTGCTAAGCAATTCTATAATGCGAGCAGGTCATCATTATGCACCCAGTAATATCCAGCTTTGCTTTTTATGAAAAATTTCTTTAGCTTAATGAAAGAATAAGAATACACAGTATATGCAAGATAAACTGTACCATAGGAGAAACCTAGACCTGCAGTCTAGGTCTTGCAGACAAATATTCTCTTTGAAATGAGGTAGCATATTATAACTGTTTGGGGGAAATCCTAATTAAAATCAGATGGATTTTTTGTTTGTTTTCCCCACCAAAAGAGCAAAATAGTCTGTGATGTCCAGAAAGAGATACCTACAAAAGCACAGAGCACACTTCAAAGGAAAGAATTTCCAGAATATATTCCAGTTTAGGGAGATTGTCTTCAGAACAAAAATAAGACTTTCAAATAGATAAAGAATTTAATACAATTATCTAAAGAACTAAAGAAAGTGTAAATAAATTTGCACAGAACTCCAATGTCTTACTTGGCTTGTATAAGGTATTTAGCTTGGTAGCATACTGTATTTTTAATTGCAAATTGCTACAATAGAAAATCAAGATGGGACACTTGAAAGTTATTTTGAAAAATTACAAATTAATAATTCCAAAGCAAAAGTAGGAAATAAAATATTGATCATGGAAAGGATGAGTTCCCACAGCAATTCCTTACAGACTTATGCATTTTTGTGGTCCAAGAAAGGAATATAAAGTAGTTATCTAGCAGGGTTTGCATATGAGACAAAGAAAGAAGGTAGTAAAGACAAGACAGGAAAGTTCACCAATACAGAATTATCTGAAATCTTTAGATGAAGGTTACACAAGACCAATAAGCATTTTATTATGGTTATTTTAGATACCTAGTAATATAACACATGTCACATTCTAGAATAATGGGGTACTCTGAGAAGTGGTGACTTAAGGGTTGTGGTAGATTATAAACTGAATAGGGTAACATGGTAGCCAAAAACCAATACAGTCCCTTTATCTTCCCTATGGTGACTAGATTGTACTCTATCTCTCTATTTGTCATTGGTTTTGGCAAGCATGAAGCCTTAGTAACATAACAAGGTGTATGGGTATAAACATCAGGCTTTTTTGAGCAGCTGCAGTTGACTGAGAAAAGAGTACTGAAGCTTTAGGGCAAAGAAGCAGCAGACAACTGCAAAATAATGGTTGTTGAAATGAAATTTTGTGGTAGGGGAGCTGTAGCTCACCATAAGATAAATGGTTTTTTTCTTGAAGAAAAGGAATAATAAATTCATAGAAAAAATATTGCTGCAATTGGATACAGACAAATGTGACTAGACTATGCTAATTGATTTAAGCTAAATAACTAATGACATGTAAGGTTGACTTATGTTTGCCTGTAGAAAGGAAAGTAGCAATGTGAAACCAGGCTGGAGTCAATCATTTGCCTCCTTCTCTGCCACTGTGCTGTTGACTGATTGCCCAGTGGTTTGTCTAATACAGACATGACATATCTGACATCCAGTTTTGTGCCATCTCCGGAAAGAATCTAACAGACTGGCAACTTGAGTAATTGTTTTCAGGACATTCCATCCACTTGTAGGGACCAAAACAAATATGGATTATTAAACCCAGAGAAGCATTAGAGACAAGATATGAAAATGAGAGAGAAGAAGCATCTAGGTATTGTGGTCATTTAGGTATTAAGGTTTCAGTGGAAAAGGTGAAAGTCAAATACGTCTTCTGTCTTTGCACTATTTATGGCTAATGTTTTTTGACTATTTGTGTGTCACAGTAGGTTAATCATTGCACCCAGTTGGTTGAGTAGTTGTTAGCAACATAGAGTTTATTGAGAAAAATACTAGAAGGGAAAGAATCTGAAGTTAAAAAACTGAGAATTAATGAAAACACTTGGAGTAAAATTGCAGTCTTCCTGATGGCAAAAGGTGGTAGGTATGTCCTTTCTGCAGTGGTTATTGTTGGTATTAAAGGGGTTGGGAGTGGGGTGGGCAGTATTGCAGCTCCTCAGATTCTAATGGTACAAGGCACTGGCAACAGTATAACCTTCCCTGCCTTCCTGCCATGGGTAGACTGAAACCTATGATATAATTAGTGCATGCAAATTTTGAGATGTTCTAATTTACATGATCAATCATTATTTATGTAAGTGTTTTCAGAAATGACAACTGCCAGTTTGATTACAAATGTGAATGCTAACGCAGTAGCAGAAAGTGAGTTTTAGGAGGATATGAATGCATGTTATTGACTGGCTATAGGCATGCCTGCTCTGCATGGTCCCTCTGGCTCCCTGGCAGGAGCAAAAAGGTAGCTGGATGCTGATGCCTTTCTTGTTTGCTTTAAGTCCTGAATGAACCAAGGTATGGCTGGAGAATTGCTCAATAGTTCCAAGTGTATAACTACTAACGATGTTATGGAGTAGGCTTTAAACTATGGGCCTGTTACAGTTCAAATGAAACTGAACTGAAAAATTCCTAATTTTCATTTAAATGGTTTGGTTTCATCCCATAGTGCTAGGCTTTATGTATTCCATCCATAGATATGCAGCTTAAAAACAAGCTGAATGTAGGTGATCTAGCTAAAATGAGCTTTCATTGTTCTGAAACGTTTTATGAAGCTTCAGACTTAAAAATCTCAGCAAGAAAACCATAGAAAATCTCAGAATTTATGCCTATGGCTTCTAGCCTTGTGATGGGATACTGTGAATGATCACGCAAAATGATATTGGGCTATTACTAGTGTTTTTGAACAATTATGCAATCTGTATTAACTATCATTCTGTGATTATGTAGATATAGCTAATTTATACTTACTCTTTATCTTTTAGAAAAAACTAACATAAACACTGGAACAGATATAAAAGACTATCATTTTGTCTTCTTGCGATTCTGAAAATAGGCCTCTTCAGCTCAAAGGCTTCTGAAATCTGAATAGAGAACCTTCTTCATATGCAAATATTTATCATGAAAACTTATAGCATTTTTTACCCACTCATTTTCTAACTGTATCTCCTTCTCTTTTCTAAATGCCCTTAAACTCTGGTTTATAAACTAACATGCTGGAAATCAGGAATGCTGGGAAAAATGTAGCTTACAGTCTCTTGATAACACAACCCATCTTACTTGGTGCTCCAAGTTAGGTCTTAATTATAGAAAAATAAATTACTTATTTACTAATCCACACAGTCTACCCTAATTTGTTACTTTATCTCACTAAGAATAATTAAGTTCCATCCAACCATCTTATCGGTTAATCCTCCCTAGAAAATGAGCTCATTAAATATGTGTGAGAAGGGTATTTTGTGTCAAAAATCCTTCTCCTGGTTGAATAAACAGAGCCTTATTGGTGTTGCTGAGTAGGAACATTTTTAATTTCTTGGTGACATTTTAATTATGACTATTGATGCTACAATTAGGAGCACAGTGAAATCAGCACAGTAAGACAAAGTCATTCCCAAACTGTCTAGTTGTCACCTTCCAGAATACTTAGTTTTTTCTTTCTCTCCACATGAGAACACATGGAAGAGCTGGGCTAACAGACATAATTTTTAAGCAAAGAAAGTGATAGTTAGGGTCATTGTTCTCAGTCCAGAATGAGATGATCTTAACTGTAACTGTTACTCCTCAACAGCTTTTCTGTTTCCTATGAGGACTGAGCTGGTTCTTGTAGACTAGATGGTGGTGGCCAAATTCAGAGCACAGAATTTCTAAAATGTAGCAATTTAAATACTACCATGTGTTCTAGTGAACCAGTTGTTGCAGGCAAGGAATTAGAGAAGGTGTGAAAATGTATTTGGTGATTTCCACCTATGCTGATCCTTAAATGTATAGTGCTTTTTTTGTGTCAAAACAGCTGGCACTAGTTTTGAACTTTGGCTTGAAAACTCAGTAAGACCACACTCCTTTCTTCAGCCTATGTTTATGCAGTGCCTGGCACAATGTACTATGGCCTTTGGTTATGATATGAATAATAATAAAAGGAGGAAGAAGAAAAAATCTTAGGAATTAATTATGAGGCATTCAGGAAGAACAGGTGACAGTTCCTGCTAACTCCCCTTTGTCTGAATAAACAAATAAAATACTATATTGTCAGAAGTCTGGCAAAGCAAGGCACTCTTAATTTTAGAAATGTTCATTTCCGGTATTAAGATCCCTTTCTATTTTTTGTAAAATTATAACATGACTTTTACATATTTGTGTGTATATTTGCTTTCTTTGCATATGCTGTGTTCGATATTTTAAGCTATTCCACAGATTCCTTCTGAAGTATGTAATTCTGTTAGGTGAACTCATTTAATTTTTCATTCCTGGATGATTTCATTTATCTACAAACTTCACTAGATGTCTCTGGTGTGGAAAAACTGACTACTTTGCATGCCTGTCTTAGAAATCAATCAAGAAGCATATGTAACAGCAAAAAAGTCTCAATGAACTAACAGTAGCCTGATTACTTACCAAAATTCAGTTTTCTATGGCTTTTTTCTTCTTTAGTCTCTTTAAATAGCTGTTATATAGAATCCTGATTATGAACCAGTCTGACAGCTGTCAATCACAAGCTAAATGGAGTGTGACTGTGCAAAGAACTTGGAGTATGTTACATGTTGAAGAAAATGCCTTAAAACTAACCTTGACTTCTGGTATCTTAAAGTCAAAATTAGGAAAGAAGTGTTTAATGATTTTTTTAAAAATTTTTTTTTAGACAGTATCTGTTATTTTTTAGGAATGTCCCTGTTCTGTAAGATAAATAAGATCTGGAGAAAGAAAAGTAGAAAAAGGCACTCCCCTGGGTACAGATTTTCCTTTGATGAATAAGTGTTAAGAATAGGAATAACTGCTTTAAAGTGTCTTGCTCTGTAACAATGCTGGAGCTGTTGTGGGTTAACTTAACTTTCCAAGCTATTTATGGTAATCCCTTTGTGATAGCGAGATTATCTGGTAAAGTGGTGCAACAAGTGAGCAGGGATCACGTAAATCTATTTATAACAAGGGCTATAGCATTTTCATTATTATGGGGATTCAGGAGAGACTTATTTTGTATTTCAGAGTGACAAGGGTCTGTTGGGGGAAGGTAGACTAATTTTATAGAGAGGTTATATGCATCCCTTTCAAATATTTGGACGATTGTTCCAGCAAAGCTGGAAAGTGAGCTTCCAGTCTGTTGTCTAGCCATCTTCCAGTGTCTGAAAGGACAAGGAAAAAAGCATTGAGTGGGACAGTGAGAAAAGAAAAAAAAGGATAACCTAAGATTTAAATTTTATATTCTGAGTACGACAGAGATACATCATCATATAGAGGAGACAGTGGGCAAGACTCAGATGATCTGCTTCTCTTTCTGATATTGTTCTGCTCTCCCATTTGCATGTCTGATTCTCTTTTCAACCTTTCTTTCTCTTGCTTTGCTACTGGTAGTTTCCTGAAGATCTCTTGTTTGTACAGTGTCTGTTTCGACTAAGCCACAGCATTGTCTGGGGCTCTGGACTATATTGTGCCAACTGAAACTCATGTTTCGCCCAAGGCAGACCAAATAAGCATTTATATCTAAATAAGCATTTACAAATATCTCTTTTAACGGGAATTAACTGGTCATCAATCAAGATGACGTACAATGAGGACTCCCAGATCAGTTTGCTTGTATGCTTCTCAGCAGTCTGCGAAATGAACAAGAATTAGCCCTTAGAGGTTTACACTTTGTATGTCAGCAAGATTTGGTGATGAAGCAGATTAATTTCCTTCATTTTGGATTAGGAATGTGACTTTTCTGATAAACAATAATTCTACCTTTACAGAAAATATCCCAGTAGGCCAATTAATTTGAATTTCCTGCATAATATTAATTGGTCTAGTTAACTTGCTTGATTACTGCTTCATAATGAAACAGGTAACATCATTTTTATGTTTAGTTGTCTGAGCTACTGCACAGATTTCTTTGTTCTTGCCACATATTTTAATCTTTCCTTTTCTATTGGAGACGCTTTTTCATTTTTTAACTTAATATTTAAAATTAATTCTGATTATTATTACATAATGTGATGTACATTGAGTTATGCTACTCAGTCACTGCTGGGTCACCTCTTCTCATTCCTTGTCTCAATTTTCTCATTCAGAGATGAACAGGATTTCTGTATTTACATCCTAGTGCTGTAGGTGAGAATAAAATAGACACCACCACCAATTCTTTTTCTTATTTATATTCCACTTTTGTCTCTTTGGAGCTTTGATTCTGTTTTTCATTTTCCTCTTTCATGACAGCAGTGCATTGGAGTGAAGTTTGTAAATTTTCAGCAGTAGCTCCCAAATCCCTGCCCTGGTCAGTATGCAGCAGCATAAGCTTAGACCTCATGTCAGTAATTTTCTCGCTTGCTGTTCTGTTTTATGTTCCCAGTTTTGGCTTGTAGGTTTTCCTTTTATTGCTAAATAAAAGGATCCTACTTGTATCTGCACTCATCTGCTATTTCCATCATCTAAGCCCAGGAAGTAAAATGATACTATAATCCACTTCAAATCATATTATAACAATCCTCATTAACTGAGGCTTTGTCTTTAATCACCTCATAAGGTTATGAAGATAGATTTTTCGCCTAAAAATTGCTGCCCAAGTTATGAATAGGGCCACTGAATCTCCCCGAAATCCTGTATTTCTCTACAGTTGAAAATGTTACTTCACTAAAAACCTTTCACTTGTATCCCAGCCTGATTTCAGCACGCACTTTTTTCACACGTGACTCCGCATCACACTCACACCTGCAAACCGTATCAAATTATTCAAATCTCTGTTCATTGCTGAGCTGCAAAAAGCCCACATAACTTCCAACTCTGAATGCAGGTCTAAAGTTGGATGGTTCAAACTGATTTTCCTAATTAGGGCTGCAGTTTCTCATCAGATCTTTTGGCCAGGTGGGAGATGATAGTGGCAATTACCTTGATTAAGGTGCAGGAATGTTTTTCTTTTTTCCAGATGTCTTTCCTCCAAATAAATCAGGAATTAAATCCAATTTGAATTTATATGTATGTTGGTTCACTTACTATAATAACAAAAGTTTTGTGATGTAGCTGGAGAGGAGCCTTACTTCTCAATGAAATCACTACTTAGATCTTGGTTTCTCAACATGAATCAAAAATGAAGAAGTACAGATACAGCTAAATAGTAAAGTCCTGGAATGTACATGAACGTCCTCAAATCTCTTCGTTGGGGGATGGGAGCTCGTTCCCTCTTTCTTTCTGCTGCAGCCTCTTTGAGTCTTCCTTTTCTTGCATATAGGGCTTTTTCCCCTCCTTAGTACTTTCCTTTCCAGCCAAATCGCTGAAATCCAATACTGGGCGGCTTTTTTTTTTCCCCCCTCTTGCAGGCGTCACTGCTCATCTTTTTGTCTTTTGTACATAATACACTTTTTGTACTATTCAGTATAAAACACAGACTGCAGATGTAAGAATTTGTTTTATATAGCAGAATATATCTAACATTTATAATAAATTTTATTAACTCATGGAAGGTGAGCAGGATTTTTTTTTCAGTCAGCTATTTATTTCCTGTGAATCACTTGATACCACATTAATAATATTACTACATTATCAACCTTGCATTTTAGTCATTGTATTATACTTCCACACTTGTTTTCATAGCATCTTATATCTTCTATTCACTTTGAAATAAAATTCCTACAATTTCTTATCATAATTCTTTTAGAGCAAGAAAATATTGCTCAAAATAAAGTGCATCTGTATCTTTTAAAATCTGCAGAAAAAAACCTCATGGGCACAGCCAGTGAAATTTTATATTTCAGTATTTAACAGGCTTTTTTTTATACTGATAGCTCAGTCTTACATATCATATGGTGCAATTGTACTTGGTTTAGACTAGAGCAATGGTACATGGATATTACTAATTCAGGTTTCTCAAACTGTACATTTTTGACTCATAAAGACTTGGACTCCAAGAAGCTTGATGTTCAAAGTACCTGTTCATTAAGTATGATCTAATAAAAATAAATTCCAGTATTTGTTCAATGCTCGTTAGGGGCAAGCTTATTTCATGCACTAAGAAAAAAGCAGTCTAAAAGATCTAGTCAGAAATATCTGTTATCCTTTGTTATAATACTAAATAGCTTACCACTTCAAGACCTTAAACAGCACTAACAATTGCAAATCATGATCAATGAGAGGTATGCAATTACTGCTTTCTTTACAGTGAGGGATGTTAGCATTGCTAGATCTCAAATGAGACATGAATAAACATTGTGTTTCTGAGATTTCACTTAGTGAAACTGAAAGTACCCTTATCTCCATCCCCACTCCTAATCTTTGCAAATTACTGCTTCCCTTGCTGGATGCTTGTGGAAGAAATATTTACAAGGGTGACTATCAACTGTTAAACCTGTGGTAATTTCCCAGTATAATCAAAGCAAAACCATGGTCTTCCTCTCCCTTCTATTCCATTTCTTGAGTCCAAGTATAATTTATCATATGGAGGAAAAATATATTTAAAAAAAAAAAAAAAGTGTGGGGAGCACTCATAGTACTCCTGCCAAAGATGCAGTTCAGTGATGTGTCACAACATCTTACAGAGAGTAACAAAACACTTGTTCTCTAAAAGCTAATTTTTTGTCAGATCCAAAGGAGTGTTAGTTCAGGATAAGGTGCTCAGAATAAGCAGGAGGGCAGCAGCTACTTGGTTATTCCTTTCTATGTTTTACTGTCTCCTTTGACTGGATCAGAGATGACTAAATGGAGGGGGTTTGGGCATTTAGGCTATATACAGTTGTTACAAGTCACAGCTCTGGGGCACTGCTGTCCCAGGACTATTGCTCTCTAAACCTGACATAGGTTGCCTGCAGCCACCAAATTTTTCCACAAGCTCTTTGTGTTTTTTAATCCCACGGTCCCTTGTGGCATGAAACAATCTGTCATCTCATTTTTGTCCTTAGTCTATTCCCTGTATCGAGCCCTAACAAGTCCTGGTAAAAGCAAGACTGAAACAAAAGCAGGTAATTGAAGGTTTAGCAAAATAGAGGGAATCTGCAAGGAAATTCTAGCTCAAATGTCCTGTTAATATGACACAGAAATGTGTTTCCATGATTTATTATTTTAATAAGGTATGTCAAGAATGAAAAAAAAAAATCAATAAATTTCAGCTTATGTGGTCTAAGACCTGAAATTGTTTAGGTACCCACATTTCAGTGGTTAACCACAGTTAAGGAAGAGCTATCTGGCTATCATGTGTCCAGTCATCATATTTGGGCACCTTAATTTTTCTAGTTCAAGTGACAGTTCTGTCTAAGTAAACACAGCTTGAAAAAACAGTTCATAGAAAAACCCAAGATGGTCAAAGAAGTACACCCATATAAGATGACAGTTACTTTGTTGAGAAAGGAGGAAGAAAAGATGGCAAATGAGTGTAGCGAAGCAGAATGAAGAGCTCCACGTGTATCAAGTTGAAATATCCGCTTAGAATCAGGCTTCCAGGTTAGGTACCTAATTGCCATTCACGCATTTGAATAGCTCACAATTTATCTCCGTGGGCAATTGGAACAAAGTTTTGGGGGTTATGGACATGTGTGTCGCTCATGGGGTGCTCATTCTGGCTCATTTATAATTGTGGTTACAGCTCAGGCCCCAAATGTAGAGATTGATTCACCCCAGCTGTGCTGAAGCTCACAGCTTACTCTCAGCCAAATGCATTCACAGCAAATCAGAGGTGTACTCCAGCTGGGTAGATGAAACAGGTTTGGAAGATACATTGGTGACAGCCGTTGTCATGCCTGTGTCTCAGTGAGACTGAGCAGTCATACTCAAGCACGCTGTTTTCAGGTACTGAAGATATTTAAATGTACCAGGCAAGAATAAACCCTGTATCAGAAAAATTACTTTTAGATGATCTTGTACTTTGTTATCAAAATGCTAATAATTACAGTGAGACAAATAAGGCAATTTTTCAGATTATGTGGTCTGGTTCACCATTGAAGTCTATGAAAAGAACTTAATAAATAGACTTAAACTAAATTTAATAAATCAAAACTCACCATCTTAGTAGAAGGTGCAGCCATTGAGTAGTGAGATGTTGTACCTGAGCTTCTAAAACACTTGATTGCTTTGAGAAAAAAGGAAAATAAGTTTGAAGTGGGTGCCAAACCCCAAACTTTCCATTGATTTCCACAAAGTTTAGGAGGAATTGTGGCACTGTTCACACTTCTCAGGAAATTATGTAATATGGCATCCTCTTTGTGAATCCTGTTGTGTTAGTAGGTGACTAGACAACAAAGTTTAAGTGCAAATTAACACTGAAGCTATGGCAGAAAGAAGCAGCACTTGAAGTTGGGGAGAAAATTCATATATATTTGTGTATAAATATATCTGCACTAAAAAAAGTATAATTTGATTAGAGGTTTAGGGCTGTTTCATTAGGATTGAGAGATCCCCCTCATTATCCCACAATTTATCTCTAAATATATGTATTTAAGACATAGTTATTTTTCCCCAAGGACATTCTGCCTTTGGTAGAGTTCCAGAGCTGATGCAAATTTGTCTAAGGGTCAGCAGGTTTTGCACTCTTTCTATGATGTTAGCCATAGAAATACTTTTAATGTATTTTATACATATATAAAGTCTACCATTTTCCCCCCAAGCAAATAGTAATTAGGAGCAGTGAAAAAAAAAAAAAACAACCTTATTCTTTCTGACTTGCCATAAGACCTTATTTCATATTTACTGAACAGCAGCCTCACAGTGTCCTCCTTGGAAGACTCAAGTGCCATAAGGCAACTGGTTGTATTTAGTAATCTTCTGCATCAGTAGTTTTGCCTTTTGGGCTCCACAATTGATTTTCCTCATCTTGGCATATCTTTACAACTATGCCCCTTGACCTATTGCACTGCACTGGCCAGCAGTGGTATAAGTGGCAGGAGAAATGTAAGTCAGACTGGTGATTTCTGGGACATCAGAAGTGACAGCTTCATGAGTACAGAAAGTTAAGACAGTTCTTTTGAAATATATTACAGCTGGGAATCAGTCACCACAGAGGCTATTCAAACTTAGGAAACTTTCTTCTTTATGAAGAAATCCCCTGCAAGACAGGGAATGTGTCTACCCTGTAAGTACCCAACTGGACATTGTTTCAGACATATTTTAGACTTCTGCTAAGAATTTCATAATCTGTGTGAGAACCATTTATCTAAAAAATCTTAGATTTTATTTTTTTTTAATTGGAAACATGCTGGGATGAAAAAAGTCTCCATAAAATGTATTCTTGTTTTATTTAAAATTCTCTTTTAAAACTGCCTTAGCCACAATATTCTTGTACACTAGAGTCTAGTATGGCTAGACTTTTGGCTATGAATAGCACATTCTGCTGCAGAGACTTCTAATATACATAAACATAACCATTACTGTGGTGAGATTTCCATCCTTTCTTCCTTTTTTTCTAATTATCTGCCTCTTACTTTTTTGTACAATAGTCACTGCTGAGAAGTCCCAATCACTCATTGCAGATTTTAGTTGCCGTTATAACTAATAGCAATAATACCTAGCTGATACGTGACATTTTTTCTCAGCAGAACCTAAAGGTTGTACAAGAAGTCTGGGAGAGCAGAGCAAGTGGATTCTTGCCTGATTTCTTCAAATCTAGTGAACTGCAAGGTAATTCTTCCTCTTGAACTTCATTGTTTAAAGGGGGAAATGTGAATTCAAAGCATTTGTAAGCAGATCAACATCATTATCACCATTTCACTAATGAAGCAATGCAATTGTAGAGAAAGTGACTTATCCACATTCACCCAGAAAAAGACTCAGTAGTTTTTGGTCCTTGGAGAGTTAAACCATACCTAAACCATTAGATTATATCACCTGAGTTATGGTGGTGTGACCATGGTGAATACTTTTCTTTTGATTGTGCGGAAGTGGACAGAAAGTTACGTTTAGATGAGCAGTTTCCTAAATCCCAGACGTCATGAGTTAGCAGTTACTGTTCCCAACAGGTTGTGGTCTGGTCTGCCTTTTTTTCACCTGTGGAAGTTTGGTGAGTTTCTTGGATGGAGAAGTGATCTGTCATGGTTTAACCCCAGCCAGCAACTAAGCACCACGCAGCCGCTCACTCACTCCCCCCCATCCAGTGGGATGGGGGAGAAAATCGGGAAAAGAAGTAAAACTCGTGGGTTGAGATAAGAACGGCTTAATAGAACAGAAAAGAAGAAACTAATAATGATAATGATAACACTAATAAAATGACAACAGTAGTAATAAAAGGATTGAAATGTACAAATGATGCGCAGGGCAATTGCTCACCACCCGCCGACCGACACCCAGCCAGTCCCTGAGCGGCGAATCCCTGCCCCCCCCTTCCCCGTTCCTAAACTAGATGGGACGTCACATGGTATGGAATACACTGTTGGCCAGTTTGGGTCAGGTGCCCTGGCTGGGCATGAGAAGCTGAAAAATCCTTGACTATAGTCTAAACACTACTGAGCAACAGCTGAAAACATCAGTGTTATCAACATTCTTCACATACTGAACTCAAAACATAGCACTGTACCAGCTACTAGGAAGACAGTTAACTCTATCCCAGCTGAAACCAGGACAGATCTTAGCATACATCCAATGTTAATGGTTTCTTGGCCTTTCTGAAGGACATTAGGACATTAGTTTAACTGTGAAAATTATAAAATTAATACAGTGCACATTTAACAAGAATTTTACAGCCTGTCGTGGTTTATCCCCAGCCAACAACCAAGAATCACACAGCTGCTTGCTCGCTCCTCCCCCCTCCCAGTGGGATGGGGAGGAGAAGTGAAAAAAAGTCATGGGTTGAGGTAAGAACAGTTTAATAACTAACAAAAAATAAAATATAATATAATAATAACAATAATAACAAAATATAATAATTGTAATGAAAAGGAAGATAACAAAAAAAAAAGAGAGAGATAAATAAAATCTGAGAAAAGACAAGTAACACACAATGCGATTGCTCACCGCCTGCTGACTGATGTCCAGCCAGTCCCTGAGCAGTGGTCCACCCCTCCAGCCCAACTCCCCCCAGTTTACTGAGCATGATGTCTTTATGGTATGGAATATCCCTTTGGCTAGCTGTCCTGGCTCTGCCGCCTCCCAGCTTCTTGTACACCTGCTTGCTGGCAGAGCATGGCAAACTGAAAAGTCCTTAACTTAGGATAAGCACTACTTAGCAACAACTAAAACGTCAGTGTGTTATCAACATCATTCTCACACTACATCCAAAACACAGCACCGTACCAGCTACTAAGAAGAAGATTGACTCTATCCCAGCCAAAACCAGGACACAGTCATAGGGAATGATGATTTCTGTGAGGACCAGTTGGGTTTGGGCCACGACAAGGACCGGTCAGGGGAAGACGGGCAGTGCAGCAGGCAGGGGAACGTTGCCCAGGCTGCCTGGGCACGCAGGCACTGGCTCCTGCCAAGGCCCTGGGATGACCAGGAGTCATGAAGTGGCAGCTGTGGCATCGCCTCCTCTCCCATCATACAAATGCACAGGCTCACTGCTTGTCAACTTCCCCTAGCCTGTGCTAACCTGCTTCACCTCTGACTTTACAGCCTTCTTGCCTTCAATTCCTTCTGGTGTTGTATAGGCAAGGTTTCTTTGTGTCCTTATTTTTCTCCACGTATGCGGAGAACAGTGTGTCCATTCTAACTGTGCAAAGTGCTGGCACTCTTTGCGTAACGTCTCAAGGAGCAGAGCTGAAATCTCAGGCAAGTTCTTCTCTGTTACTACACAGAAACTAGTAATAGTAGCAACAAGATATATTTTTGATCTGGGACTGCAGACGTGATGCATTACAATTCAGTTTCTGCTGTGCTGGTTTCTGTTCAAGATCCTTCACTGCAGTGACCTTGAAGCAAGTTTTCTTTGGTGATGCACACCATCCAGCCACAGTTATGATGTGAAGAGAAATGGATGATCATTTGCCATTTGCACTGACCATACCTTCAGATATCACCGGTCTTTTTATCTTTTAAGCATGCATTCCCAGCTATTAAATACTAGATATAATACAACAAAGTAATAGCTAATAATCTGTATAGCTTTCTTGCAATACAGCGGTATAATAGCTTGTCTGACATTTTTTAGAGCCAATATTTACCTTTATCACTGGTAAGTGCCTCCTGAGACTCATTATTCATGTAATTCCCATTAAGAGGCAGTAGTAAAACAGCCTGTTGTCTTACAACTCTTGTTGTTAAGTACACTATGTTTAGTAATAAATACGTCAGCTTGTGCTACACCAGAGAACTATTATTATTTCTTATCTCTAGACATTTATAAATAAATGAATCATGTTTATTTATAGACTTCTTTCTATTTACTTCTTGCAGTAGCCAGATAAAGCTGCTTTTCTTTAGGTATATGGTCGTATTTCTTGAAGCTTGCTTATTCCCTTTGAACTTAAGGCTGTAACAAAAATAGTATTCTTGCTTTTTATATCTTTTACTTTGCAATTAACCAAGGATGCTATTTAGGAAAAAAGTTGCATTGAAAGATAAAATTATGTCAGTTCTAGAGTAATGTGATAGAAATTCTTCACAAAATTGAGTTACTTGAACTTCTGTTATTTCTACTGCTATTACTAAGGCCTGATACAGGAAGATAATAATTAATTTGTGTTTCTAATTTGCCTGATCAATGGCTCCCTGCAGATCTATGACAACCCTCAATATAAATTTCAACCTCTCTTATATAATTAAGAAAATCTTTTGCAGCTGTGCGAATATAACCATGAATTCTTTTTCTCTTTTAAATACTTGAAACCCATGTTTGTGTGGCTTACCACTTAAGTTTTTATGGCACTGTTCATGTGTCTGCAAGGATAAGATTTTTAGCCTTATGCTCTGGCAAAATCCAGACACAGAAAATTTTGTTAGCAGAACTTGCTGCAAAAATCTAATGATCTTTTTCTTGCTTTCTGTTATAATTATTTTTTAGCATCACCAGAATGCTTTTAAAAGTTATTCTATGCATGGCTAGAAATATGGGATGAGGTTTTCAAAAGCATCAAGCACTCATTTAATTCTGCTCGTATCCACTTGAAAGGGTTTTTGTTGTTTTATTAGCTCATTTGCTAGGAGAAGGCCAATGCTGTCTGGGGGTGGGGGGTGGACGATGGATGGTTAATCATCAGGACTAAAGCTATGATAAACATCTGAAAGTGAACTTTCTGGTTTACCAGTTTTCCGTATTATCCGTAATGATCTTTCTCTTGTGTCTCAGCGTTCTTAAAATTAATTTTCTCAATTTTTATACTTTTGGGGAGTTGCAAGCAAAAAATCTTTCCATTCAAAAACTGTTAAATGGAGGTGGATGTTTTCAGCCCTGCCACCTTTGTTGGAAAAGAAGGCCTAGGTTATAGTCATTACAAATGAACATAACCATTGAGATTGACTAACTCAATGACCGGAACACAACTCCTACGCATTCTCAGGAAGCTGCTAGGGAAATCATGGCTGGGATCCTCTGGAAGTATCACATGGAACTGCAAAAAGATTCACCTCCTTTGGGAATCTGGCTGTCTTTTGGGGGAGGAGATTACATATGGATGTAAGAGAAGTGCAGCCAGCTGAACATTTTATCAGTACATATATTACTCTCATAGTACTGTGTCCTTTTAAACTGTTGAAATGGGATGCATTGCTCTAGTTACTTCATTTATTCTTTCTTTGCCTTCCCACAGACAAGGCAGGAAAGAGGATAGTCACAAACAAGCTGATAAAGGCCCTAAGGACCCAAGGCCCCATTTTGCTTGGTCTAAATTAGCCCAGTTCCTTACAAAGCAAGCACTGGTGAGGCAAGCTAGGGAGGAGATGATAGAAATGTGCAGGAATCATCAGGCTGATTGACAGTAGGTATTGTCTTCTGAATAGCTGTATGTAGCAGTTTTCTTTAAAGTTTGATTTAGCTGTCTCACATAAATGAAGAAACGAAATCCTATCAAGCCCACAAGGTTTTACATTAATCTGCATATTATTTTGTCGTGTCCATGAGGCTTAGCTGAGCATTATGTGTAGTTTCAAAAATTTTCACATTGCCATACTAAACCTAATGTTTGACCTAAGACTCCCATGCTGTTATTTCCTGAGATATGCACCATTAGCTTTGAGAACTGCATCCCTCACCTCTTCATGCCTGCCATAGCCCCTCAGGCAGAAAAAAGATGAACACTGAAGTTGAATTTCATGGTTTTTTGTAGAAAAACAAAATCAAAGCAAAAACCCTGTCTAAAACACCTCCTGAAGCTATTGAAATTAAGAATTTCATCCAAAAAGTAGATGACCTCTTAATTTAGATGATTATGTTTAATTAAAAAATGTTATTTTTCTTTCTTAAATTTATGTCCCTACAGCAGGTCCTAACAATTGGCAGAGATTTTTGCTGTGGCCTCTGTCAGGTTTTTCTCTTATTCAAAAGGTGCATTCATTTAAAAGATTCTTGGCTGAAAACCACTTTTCTGGTTTTGTAAGGTATTTCATAAAAAAAGTAATTTAAGAGAAAGATCCTTCTATTGTAGCTTCACTAGGTTTTATTTTTTGTTTTAGATGATGAGAAAAGATACAGAAAAGATTCTTCTGTTTAATTTTTTCCTGAATTTTTCATATTCTTGCAGTAAATTTGTTGCACTGATAAATATCGCTACAATGGAGAGCAATCCTAGAAGCTTACAAACCACTTATTTAGAAGTGTGGTTCTGCTGCTATGGGCAGTAATAGAACACAAACTCTAAGTATGTGGGGTTTTTTAAAGAAATTTGCATTAATCTCATAGCAGCTAAATTATTTTTTTCCTATGAGGTGCTTTAGTCACCTAGTATTAAGCAGATGATGCATACATGTAAAACGATCATGTAGCAAAGATAGGGCATTATGTGCAGCCATTAGCAAACCACTTCTAAACCAATTTAGCATCTTTGGCCTGGTTCAGATCCTTAGGCTTGTACAGCTTGAGGTTAATTACATACCTCATATATGAGGACGCTCAGAAAGAAATTCATCGTATCTGTTTGCATTCAAATGTGCTTGACTGGAGTAAGAGTTCAGCAAACACATCTTTCCTCCCTTGACAGCACATTCAGAAAAGCAGTCCCCTTTGTTGGTCGATCTGTCTGCAGGTTTTTGAGGGAAAATGTCTCTAGTCTTCGGGTGAAATGCATGTTACAGCTGTGCTGCAAGTGCAAAATCTACTCAGAGCATCTTCAAATGCCCTGAAGCAGTTTAATCAAATAAGTTTATCAGCAGCTGTGAATCATCCTGCCTGTTTGGATGGGCCTATAGCCAGAGTGAATGAGCCTACAGAAACTTGTCATTTCAAGGCTTTTACCTCTCTTGTTGTATTTGACGTAGTTTGTAATCAGATGTAACATGACAGCAACAGCTTGACAAGCTGATAATACACTTCACTTGCAAAATTCATGTGCTAAGACTACAAACACATTTTTATTTAAGCTATGTCATGTTTATGCATAGCAGGAGGATTTTTTTTTTTCTTTTGTGGATCTGCTATAGAAAGCCTGAGGAGATCTTGAGTTTTTGTCTTTTAAAGTATGACTGACTTTTTGACAGCCTCTAAGGAAAAGTTTGACTTTCCCCAGTCACACTAATTTATTTGGACATTCATTCAGATGTAAAGCACAGGCTGAAAGAGGTTCTTTTATTATTTGCTCCCTGAAGACTGTGTGCCCCTTTTTCTAGCCATTAGGGTGTTTCATAACACCCTTTTATTATTTACCATATTGGTGAAAAATAGAAGGAGATAGAGAGAAAAGGAGATCAGTTTTTTCAGGTCTCACATAGTCAGTCCAAGAGAAAGAATATCATTAAGAAAGTCATTGGTGTTGTAGAAAATGGTTTTGGTCATTAAGAAAGTCCTGCAGTAGCTTCTAGGGATGGTCCAAGAAAAACTGGAGGAGTTTCCCCTACTGATGTAGTATCAGAGCAAACACAGCAATGCCACAGCAGGCTGTCATGCTGGACTGACTGGTGACTGTGAATCTGTCACTTGACAAGGCTGTTCTTCCACTCTGTGAAGCTGAATAGTGCTATATATTTTTCTGAGTCAAATCCTGTTGCATCTAGACATTTTCACTCATTTTACTCAAGTAAAATTCTGCCTAAAAATGTCTGAGCAGTGACAAAGGAGATGTGAGAATCCCCATGTATGCTCTGCATCTGGCATGTGAACATAGGAGGTGGGTGTTCAAACAGTGTCACTTGCCACTTTCTTTACCATACTCCTCCAGAAAAATCCTCTGTGGGTTTCCATAGGGATTTATCTCCGTGGAGTTAGTAATAAGAAGCAAGGAACAGGGATTCAGACTGCATTATTCTCATTCAAAACAGAGGAAAGTATAATAAGTTAATAGAATCTGGGTCCATATTAACACAATCTTTCTGTCCATTTTGAAGAATCCTTCTGAAGGACTCATGCTTAAGTACACCATGAATATTGTTGTATACATATGTACACTTACATCTGCCTTTCCTGCTTTGGATCCTCTAAAACTGTGTGTCTGCAATTGACTGTCTCCCCCTACATAAGAGCATGAGCCTTGCTTTCCAGGAACTTTTCCAAGAAAATTTGAGGGCTGAATGCACTGGAATGACTTTTCCTCTCTCTCTGTTTTTCTATGTGGGAAAGAATGCAGACTTGAGAATTAAAATTTTCAAGGTATACATATGCTTGTTTGAATGCTATCGCCACAATTTATTAAATAAGTGAAATAATATTTTATGCAGCCTGAGGTTCTCTTCTAAGTCTTCCTTAGATCTGTGCATTTATTTAAACAGTGAAATCTGCAACATATATACCCACATTTTTACTCTCACTCTGTTTTATCTGCCGTGTTATCTGGGAGACTGCATTTTATTCTCTTCCTACCCTATATCATATTCATTGTTGTGGTACTAAACCTTAACAATTGTTCATCTGATTCAATTACTTGCTTTACTGGATATACATTGTACAGACTGAACTATCTTTTTTTGAATGTCAAATCGGATTTTGGAAACATTCCTGTTGTTATATTTGTCCCTGGAAAACACTGGACAGAAAATTACATCTATTAAAACTGCATTCATTACCAAATCCAAAGAAACGTAAGTTTCTGAATGAATAGCAGTTTATCAAGCAATGTGTCATAAAAGGCAGTAACTAAAGAAAACCAAAGTAAAACATTCACTTTCATTATTGAACATTTTTAGCTTTATTATTATAATAGAATTACAGTCTGACATAAAATAAAGAGCTTTTGCTAAACTCTGTAAAGCAATACATGCTTCTGCCATAAACAACCTCTATTAGATTTAGGTTTTATTGCCACATCACTGCACTGAGGTGCAATAAACATTCAATGTCATCTTTTTAAAATTATCCCAGGAGTAAACAGAAACTGTCCTCTATAAGAGTGTATCATTATTTTCAAGGAAGACTTACTATTATTACATGGTTTAGCAAAGCATTGTAAAAAAGCTACATAGAGAATACCTTGTCTTTGATAAACTGTGCAATCAAGTTTATACAGTATAATACTATTGGCATAGACTAACTAAGAGGTGATATAATGCAATCATTGCATAGCAAAAAGCAGACTAGTTAAGTAATATTCACATCTAATGTGCAAAATGCAGACCAAAAGGTAGCTATGAATTGCTAGAAAGATAAAATGCCCTAAATGAACACACTAGTTTAACGCCAAAAATAACAAGATAAACAAGTACACAGAAGTTAAAGAGCCATAGTTTATTTTTTTCTATACATATATCTACACATGATACCAGAAGATGAAACATCCCCTTTTAATAAGCTCCAATCAGATGACTTATCAAGTTTAGACAGGACCAAATGTTAGACAATGAAGCATTATTTTAAAAAATCTTCTCTAAATAAAACATTAACTATTTCCTTTTGTAGATAGAGAACGTCAACTTTTTGATTTATTGAGAAAGAGTTTAGAAAACATTGCCTATGAAATTTGAGTCTCAGTAGCTGTTTCCCTGGAGGCTCATGTAGCGCTGTTTTAAAATTCATTCAATACCATATATTACGTTTTTTTAATTGATGCTTGCAAATATCCACCATCCTTCCCATCTCTTTGAAAAATCTTTATCTGAAATTTTATTTCTAAGAATCAGTAATGATACTGACTAGAATTTTTTTAAAGGGAGCACAATACCTGCAAAATGGACATCTTGTTTTTAAAGCCCTTACATATTGTTCCTACAAATATATTGCTACAGTAAAAATGAAATGTAATAAGTTTACTCAATAAAATCTATTTTCCTGTACATTCTTTTATGTATGACTTTTTTGTATTTAATGCTACATATATTACATCACTTATTGTAACAGTTATGTATCAGCAAATATAGCAGTAATATACAGATGAACTTCTGTCTTAACAAATATTTCACCATTTTTACCTACCAAATATAATCCCATACTTTAGTATTTATGCATGACCTGAGCAGACCAGTCATTAATCTAATAGTATACATTGGATGACATTGTCAAATTGCAAGCTACTGTACACTTAACCACTTTACAAATGGAATTAATTCCAAGCACTTTCTGCATATTTAATTTTTTTAGGCTTTCCAGTACCACTGATTTATTTTTTTTTTTAAATTCAGGCTCTAAATATGTTTTATTGAGCATTTAACAACATATTAAGAGCTAAGAGGTGAATCCTACACAATGTTTTAAGAACACAACTTTAAAAAAGTAAAAAAATGTACAATCTCATGCTGCATATTTACATATATTATTTAAATACTATATTTTGTCTTTCTGCTATCCATAAATCTCAGTCTAAAGCTTCTTTTTAATGTATTGTTTTATAAAAGAATACATTCAACATATCTAGAGCTTGCAAAAATTGTTGGTTGGTTGGTTTGTTTTTAATTCTCTAAAACATAGTGATGAGCAAAAGCTATCTGTAAAAACATCCAGGAATTGTTTGGATTACAGAGGTGATAGAGGGAACTTGGGATCTGCACTTAATTGTGCAATTGGTTTTAAATCTAGTCTAGTGACAACTTAATGCTTAGAACAAGACTGCAGTAAGACAGCAGATTAAAGCATTTGTTACCATTAGATCTTATGTGCTATACAGTGACAAACTGTACCTAGAGTGAGTAGATTTCCTTCTTCTTTAAAACCATTTAATATTATAAGTCAGGTGGTTTGGAATATAGAAGAGAAAAGGGATTAGGAAAATAACATATCTTATGGGATTCAGCAAATGGAAAGCTTTACATCCTTGAAAAGATTATAAACAGTGGTTGAATAAATGGTACGGTATAGTATGTGCATCAGGAACATCACAAAGAATGTTTTCCCACTCCCCACAATCCTTTGAATAAAAATATCTTTTTCACGTATGTATACAATACCTTTTGGGGACATTCAGTACTAAGCTATCTACAAATGGTTTCCTTTTTTTTTTTTTCATTACTCTACAACTCTTTCTTTCCCATTTTCAGAATCACTTTTCCAAGTACATAGCTCACATTGTTCTCTCCCTCACACACAGGTTTTTTTAAAATATACAGATATATTTTACCTTTTGTTAAATAAAGAAACCTTTATTTTCTTTAAGACAGAGGCAATGAAGCAAATGGGAATTACTGTATGTGAAAACGGGAAGCAATTCCCAGAGCAAAAGACAAAACAGAACTATACGAATAAATGAGGTTATTGATGTGGAGTTGGAGCTTTTAACTGGGGCTCCCGGTTTAAATAGGTAGCCCAATAGACTAAGTTAAAGATTCCAAAAAGCAATGGGAAGGCTATTCTTGATAGTCGATCAATTTTACTGACGCTGTTAAAAGTTTTCTTGGGTTCTGCAGGTTTTGTTTCTGGCTTAACTTCTTTGGGCTCAATCGTTGCACTTTTAGCAATGGTTGCCAGCCCAGGGTCCCTTGCAATATTAGGGGTGTAGCTCGTAGCTGCAGCTGTGTATGTGTTATTTTTCTTAATGAGAGGATCCTTCACTTTCTTTGGCTGAAGAAAGAAGAAAATGTATTATTCTTACTACCTTCTTACCAAATAAGATTATGAAAAAGCACCGTAAAATCTTGCAATTAATTAAATTTATACCACAAATTGTAATAAGCTGTAAGAAAGAAGTTAGTGTCTGGATATGTGACTCATGCAAAATATTTAGGTGAAGACAAAGACAAAATCATCCATCTGCATTACTTGTATTAATTAAACCAAATTAGATGATGGATAAACTATAATGAGGACTTATACTGATAGCTAGGCTTACTGATTGACAAAATTACCTTTAATGGTAATCAACAGTGACAAACCACTCATAATTCAATACTGCCTTAATCAACTGTGCTTCTTGACCAAGACACAAACTTTAAAAGACACTGAATTTCTTAATGTAGCTTTCCAATATTAAGACAAATAATGTTACATGATGCATTTTAACACAGTTTATACATAAAAATACCATGTGACCATGCACTAGAAGACTGGATTATTTAATACAATGCAAAGCTGCCAGTATTCTGTTCACTAACAGTTTACACCAAAAGCATATGCATTATGGAATAGAAACTTAATGTTCTTTTTTGAATGTTACAATTGGATCATAATGGCTGAAATGTCATTCCATTTACAAGGACTTAAATAGCTGTATGATTTTTTCATCCACCTACCTATATTGCTAAAGCAAGAATGTATTGAAAATCTTTTAGTGGAGAAGAACTTATTGATCAGAAAGAATATCTAGATTTTTCCCCTGGGTCCTTATGTTTTCTAGAATTCTACTTCTGGGATCTACCTGTAGGAAAAAATTTAAATTTTGACATCTGGGGATACCAGTTGGAATTCAACTGTCCCTGTTGCAGACAGTCCAAACCCTTCCTCCAGCCACTGCACAAGGATAAACATAGAAAAGAGATGTAGTGGGTCATTAAGGAGGTGTTAAAGAAAAGCATCACTTTGCTCCAAGTTCCTCTGATTATGAGAAAAAAAACAGATAACAAAAAAATCCCAAGAGCTTAGAAAATCTTTAGGCACTATTTCCCACAAAAAAGAATAGGCAAATGTTATCCCTTTTATCCTCTTAGAAAGAAAAGAAAAAAGATATGCTAAAGAGAAAATATCAGCAGAATGTGAGCTATTATGTCATTTCCCAAGATGGCAAATATTCTCTGTTTTCGAGAAGCAGCTGTCCCACAGAGGCAGTGTTTTTTGAAGTAGTCACAGCACTTTTTATGACAGATCAACTATAGATTAATAGCTATATAGACCACCCAGTAGGGGGGCTTTGGTAAGAAGCTCTTGTTCAAGAGGTGAACGTTTCAGGGAGCAGATCGGCTGCTGCAGGACACCTGAGAACGTGAAGGGAAGCTGCAAAAGCATCAGGGCAAGTGGGGAGAGGCTTGTCGAAGCATGCCTTGGAGCCCCACGCAGGAAGGAAATGAAGGCTGAAATGCTAAATTCCTGCTACTTAGTAAGAAAAAGGATTCGGATAATGACTCTGATGTGGATGCTCTTTATTTCATGACAATAATATTCCCTTTAGCTTGAGGCTAAGAAAAAGCTTCAAATTGTCTTACACTATTTCTGCTGAATAGGAGGAACAAACAGGTTGAAAAAAATATTCAGAAAAGAAAAAAGGCAACATCAGAAAGATTTTTTTAGTTGTTTGTCCGTTCTTTTCCTCCTGAGCAGGAAGGCTGCTAACACGCTTGCTGAGTATGAAGCCAGTCCGGTCTCCTTCTCAGCCAGATACTCTAGTGAGCAGCAATAAATCCAGCAGGCAAGGAACCACTTCACAGAAGTCTCAGAGGAGACCCTTTCTATAGATTTAAATGTCATGAGGAATCTGATCCACAGAAAGCCCCGACACCACTCAGGGTCTTAATATTTCATGTCAAATTCAACTTTATGAAAAAGTAATATGACAGCTAATTAGAGCTCTAGCTTTTATTAAGCTGTGATGCTCTGTTTGCTGTTACTTTGCCTTGCTTGTCTTTCCTTACACCTGCAGATAACGCATTCTGCCAGGTACCAGTATGTCTTTGCTGATTTATATCAAAAGACACATAAAGATCCTTACCTGCTGAGGAATGCAAAGCCATAAATCTTCCAGTGTTTTAAACAGTGTTTGAATATTGTGTTTATACGGGTGTGTTTTTTTCTGAAAATGTAATTTTCTTTGAAACAAATGAAATGGCTGATTATAGTAACTATGTCACAAGGTAGGTTATATTAACAAGGCAATATTTAACATTTAAGGATTTTGTTCTATTAATACAGCCCATTTTTTACAATAGATATCATGAAGATAGGAGCACAACAAAGAATCAGACAAATTATTTTCAATGAAAGTATCATCAGTAACTGAAAATTCAATATTCAACAGGAGTCATGCAGCTCATTTGTTTTGTTACTTCAGTCACTTATTCTACAATACTTTTGTATTAGTTGTGTAAATGTCCTAATTTGTTTTCTCACTGATTTATGCAACTAAAATAGCAAAAAAAAAAAAAAAAATTCTATATAAGCATACACTCCTGAATTAAACACATATATTCGCGTACCAATGAGTAACATCTGCTCCTCCAATATTTATTCTGCTGAATCTCTAGTCTGTGAATGTTCATAATAAACAATTAGCCAAGTTTAAAAGTCTCTTTCAAGATCTCTCTCAAAAAACCCCCAACCAACCAAATGTGCTTCCCCACAGAAGCAGCTGACATGGTAACTCATAGGAAATGGGAAACTTTCTTCCTCTAAATGTCCTCCACAATTTCTTGATACACGTGTGATTTACAGACCAGGTGTGATCCCAGACCAAGGGGAGTCAGGGTGATGTCTCTCTATTGTATTCAGGGAGGCACGGATCAGGATTGCGCACTCCTAACACAACTGTCAATCCTTCCCCCAAAACAAATCAATTTCTTCCATTGACTAAGAAGTACAAATAATGTTTCTATTTATAAAAAATAGGGAAATGATAGGAGGCAAAAGAAAGGAAAGAAAAAGTCCTGTAGTGATTTATTTGGTGATGATCACAGAGCAGTCCTCCTGAAGTTGAGGAGCAATATACTTTGGAAAGTGTCAAATACAGTAGCCACAAGATTTTTTTCCTACATTTATACTGAGGCATCCACATTTTCTCTTGCTCAAACACTAGAAAATTAATTGCCTTCCCTTAAAAAAAAAACATATCTTCTTTCTGCTTAGTTGCACAAGTCAAAATTTCGGTAAAGTTTTTAATTACTAATAGCATTAAATATCATCCAGCATGTCAGAAGTAGTATTTAGGTACTTAATGTCTAAGTAATTACTGTTTATGTGTAGAAATGCTGTGTGCGAGCACATGAGGAAGCTCTTTTGGAATAATTACTTACTATTCTAAATAATAAGAATTTCTAACAGGCTAAAAAAACCCCTATAGTGACCAAGGTCGACACAGTATGACCTGTTGGGATGGATATTAAGTGGTGTTACCTTTTCTGGAACAACGCTTTTGCCATCCCATGCATAGCCTCTCTTTGTGAAGTAATTCACTGTTGCAAATTCGATGAGTGCAGAAAACACAAAGGCATAGCACACTGCTATAAACCAATCCATAGCAGTGGCATAGGCCACCTTGGGGAGCGAATTCCTTGCGCTGATGCTCAGAGTAGTCATCGTCAGGACAGTTGTCACTCCTGCAAAGCAAACAATTTTAGTGTCTCTAGAGCAGAGGCTGTATTTTGTACTTCATTTCTTAACTGTTACAATAGGTGGGAAAGCCTTGTCTTCACCCTTAATTCCTATAAGCTTCTCCACTTCAGTTGCTAATTGAGGATATCAGATTTCAAGTTCTGTGGAAATTGCAGGATCTTCAAAACACCTTCTATACCTTTATTCTTTGACATTGTTGTAATCGGATAAAGTTGGAATGGTAATAATATTTTGAGTTGTGGATACTACTTTATGCCTCCTGGTATTTGGAGAATCATTGTTGCGGTTCCTTATTCATGCCCAATTGTCCTACAGATATATAACAATTTAACATTTTTAGTTCTTTCTTGCAACAGTTCTAAGATATTTGGCTGGAAAACTAAAAAACTTGTTTTCATTCAGCTGATTTGGTATCAATATTTGCTCCTTCAAATGTATACTCAAATGTACTAAGCTTTATGTGATATTACATTTATTTGAATTGATAATTTTACAGATTTCTGTCCCTTTATTCACTAATGCCCTGAAAATAGCAAAGAATTTATGCAAGAACAACTATAATGTAATTTGCATTTCTGATACCAGAGCTTCTCACTGCTGATCAACCTTGTCCCTTAACTGGCCATCGAGAGAAAGCAGGACTGTATTGAACTTACTCTGCTTGCAGCTACTTGAAAAAAAAAATCTACAAGTGCAGGTTTAGACATTTACATCAAATCACATGTCCACAAGTTACCTTCACAACTGCAATGTCACGTATTGAATGTGTCTTGCGAGTTCATCTTCGCTGCACTGAGTGTTAGTGAAAATGTGCAGTGGTCTATAATAGGCCAAGTAACGAACAAGGTATTTATGTGCTGGTGTAAAGAGCTTGAATTATTAGTGCCTAATGAGGAAGGAATTTCTCTTCCCTAAGACAGCCTAATCTTGTCTTTGACTCATTACTAGCGAGCTTATGTTTCTCTTACACAGTAGCAAAACAGGATTTATAGTTTTTATTATCTGTGGCACTAAGTGGACTAAAAGATTTAAGTTGTGCTTTTGTATGCACCTACATCATGCAAAATTTTCTGAAATGTTGTTTCACTGCCATTAAGAAATGAAAAAGCTATCTTGATACATAATGACGGAGTCAACAGAAGACTATTTACTAAAAAAGTGTCTTCTGAAAGGAAAACTTTCAGAAATGTGTGGGTTCTCAAGCCTGTGAAGATAGCAGCTTGAACATTGTGTGGTATTACATATTAGTCATTGTGAGACTAGGAAATTTTGTTCTCCATCTAGGGACAATGAAGTACAGCATTTCAAACTGATGATCTGATGTTTCTTTTTAAATGGCATGTGTAAAAAGAGGTAAAATAGTTACGATTTCAATAGCTTTGACTACAGAGGCTCATAAAAGTCCCAGGTTAATTCTCAGTGAAGTTGATGATAAAAATTGAAACCTAATTTTAGATGTTAATCTAAACAATATTATGTAAATCAAATTTAATTATACTGTGGTCTAAACCATTCTTCTGTAAATGCACATCTGTACAGCAACAGAAAGCCTCTACTTGGTTCGTGAGGTCTAAGGCTATGCAAGTTGTGATTCATTTCCAGAGGCACTGGGAAACTAAAGCACAGCTGTGAAGAATGCCAGAAAAGGTCAATAAAAATAGCTCTTGTTCAACAAGAGTTTCAGAGTCTGCATTTCTCAACATCAGGCCTTGTGACTCTCTGTCTTTGCTATGTCCAGTGTAAATGGCTAAATTCTCTTCAGCAAAGCAGGAGGGCCCATGGCATCCTGCCCCAGCTGTGCCCTGAGGCAGGGAAACGAGTGTAAAAGCCAACTTGGCTGTGTGTTCTTCCACCTCCTCCTGCCAAAGGTGTTCAGGTGTCTCATCGGAACATCACAAAAAAGACTAGGTCACGTAGTAGAAATCTCAGGTTCTATTTTCCTTAACTGAAGAGTTGTTACTTTTTTTTTTAATTATGTACTTGACTTGGATTAATATCTCCAAAGAATATGCTAGTTGTTTGTTTCTAATTTTAAGATAAGCATTTGCAAGCTGTGGTTAAAACACTAGGGACCAACTGTATAAACTTAAGAGTCCTTTAGATTGCCTTCTTACTACATTCATTAAGTGCATCCATTCACCACTGTAAGCACAATAAATTGTCACTGATTTGAACAGAAGACCTTTAGCAGCAGCCTTACTAAGGGACTGATGAAAGAGATTTTTAAGATAAGAATTTTCAAAGGGCCTAAGGATGTCAAATGACCAACACCCATTGATTAAAGCCTTTTTGACAATCCCCATCATGAATGTCATTGCCATGGTCAGAAATGTTTTATTCATATACTTATTGTTTTGGAAAAGTTGAACCATAATAGATTGCTTAAGAAATGTTCAGGTCTCTTTTTACAGTCAGTTTAGAAGCTTTGGACCTTAAATCAGTTTCTGCTACATCTTTGCAATGAAATGTGTTAACTATTGTGTACTGCACTGTGTCCAAGCTCGTGTTCTCCAATATCATGTTAACGCATAACTAGTTTTACCATAAAATTTCTTAAACTTGTTTGGCTTATGATTGCCAAGTGGTTTGTAGGTCTTGCTTACCAAATACAGTTCTTGCTGGAACAGATTCTCTATTAAGCCAGAAGGACACCTGTGACAGTATCACTGTCATAATGCATGGCAGGTAAGTCTGGATGACAAAGTAACCAATCTTTCTCTTCAAATGAAAATGTGTAGTCATAACAACATATTCCCCTAAAAACAAGAAGAACAGGAACATTAAAGCTTTTATAAATATACAAATTAGAGAGCTTTATAGAAAGTATTTTTTCATTATATTCACCCCTATTATAAAAAAGAGTCCTCAGATCAAATTGGGTCAGCTCTGAAGAAAACATTTAATAAAGCAGGTTCTGAAGTTCCACTAATAATACACAACTAGACAGTTCTGGGAAATGCTAATTAAATTTATATCTTTTCATCTCTGCTGAGTAGTGAATGAATGTCTATGTTTACTGGTGGCTGTTTAGGCCTCTTGTGAAAAGTCTTATTCCATTAGAAGATGGAAAACCACGATAATATACACACGTAAACATCATACAAAGACTAAATCAAGACAGGCACTCAGAAGTGTTTCAGTCGGGCCAGGCTCAAGATGTAATTGTTGATGTGATTGTGTCTGCATTACCACTGTCTGTGCTTTACGTACTCTGAAGATTAAGTGTTCCTGTTCTACTAACTCAGTACTTCACTAAATGATTATTCTCTCCTGAAGTAAATGGACAATGCAAGAATAACACAGAACACTTACATTAGCACTAACTTTTTGGGTGCTATAAAAACATGTGAGCTGGGTATTCTAATTGCAATTGAAAGGAATCTTTATGTATTTATATAACTCTATAAACCCTTCCTTCCAGAGCACAGCAAATAATGCCTTGTTTTCAGATCATTATTTACATCATTGAAAATGGATTTTGAAAAACAGTAGATTCTCAAAAGATTGGAAAACCTATTGTTGTGACTTCTTTTTGGATTAGATTGATTCTTCTTGTTATGTGATAAACTTTATCTTAGGAAAGAAACAAGCGGACATGTAACTGAATGGAAACCTCTGTCTAGATTAGAGATGACGTGAAATTACTGTTGTTCTATTTTAAAATGTAGGCAGCTAGAAAGAGAAAGTTGCTCTTGTACAGGAAAAGCTTAAATTGGATTGAAAAACTATGTCTAGACATTGACTGCTTATGCACCGAGCACGTCAAATGCCCTTTTCTTTAATTCAGAGTCTAGAAGAACATTCATTTGAACAATCTTGCTCAATGTATAACCCTGAGGAAAGCTTATAAATAAGATGTGACAATACTCCTGGTATGTTTCAATATAAAAGACAGTAGCAAAGGGGGAAAAGAGAATCAATTCTAAATTGAGAGGTGAAGTAAAGGATACACAAGGAAAGTTTTTTTTTTAAATAGGACTGGCAGAAATATTAGAGTGGGCATTATTACTTGAATTTTGCCCACCTTTCTTTAACTTTCACTGAAACAACCTTCTTTTCCTCTGTACCAGGGATTATGATCTTATGAAGGGTGTCAGCCTCGGCTAGAAAAGCCAATAATTTAATTTTATCTACTAAAATATGATGTGGGAAGCTATTTTAATGCAATCAGATACAGAATACTTACAACGGTATGTCAGAATTAATTCAGTGATTGTAGATGGCAAGCTAAGAATACAGAGTGAACACACCACTGTACTCTGAAGCTTTATTTAGCTGCTTAAATTATCAAAGTATTTTTAACCTCTGGAAAATGAGAACAAGATTCAAAGCATAAAGGCAATTAAAAAGACAGGGATTACTCTCATCTGTTAAGCATTGCAGCAGGTCTGAGCTAGAAGTCAGCTAAAGGTAATGCCATGAGGAGTGAATTGGGCAAAGCATAGGCCTAGAAAAATGCCTACAGTTCAGTTACAAGGCAAAACCATGTTTCTAAGTCTCCAAAGTACCAACGGACTGCAGTTATTTATTAGAAGATAGCAGATCTTTGACAAGATTTATTTAAATAACTGCAAGACATGAAAGTACTCCAGTTATTTACTGAATCTTTAGCTTCCCACATTTTATGGCTTGCTTTAATAGAAAAGCATAGCCACATTCATGACAGCTGCTGACCACTAACTTCCCAGCAACTCCTCTGTAATTCTGTTTCAAAGGTTTGTAATTCAGCCATAAAATTCCCTACAAGCTAAATTTTCACATAGCTCTTGAGCAAAGTATTTCCTGTATTTAGTGTCTGATTGCTAGGCTTTCACAAATTGTGGCACAAGTTGTAGCTTATGCATCTTACATTCTTTTATTCTCTTATCCAAAGAAGTTAGAAAGAAAGGTCTTTCTTTTTAGCTTCCTTGGAGTTCCTAAAGTTTTCTACAAATAACTGTGTTGAGCAGATAAATTTGTTTTTCATTTTATTTATTCCATGAATTTTAAATTAGTTTATATGTATTACACAATATGAAGCATTTAAAAGTGGTCACACAACTCCTTCATCGATATTAACTTAATGTTTCAAATGATTGTCCACATTTGAATACTTCCAGTGCTCTGGAAGAGTTTGTGCCTGTGCTCAACACTTCTGTAGCTACAGTTTTTAACCAGCCCTTAATTCTACAGTGTATTACAATAATGGAGCCAAATGCGCAGGTGGTATAAACTAACGTGTGTCCCTAGAAAAAATAGCTGATAATTCAGTAAAGTTACATCAAACCTATTACTCAGTGTTCTGTAAACTATTTGTAATAAACCCAGTGTATCAGGTGAGCACCAAAAATTAATGTGCATCACATCAGACATAAAGTTAGGGGTGGGGACTAACTTTTAGCTATAATAATACTTTTTCTATCACTGTAGGTAGGAAGTAAGGCTTTCCTTGCCATCAGTTTAAAACAAAGTATTTCTCATTTACTGCTTATGCCATGTAACCTAACAGAAAAACTTAAAACCAGCGTCCTCTCAGCACATTTACAGAACATCAGAAAAAAAATAATAATATTGTGAGTGTAAATCCTGATGATTCTCAGTGCAAAGCAATGTTTTCAAGGTGGCAAAATAATTCCATGTAAATAGAAACTTGCAGGAGCCCTTTAAGCATCTGTTAAAGAAGAATATTAACTCTATCCCTGCCAAAATCAGGACAAAGGTGCTTACAAAAAAGATAATTTTAAACTCTTTCTCAGTCAATGTGAGTCAGTTGTTGGAGAGGGACAGGAATTTTACATACAAGTAAAAAAATGGATGACTGGACTCTCTGCTTAAGCAAAATAGCAGCAACAATAATTATTTCATTTACTGAGTACTATCTTTAAGGCTGTAGTACCTGCACATTCCATTGCCAGCATAGATGCATAACTATATTATTAAAAAGTTTTAGTCTTTCAATATTCTCTTGTCACAAAAAAAAAAATCAATATTGGTAGTTATCTTGTTCTAGATTCAGAAATAACGATAGCAGATGGCCTACTGGCAAAGAAAGAAAGGGGGGAAAAAAAAGGACTTCATGGATTCACCAAATAATTGAATAGTTTTGAGAATGTTTAGAGTAACCCAGTTACACCCAAATTCTTGGAAAATACATCTCTGGAATTCCAGACAACTATAAATATAATCTTAAAATTGCCTAAGATGATGTAGATTCCTCTAATGATCCACAGAATCAGCTGCACGAGAGCTTCATTTTCTTCCCTAATAAAGGTACTGGGAATTCTTAAGTGAGGATTGCCTTCAATTCCTTTTGTCATTTTGTCAGATGAGCCATCATCCACAACTCTGAAAGTAGGGATGGATTTCATAATTTTCATTACATATGTCATATCTTAAAATAGAGATGATGAGAGGACAAAGATATGCTGGAGGATTCTGTTGAGACTAGCTGCCCACCTACCTGAATGGGTAGAAAAGTGATTATTAACCACTTCTGACCCCCACCATTATTTTGGGGAAGGCGAAGCATTTTCCTTTCCAAAGCAAATCAAGAAGAATTTTTCCTTGAGACATTGAATTTGCAAGAAACAGATGTGTTTCTTCCACCACCGTATATTCTTATCAGGTAGTAACTAAAGAGGATTGCAAGTTTGGTACTGAAAAGATTCTTTAATGGGCTTATCTTTAGTCTTGCTAACCATTGTATTTAACCATCTTTGCAATGTTTTTCTGTATCTAGACAATAGCATCTTTATTTCAGCAAATATTTACTGTATTTAACTTTATAGACAGGCATGGTAAAGTGTTTCTTCAGGTAGAAAAATGAGGCAGAACTCAAACCTATGAAATATCATGGGCAAAACAAAATATTTTGTTTCTTCATGTAAATGCATGAAGAATTTTTATGCTGCTTATGTTTGCCTTCAGTTCTGTTTAAAAATATATTATCTGCCTTTCTTAACAATTCATAGAGTGCTTCTCACATTGCTATCTAATAACCCTGAGCTATATCTGGTATTATCTATTTGGGTTAGATATGTTCCCAAGCTTATGAGTCTCTTCTGATTATCCTGCTGCCCTTATAATGCATCCAGCAAGCAGAGAATTGGCGATGAGCGCAGAAGGGCAGGCACACAGGTTGGCAAGGTCTCTCTGAGTGAGTAGCTTTGGAACAGAAAGAGCAAAGAGCTTGAGATCCTTGCAGTGCCTCACAAATCCTATTGACTTTTCAGCACAAGGGCAGCTGGGGTGAATTATTGGCTCCACAAAAGTCAATGGCAACATTTCCAGCTGTGGCCAGGCCAAGAGTTCTCCCCTTTTCTTTTTACTTGTCTGATGCGTGCCTCTGTGCTCAATAAAGGAAGCAGTGAATCTATGGGAGCAATTGTGTTGATATTGTTCTTATGCAAAGTCCTTATTACTGCCATCGCACTTCTTTTATGATTATATCAACTAAACAGAAGCTTCCAAGCAGTAACCTGAATATCAGTCCACTAGAAACTTTTTCTGTGAGAAATTTTGCTGGCTTAATAGAGCATATGAATGTATTTTGGCAAGCTAAATAAAAAAAATCAGACATAAATTAGGGTTCACCTTAAAGTGACTCACTTTTCCTTAAATGTTCATTGACTTTACAAATGACATATTAGATGACATAGTAGAAAGTTTGGTTTATGCAGGTATAAGCGTACTTCTCTAGTCCAGTCACAACTTTGAGCACATTCAAAGCAATACAACTACTTCTTCTAATGCAGTGCTTCTTTTGGTCCATTGAACAGTCAATCTAGTCAACACTTTGAGCTCTTGTTCATGCCCAATGCTCAGTTTCTTACTGTATTTAGGTCTTCATGCCCCTTCCAAATTATTAAAAAAAAAAAATTACATGTTGAAACAAACACTGCAAAGTGAAAAAGCAAAGGTTTTTAGCCAGCTTCAAGGTTGCAGGTATATAATACTATAAATGTCGCCTATATTTCTGTATCTCATTAATAGTTTTGGAGTTAAAGCTGGTGCTAACATTGAGACACCTAAATCCTGTTTGGATGTTCCAGATGGTTTTTATTTTGATTACATATTTTCTTCACTTTCTAAATACCTCATTGAGAGACTATATGCTTGCTTTTAGCAACTTGTTTCACTGCCTCCAGGAATAAGATCTTTGAGGACTCATATTCTTATACTATTTTTTTAAGCTTATATACTAAGTAGGTACACTAATAAGGATATGACGAGTGCTTTTTTATAATGTAAATTACGTTTTTTTCTGGCTAGATCTGTCACTATAGGAAGGTTTTTAATTGTTCAAATATTTTACCCACCAGTTGAAGTAGGAAAATAATCCCAGGATATGTTATCTTTTCAGAGTCACGTTTTCCTAATCTGAACCTGATATGTTGCAATTTACCTCTGTCACTCTTTCGTCTTTGTATTTTTTTTCCTGCTCTAAATTATGTCTTGGCAGTTAAATATGACCCTTCCCAAAAAAACTTTTTCACGGACCTGTACTGGACTGAACAATTCCAGAGTCCACAGTTTGTCCAAGCAGATCGTACTGGTTCAATCGAGAGCCATCTTCAGCCACAACCACTGACCTTGCTGGTTCCCGTGTCCATTCATACACAACCTCTGCTCTGGTGTAAGCATCTAATTTAAAAGAAACACACCGCATTTCAGCTTTGCACCTTCTATTGCCCTATGGCTTTATCAGAACAATGTTTTGAGCAGTAGTTTGAATATTAAATTCTCCTTAATTATCTGTAGAAACCCACAACTAGCTTACTGGAACTTTTTATCTATGGGAAATATAGTTGATTTTATAGGTCTATCCACACAACGATTAGCTAAATATCTGCTGCAGGGCGGGATTAAAGTTGGTCCTCAATGGCATGAAAATCTTTCTCTCCCCTACATGGCTCCTATCTGTGTAAAATCTGAGTAACCAGAAGCGAGAGTGACATGTGGAATTCCATAGTCATGCGAGAACTCCAACTCTTTTTCTAACTTTCAACTACTATCAAGAAAGATGAGTTGCAGTCTTTCCAATTTGTCATAGTGTGGTGTTGTCTGGGCCACTGTAAGAAAATAAGTCCTCCTAAGAGTGGCTTCAGTGATCTTATCATCATCAGCCTGGCTAGAGCTCTCCATTTGGTTATCCCCCCCTCACACTGTCCTTGCTGTATAACAGGCATAGCAGACATTTCTGAGGCTGCCTAGGCTTGAGTGAGCTTAAATCACAATTAATCTATTTTTTTGCTTTAGTTATTACTGGGAAATGCTCACACTCCAATTCACATTTATTTGAGTCGTGAACAAAGCAAGAAAAACACTGTGGGCTCTCCAAACCTAAGTAGTCTAGTATGTTATATAAATAATTCAGTAGCATACTACATAAGTCATCCAGGTGTTTTGTGCTGTTATTAGTATGTTATTTATATTATTTCAGGAATCAAACTATATATAAATATTTTTAATCTTAGTCCCGTAGTAAAATTCTTCATCATTTTGCATAGTCTGGAGTCTGACAGCTCTTGCTCTGAGAAGTTAGGGTGGGAATTAGTTGTTTACATAGAGGTACCTAGTGCCATTCTTCACACATGAGTATCCAAGACATGTATGGGACTGCATGTGTGATCAGAACCTACATAAATCTTGCACCCACCAAAGGCAGCTGGAAGCCAGATGAGACATCTTAGGGCATATAAAACGGCACTAGACTCCTACCTACAGGATGAGATTTTCCCTTTTTTCAGGACTGGCAAGCAGGAAAGGAAAAGGAGGAATGTGATTCACTTGACCTCATTTGTGAGTTAGTAATTTTATCTTATCAATGTAAGAGGTAACAGCAATCGAAGAGGTGGTGTCGGATGCAGTATGCTGATAAATTAATCGCGTGGCATTTGATCCTGCATTATTGAAGCAGAAGGGTGCTTTTACCCTCAGACTTCTTATTCCCCAAGCACTGCAACATACACATTGCTTCTGAGAATCAATGGTAAATGGAAATCTACATCTTAATAATTCTGACCTTAAAAATAATGGTCACAGTAAGTACAAGAATTGGCTTACTAATCTAGTCACATAAAGAAAGAGTGGCAATAATAATATTAATTTTCAAGCATTCAATTTGTTCTGGAGCGCGAGAGTAGTTTGGAAGAGAGCGGACTGATTTTCTGAGCTGCTGAGAACCACTGGATTGGGTCAGAGGGAAGGGAGTACACTCATCAGTGCTGGAAAGGAGCTTGCCCTGCCCTCTGACTGCCAGATTCGGTGCTCTGTTCAGCTTCCATCCTCAGCTTCCAGTTCAGATATTGCATAAGTAGCAACACAGCCTTTTGCTCCTATCACTGCTGCTTTCCAGAGTGGCCTTAGTTTTAAACCGACAATCAGATTTTTGTGGCAAGAGCTGAGGAGAGCATCTGCCTTTCTGATTTTGTTTTGCCAACATATGGCTTTTTGTTGTTCCAGAATCTCTTTAGCATTTGTCACATTGAATTTGCATTGGAATAACCTCTAGCTTAAGCTGCTATTTTGGCAAATCACTTTAGCCTTGGAGCTGGGTCAAACATTTATTGGCCTCTACAGGATGGGCAGAGTCCATAGGATACATGCAACTCCTTCAGCATGAGGCTTTTCTGAATCCAGCTCCAACAAGTGATGAGTAACAGTGGAGGACATGGAGAAACTCTTATCCAATTTATCCAAAACAAACAGAGCTGGGCAAACACCACCTTGGGGAGCTACTAAGTGTAATATTGTAGTCTGCACTTAAAGCATGGCTTTCATGACAATTAAATGTCTTTTTCAGTAATTTTTTCAGTCCATTAAGATGATTGTAATGAATTGCTTTAGTTGTTTGACAGAAATCTCCCCAATGTATTTAAATATGATTCCCACTGAAAAAGTCACAATTAAATATAATAACTTCTTTTCTGCATACAACAGTGAGTCCCATTTTCATATCTTGCTTGGGTCCAGCCATTTATCCCATGGGAGATATTTCTATTTATATCAGTAACTAAATATTGAGACGAATATTCTATAATCTGATAATTATGACATATAATCTGATGAGAAGGAGGGGAGAGAGAATATTCCCCATGCAGTGTTTGCAGTAAAACCATGTTACAGAAGGAGCTCCTCCCCATGAGGATCCCAGATTAGAAGCTCACCTGAATTCGGTAGGGAAATGCAAAGTTTCCCTGAAAACTCCTTGATTTTGTCGCATGGCCCTTCCCAGCATTTGGAGTTACTTGTTTTGCTAGGTCCCATTTCGGACAACTGGCATGATAGCCAGTTAGTGTTCAAAACAAAAAAATAATGAAAATAGCCTGTAAAAGGTGACAGACCACACCTGCACTCTGAACTTAGAATGCCACTTATCACCTCTGACTTGAGTGTAAGAAATGGTGTTTCAATCAGAAATATCACTGATTTATTTTCTTTGTTAACTTAAGAAAATTATGGATATTATGATTTTTTTATTTGCAGGATAAAAAGAAAACCAATTTAGATACAAAAGATATGCAGATACACTTGCATGTCTTTTTGCTGTCTTGTTTTTACCTTGTGGTGTGGTTCTGGAGTTCAAATCCATATTATCTATCTCTTTTCATTCATAATTTCTGCATCTCTTAATCATTTAATTGAGGCAAGATCCTAAGTAATCTGGAAAGCCATGCACTTAGTGAACGAAGAGTACACTAATCTGGGACACAGTGGGCCAGAGAGAACTCAATGTAGGAAAAAAATAGGAACGATTTTTTGACTAGGGAATATCTGGCGTTTAGGCTGTGGCTCAGTGATGCACAGATGTGGTGATAGGTGTCTTATCAGGTCTATAAAAATTCAGTGTAGTAGTTCACGTTTGTTCAGAAACTGTTGATGGTTTAACTTTGAATTAACAGCTTTTATGCACGATTAGCCATCTTCCTACCTCCCAGATCCAGCATGCAGTCTGCGTAAACACTTCAATGTGCATTTCAAAAGAAATTCAATTCTGTGACCGCTCCTGATCTGACTGGGATCTCAGGTGCACAGGTCTCCTGTTATTAATCAAGAATGTACTGCAGCTATTTGCCCTATTATTAGATGGAGTAAGGCTTCCCCCCAGCCCCCTTCTGTTTCACAGGAGATTTGGAAAGATTTATTGGAAGTCCTGTAAGGAAACTTAACATTCAAGGAGTAAACTATTCTTGTCAGTTATATTCCAAGTTTGTATGAACTTTGTGTTCTCTAAATCTTATCTAGGAGGCTAGTAGCTCTTTAAAGACAAAACAACAGTCCCTTCTCACGGTAAACATAGAGCTACTCAGCCCAAAGTAAATTATCACTCTGTCTGCTACCATGTGAAGAATGAATTGGGTGTTCTGTTTGTTGACTTCTAAAATTGATCAAGCCACTAAGTACCCATTATCAGTGAAACGACCCATTTCTACTAGAAAAAAATAGCCATTGAGGAAACAATTTGTACACTATTACATCTTCCATGCATTTTTTCTTCCATATTTGTGTTGAACCAACTGGAGTAAAATAGCTCTTCTGGTTTTTTTTACTTAAAGAGCTGAAGGGGAGCTATATTTAATTTTTTAAAATATTACGTTCAGCTAAGTTTGAATATATCAGTGTCAGGTTGGTTGCTATTCAAATTAAACTTTGGGGGGAAAGTCTCAGTTTACAGAAAGCTTTGTCAGTTATTACACTGATTTCAATTACATTACATTTTGTCCAGTATGTTCTCTAATCTAAGGTTACAAATGCTGAACGTGTGGGACTCTATTTGAAGATTTGTGAGATTTTTCACTTCTAGAAATGTTGCATGATTGTAATATGAATATTTTATAATCTTAGGCAAAATTTTGCTCTAAACATGCCAAGAGTATGGTAGAGGAATTGCTTTCACCTAAAACCAATTCAGTCATCTGTGGTCTGTATTACTTTTCTCTAACATTAATTTGGGGTCTTAACAAAATAAAGCAACTATAGGATTAACATCATTCTCTATGTGACAAACTACTTTTCTAGATGTTCAGAGCACTGTCATTTTTCTCTTTTGTGAATGTCCAGGCATGACATAGGAGGATATTTAAGACACATCGAAGAGGTTCATTATATTAAATATAAATATATATAAGAATAAAAATACAACCCTGCCAAAAAAGTGAAAAATACACAAGATTAAAACCTTGAGGTTTTCTCAGTTGCAAAATACTTTTGTAAAGTGGCCTAAAGAGGGAGAAACCTCAATTTAAAATAAACTTACAGCTTCCAAATTTCAAGGGGCAAGCATGTGCATCCATAGGAAAGTCTTCTAAATGCATTGGACATTCTGCTCTCACAGTCAATCTACAATGGATTAATGAGCAAAAGGACACATTTATTCTAGTTTCATAGAAATAGCAAATAGACTTCTATTAAGACACACAGAATAAGTATAGCATAATATCTGTTATGTGATTAATTAGCAGCTAGAACTGGACCTGAATTGTCTGACTGGGGGTGCTGACAGGCATGTGTAGACACAGCAGTGTGACTGGCTCTGCCCCTAGACCGTGTTTCACTGTACAGCAGAGACATGCTCAGACTTCTAAGTTGGAGTGAGGGTTAAAATCTATTAGCAACTGAAATTGTTTCCTTGGTGCCATTGTTAAATTGGCCCACTCTGGATGCTCAGACATTTGCTGAAATCATTTCATTGCTATCAGCTTGGGTGCAAATGTGTTTCTCAATAAAAGAGATTAAATAAACTACAAACATTCACATACCAGACATCAGCAAGGAATGAACAATAATACTTGAATACTGGACAGAAGATTGCATTAAGGCACTTGCGAAGGTGAGCAAATAGAAATGGTTATGGTCAAAAAAAGAGACATACGTGAACAATGTGCTGCCAAGATAGTGTTCTTGTGGATTAAATCCCTAAGAGCCAAGCATTTAGGAAGACAAGAAAAATTGACTTGGACTTGTGTAACTACCAGCCAAGCAGATTCTACCCTAGCCTAGGCAGTCTTGAAAAATGTTGCGGAATAAATTGAACATATTTGACAGGCTCCCAAAAGCCTGGAGACTTGGTTTTGTCCAAATACTTGTACTGCTTTTAAAAACATCTTTAAAATTGTTAAAAGAAAACTCAGTGTTTGCCTATGTACTGAGCTATCCATCTTGACTTTAAGTCAACAGAATCGCTTTATACTTGGTTGATTCCATGGGAGACATAAGCAGGGGATGTGTAGGTCTGTAGAGATGACATACCATTTTTTTTCATTGTTTAATTTGCAGTCTTTTAATCCAGAATGTTTCCATGACTGTGTATCATAGTTATTTCAAAAGGATTTAACTCCTCTGCTGACAACTGGATAGCTAAAGTTCAGTTATCCATGAAGAGACTAATATATTTCCAATAAGAGTGGTGCCAGCACAAAAATATTTTTTTTTCCTAACTTTCCAATGCTTTAGTGAATTTTTTTTCTTGTTATGAATGGAATAAGAAATGTCTATTTTTAGACTGTCAAGAAATATCAAGAATGGGCAGTGAATTCCATGCGCATCTGCTAGTTCTTAGAATCTGCTTTCTATAGGATCCAAAGATTAAAGATCCCTTGTACGCGATCTAGTAGTCTAGAACATATTAAACTTTCATGCTTTGTTATACTTGGCTGATGGAATCCTTGAAAGCAATTCCAAATTAAGGTCCTCTGCAAACTGATGGATTCCTAACACTACAGGAACCTTTTTAAAATCAAGCACTAAGACACATCCAGGGGGAATGTGAAGGTAGCACAGCAGGAGGGGAAAAAAATAAACACTGCAAATGCCTCAGTTTGTCCGTCATTCCATGGCCTATTGCGAAAATAATTACTAAGCAGAAATCAAATTATGCTCAGAAAGGAACCTGTTTCTGTTTGGAAAATATGATGCTTTAACAAGTTAAATTGTCAAACTAAATGAAGGATATAATATTTTAGGGCTCACCTCATTGTGTATAGCAATGTCCCATCCTCTGTAATTCGTAATAGTTTATTTGGCATCGTCATGTTATGAGCCACTGACTTCTTTCCATTGTGGAAAAAGGTATCAGGTGTCCAAATTTTGCTGGCCATTAAATTATTTAACCGGAGAACAGTCATAGGTCCTTTGAATTTTAATCTCTCATCTTTCCAGCTTTGACGGAAAAATACATCTATAGTGTATTCCTACATCAATTCAGAAAAAAGGGAAACACTTATGATGCCATATGTTGCAATATGAGAACTTGATAAGTACATTCTTACCGTTCCCTAGAAGCAAGATGACTATTAATGAAATAGTAATTATCAGAACGTTTATTCTCTATATTACTTACAATGTACCTGAAGCTGGTTATTAAGCAGTTACAACATCGTTACTGTGTTCAACAGAATAAATGTTAGGGAGAATAGTACATCAAAAGTTAGACAAGAATTTGAGATATAATGTAGTGGAAACAACACAATTCACCCTTTTCTCACTTTTCCTTCACCTTCCATAAAACTGTAATTTGAAGCTGTGGATATGTAGCCAGTATGCGTAGCACAGGAAGATTATGTCTCAGAATAAAACAAGCCTAGTGAGACAGGGTCTTACTAGAGCCTTTTGTTCTAAGTGTCTCATTAGCATAAACATGTAGCCAACCTGCAAAAAGTTCACAGTTCACTAAAATTACGTGGTCTGATTTACAAGACGAGGAATGGCTCACTGGGCCAAATCATTGGACTACAGAGAGCACAAGCAGAGGACAGCTTTGAACCGTGAGTTATAGTTTGGTTATACAAGGACTGGGCCAATGGGGAAGAGATGCAGTGGCTGACTCATTGTACATGGGGAGAATCAAAATAACCAACACTCACTACGAAATGAAAGAATTATTTGTTACAAAGCAACAGGAACAAAGTTAAGAGGGAGAGGGTGAAATTAGGAAAAATATGTTTGGGTATTATATGTAAAATATAGATGTATGTGGAGTGAAAGTGTGAAAAATTCCTGTGGATGCAGTATAGTATAATATTTTCCCAGGGAAAAACTCCACTCCAACATGAAAGTTCAGTATGGGATTATCCTGTCATTCATGGCTATGATATTGTGATAAACATCAAAAGCAGCTATCCAAACACTGTTCAAAATTACCATTTGGCTGAGAAACTGAACCTTTGCTGAGGTCTCCTGCCAATAGAGATGGCAAATCCTAAAATAAAGGGAATTCCTGTGTGTGAAGGCACACACAGCTATAAGGAAAAGAGCTGCCCCAAGGAATGTGTTAGTAAACATTCTGGAATGAGTGTGCAAAATCTCTCTGGGGCAGACTCCCTTAGACCTTCTTTTAACAAATGGCAACACTCCGTACAACATAAGCAAGTGTGAGCTGTTTATTCCTCGCGCAACTATCAGCAAGTAAGAATGGTGATTCTTATTGGTGGTGTGTTTTTCCTGGGTTTAGGGCATGAAATCCCTAAATAAATTTCTTGTGGACATGGAAATGTTGTAGTTCCATGGGATGTTCTTACTTTGGGTTTGTTCGGGTTTGGGCTTTTTTCTTGGTTTTGGTTTTTGTTTGGTTTGGTTTTTTTACATCCCAGATCTGTGAATCATTTTGGTGCATACTTAATTGTATTTCCATCGTTTTTTAATCATGTGCTCAGTGAGCTGCTGAAGTGTGGATTTGTTCAGTCCCAGTGACAGCCGTTCTGCACTTACAGCCAAGTACTTGGTCAGAATTGTGCTGGGTTGGGGCATTAGGTTGAACTGTGTGCAAAATCTTGTCCCAGGTGTGCAGCAGAGCACGAGAGAAAGAGATTTAAAAGGCAGTAGATGGCATTAAAATATTGGATTTGTTCCATGTTTTACTAACTCCAAAGAAAATTTCCTCCTACACACATGGGAAAGGTAAAAGACATGCCCAGAAGGTGACATCAGTTCAGTGTGCATGTAAGCCATTCCCTTTTTATCTCTTTCAACTGCAAAGGAGGAGGTGAGTGGGAGGTGGTACAAGTTGAGAGAAGGGAGTCTGGTTCTTCACTTTATGCGAACACAAGGTTCTTACGCTGGAAAAGAACAAGAATTCTGAGAGATTTGATAAGGGACCTGACAGCATAAGATAAAATTCAATTAAAAAGTAGCTGACAGGTCATGCCTGGCACAGACTGAATCTTTCTCTATCCCAGGCTGTTGCACCATATAAGATGAATTCATTTTGGCTGAGATGTCTCAGCTCTTTAGCTTTCACTACCCACTTTAACATGTACAATAATTCTCCTCAAATGAATCCTGACAGACAGCTGATCTTTAAGATCAAATCATCAGATACTCTGATTAGGGCTTCTTCTACAGGAGTGTGCCATACAGAACAAAGGAACAGAAGGATTTTCTCCAAACCATGTACTACAGCAGCGGTGTATGTGCAAACGTATGAGTGAGATGAAATTTGGAATAAATTCTCCACACTGGAGGCTCTCCAGTCCTTAGTGTGCAGTGAAAGAAAGAAGATTCCTATCTGCACTTTGGCAATAAGTTGTATGGTATTGAATACATACCATTGAACACTTTGACTTAAATGTTCTCTAATTTGCTCATCTGATACCTCTCCCTGGAGACTGTTTATTCACAGGGTAGACCACACTGTGGTTGGTCTACATCAGACGAGGTGCTGTACAGGAAGGTAGCAAGATAGAAATTTGTTCCTGAAGAGCTTACAGTACAGAAGCAGTGGGAATGAAGGTTTACTAGAAAAAAATATTCTGTCTTTATGAAAAAAGTTAATTTTAAAATGCTTCTTATTCCAAATAATATACATCAAAAATTTCACAAAAATGATAGTCATGTAAGAATAGCCAGTTATCTGTTAATTAGTTCAATCCACCATCTGAGAGAACATGCCTGAAAACCTACAAAATTCTTCCAAAAAAAGATGTTTTTATTTTAAAAAGTGCTTTTTTCCTGTTTAACTTTATTCACAAGTTTAAGAACAAGCCAAGACATTCTCTTTATAGAATAACAGGTTATATCTATGCTGCTCTTAAAAGAGTGTATTGAGAGTGGGTAGGAACACCATGTACTCCCTGATATATCAACCTACTATCTATATAACTGCCTCATTGGATTCCTGCAAACAGATGGTCTAGGTATGCTGATGTCTCACTGTGACTGTAGTTTCGTAACATATGGCATCAGCTGGAATAGCTCGTTGCCAGTTCCCAGCCATCAGTCCTGGGCTCAGAGAGCAGCGCATCGTTCCCTCAGTGTGCCAGTACAGCTGCTTGCGAGGCCTCCCTGTGACCAAATCCCACACTCCTGTCTACGCTTACTGTAAATCTGCTCACTGGAGCAAATTTGGGGTAGCCCTCAAATAATGGTGTCTACAACCAACCTGTAGTATGCACAGAGGACTTTGCATTAAATGTACATTGAAATGAATATAAACTTCATATTCTGGTAAGCTCTTCATTTTCTCTTTCTGTCTCTGATTTCACACTTCCTTAAGCAAAAGAGTTAGCATGAGTAGGCTGCACACACATTACTTTTTAGGGGAGGTGAGTAGGAGTTTTCCACTAAATACTTTGGTGTAATTCCTTAGTTTTCAAGACATATGAACACCTGCCTGTGTGTTTCTTGGTCACAAGCTTTATTAAGAGACTGATGAATTCTTTCTCCTGTTTAACTAAGTGAAAATCAGGAGCCAATGTAGTATGGGGTTTTAATTATTTTTGAGTTTTTTTTTGTAGGTAGTGATCACTTATGCTATAGTAATTCAGCTATACTGACTTACAGCTGAAGTCAATAATTTATTTTCAAATATAACTATTCCTAATTCTGAAAGTAGGTTATTTTTGGCTTCACTATTTTATTCTTCCTTAAAACCCTATTTCCACAGAAATATCAGTTTGTCCTAGGAATGTCAAATTAGCTTTACCTTCTACTTAATAATTAAATCACCTGAAACTACAAAGTGTAAGTAGTTGCTGAAGTCCAAACATTATATAGTCCCATATAATTCATCAGGCCTATCAGTTACTCTAAACTTATGTCTACATGTAGGAAAGCATCCATGTCCATTTGTTTATTAGACTGCCATTCACTGTTGGAGTTTTCTAGTAAATCTGATTCAACAGAGCAAACAGTAGCTTAGCCAGCTGACTTATAGAAAACAACTCTAATAAATATTAATACAAAGCATACATTTACCCACATATATATCTCTCTCACTCTTTTTTTGTTCACTTCCCACAAGCATGTATGTCCAGCCCAATACTTTAAATTACATTAATTTTCAGGAAATTAATAAGAGTCCTGTCCCCAGAAGACAGGTCTCTGCAAAAATGAAGCAGCCTCAGATCACTTACAAACTGCAGCTGCTAGTTTTAATTCAAAGCTATTAAATGAAAAAAAAAAGAAAAATTTTAGTCACATGACTGTGTTTGAAGTTTTCAGTTTGTCCAGTGGTGATTGGTTACCTATTTCAAGACAGAAATGGGAAAGCAAGATGAAGTGTTTTGCTGAACCAATTACCAGAATACAAATGGTGGATGTCAGTGGCTTCTACCAATCTTTATTCCAAGGAATCTCCCCTCTTTTAATGTATAATTTAGAGTAGCAGGTAAACATTGTAATTTCACAAAATTATTGCAGAACAAAAAAGCAGAAGTCATTGAATGATTTTTTTAAAATTCTTCTTCATGGTACATATATTACTCAGATAGTATTGTATATATAGTACTCAGTATTGGAGATATGTGCTGAGGAGACAAGTCACCAGTCTAGCTGTTTCCTTGGATTACCCTTCTACTGCAGGTCTTCTCAGCAGAATGACTGGTCAAAAAGTCTGTGCTGCCCAAGCTATTCATTCTCATTTAAATATCATGGCATCAGTTGCAAACATAAATTTGACTGTAGTTTTATAAATGCTGTTTTCCCAGCAATCAGGAAAATGGTGTCTTTGCATAAAGTTCATTTAGGAAAATAAACTATCTTGTAAAAGTTACTTTCTCTGTTATTCCATCCCTTAACATTGTTTTGTGTAATCAGAAATTTCTAATAACCTGGTGTTTAAGGCCTGTCTACAGTTTTAGTTCAAATTAAACAACTGACAATTTTGTGGTAAGAAATGGAACTTTCTTTTGGTGAATGTATTTAGCTAAGTGTAGCCAGCTACAAGGTTGAACTGTTTTCTTTGTTTAAATTAATGAGGATGTTTCCAGCATTCATCCTAACAAGGGATCCAGCAGATACTAGTAGCTGTAGACTAGGCTTTCCCTGTCAATAACAACCTACTTGTGAAGACATCATGTATATGCAAAATTTCAAGTACCTTATCTGTATTTCTACACAATTTTAAATATCTCTTAAGACCAGGGCTCACAACATCTTCATTCAGTTTTCTGAACTTTTCCATCCCCTGCAGTTACCTAGCAATTTGATTTTAATGTTCATTCCATAAAGGAGTGACACTAATTCTCTCATTAATCTTCTCTTCTCTTTCAGCAACCAAGATCTAGGAAAGTCACTTCCCATTGATCAGTAGCTTTTAATGTAAAAATACAGGTTAGACAGTACGGATGTCACACTGTACACATAAGTGTTAATTGCATTTTAAGATGATGATCTTTCTTAGCAAATTGGATCAGTGATTGCCAGCAAGGACCTGAGCAATCATCCTCAGAAGAATATGGATCCAAACCCTAATGCATTTCATAACATATTATGTAGCAAATATAAGGTCTGTTAAAACACATTATTAAAGTCACTGAGGCTGCTAATTTCAGGGCACTTAAATGCAGTCACAGCTAGCAGGAATGGTTGCACATAAAAGCTGGCAGCATTTTGGAATCAAGGGTTTAAAAAAAGCCCAGCCCTAAAAGAAGTAAGTTATTGCATAGATCTTTCATCCTCCAAATTAAAAAGACCAGAGAAAATGAATGCTGTAGAAATACAGGCCATCACTTACCATATCATGGTCTGAAACAGGCCCAAAACTGGTGACGAAGATGTCAGTCTTCACTTCAGTTACACGCTCTGATGAAGCAGGAAATTAGGACAGTGAGTGTCTATCAACAGTCTTCATTAGATCTAACCACTACCAATTCTCACAATAAATAGAAAAATTATTGGCTTTGATTAGCCATTCTAAAATTGGTCTACAATACAGTCCTCATAATTTATTGCTTCTAGATGTAATTTCACAGTCGATATTGTCAGCAACAATTTTTATATTAGTGTTTCTACAGAGCTTTTTGAGACATGGCTTGTGATGCCCCAGCACAGCAGCCATAGTTCCGCTGTTGTGTAAATCTTTTCACTCTTTGACTAATAAATCCTCTTGTCCAACAACATAAGCAGTGCTGAATATTTTACACAGTACTCAAAAGTCTCATTGGGTACTCAATGTTTCTGGGCAAGCTGAATGAAGGTCTCTAATAATTAACCCTGAGCTGATGAATTATGTATTTTTTATTGAGACACAGGAACATAGAAGAAAAAGAGAGAGAATACATTACCGTGTATAAAAACATGAAGATATTTTATTGGCATGAGTTAGAAATGGCTGTGTTACCCTTAATTGGGATAAACAAAAAGGAGTTAAACTTTTCCAAATAGATATCAGCTAATATCTCTAATACAATTTTTTACATACGTATAAATGTTATGGTTTGTAAATGGTTTAGATTTCTTTTTAAATTGATATGGGCACTAACATTAGATTTCCCTTAAACTACCAGATTTGTTTTATAAGCCTCAATGATAGATTAATATAAATAATAATTCAGAAATCTATAACATGTACATAACAGAGATTATATGTATATGCTATACCATAAAGCTAGACTTCTTTGTGATTTCAAGGGTGCAAATTTGCTCCATGGCACAATGCCCTCGGCCACTTCAGAGGAATCTAATGATTTTAGTGGTCACAAATGCCGAGTCTGAGATACCTAAAATGGTGCTGATTTCCAGAAAGAGCCAAACATCTGGCTTCCGCTGATCTACTCTTAAAAGTCCCTTTGAGAGACACACAAGCTTAACTTCCCCCCTTCCTCTCCTCCCCTTCTACACACGCACCGACTATCAGTCACTTCTGAACATACTGGTATTTTCTAGGCCACACATCACAGAATATTTACCCAGGATGGCATATATCAAAATAACTCTGTTGATTTAAATACAGCTGCAAGGAGTAACACCCCCTGGAGGCATAAATCCAAACAGTGCTGAGTGGAGCTAACCCCATCAGCTTTCAGAATTTACAGTGATGTAAGTCTGAATACATTTACTGTAGTGCTATACAAGCCAGCGTGTGGTTTGGGGTAGAAATTTCAAATGTGGAAAAAGTGATACATTTCTCAAATAAATTTGAAAAAAGAAATAAATTCAGAAATTTGAAATATTAAAAGTAATCCTGAAGAAAAGAGGCTGACAGAAGAGTACATGTATAGTAAACAAAAGACATGCAGCTGGCAAAAAATCTTCGTAAGCCTAAGAAATGTATATATGTAGCTATCTGTATAATGTTATTTTAATATTGTAAAAGAATTAAATTAAATAACTAATTTAATACAACCTTCTGATTTCAGAAGACTTTGGACTATTTAAATATGATTTGTTCCATCTGACAAGAAAGTTCTGTCAGAACAGAAGTGAAATAAGGAATCAAGGTTAAGCAGCCAGTAACAATATACATTTCTGTATCTGGTACAAAAGTTCTAACAAGAATCAGTGTTCTACAATGCACACAGAGGTTTTTCACTTTCAAAAAAGTCTACAACTTCTAAATATATATAAATGTAAGCAGTTTATATAAATGTTTAATATATATACAATAAAATATCTCCTTTTGTGAGACAGCAATAATCAAGATGTAATATTAGAGCTGATTCTACTGTCATTCTAGTAATGTACTGAATGACATTTGTATTCTTTAGCAAGTTAATTCAAAAATTAGGTGGTAGCAGAAGTAATCTTCAGGACTCATAAAAAAAGTTAAAGGATGAAATTTCCAATGTATTTTTTATAATCACAGAAAGTAAAATATTATGATGTGGCTGAAATGCCTAATAATGTACTTTTTGTTCTTTTTATCTGTGACTGAGACGCGTACAAACTACAGTGACTATTGACAAAAGCATTGGATAGGTGAAATTTCCTCCTTGGCTTTCCAGTGAAATTAATGTGTGACCTCATCATTGTTTACAAGCTTTTCAAATGACTTAAATAAATTTAAGTATTCTCTTGACATCTAATTGGCTCTGGACTTAAAGTAAGTTCACAGTGAGAATTTAACCTTCTATTACTGGAAGAAGCATATGGTTGATGAGAAATCACTTGGCTGGGAAGAAAAAGTATTGTCTCTTTCAGCCCATCACTTTCACAAAAGTTCAAGAGGCTGTGGTCTTGTATGAAATGGCTGGCAAAAAAAAGAAGATGGAGATTTCACAAGGTCCAGTAAAACATCGCTTGAATGGATTCTTTAAGTTCCAGCTACTGAATCACCTTTTCTTAAGACTGAGAAACTAATATCATCATTAAACCTATTAGCCTTTTACATATTGAAAAGTGAAACTCAAATGATTCTTTAAAAGATCTTTCATCCTGACTCCCCTCTCTCCACCTCCTTTCCATTGAGGCACTTCCTCTGGTGTCGTTAGGAGACAGAAGATGCTAGAAGCTCTTCAGGGACAATGCATTCATCCCTTAATGGTGTAAACTCATAGTCCCAGCTCTGAGTGAGCCTCTATTTAATATAATATAGCTAACTGATTTACCTTGCACAAACACAGAATATGCTCTTTGAATCAGTGGCATGTCATGTAGTGGTATCCTGAATTCTAGTTTTGGGAGACATATGGTCATAGTAGAGAGGTTGAGGCTTAAGGAAATCACTTTAAAAACACAAAATGGAAACTAAAGGCTTTGGCGGTAAGATGGAAGATTTCCAAGGGAGTGGAAAAATGAGTGATGCCTTTCATACCTATATAGCACTGAAGATAATTTAAGTGGCATGTAAGTCATAAGTAATAATAGAAGATTCAGATTGTGAACTCAGAAGAGATTGTGTTATCTTCATACTGATGACACTTTTGCAGAGCATCTAATCCCAGGTCTCTTCAAATCCAGATAAAACCACTACACACCACCAAATTATTTCTTTTTTCTTTAATATGCACCTTACTTTCAAGAGCAAGGAAGAAGTGTGTATGAACACACAGAAAAAGATTAGGCCCTCCAAAGCCATATGGAAGTTTTGAATTTTTTGTTTACTGTTTTACTAATTAGATGATTCAACTGTGCTTTGTTAAGAGCTTCAGAAGTTGTGAGTCACTCCTGCACAGGACATGTGTTTACTCATACAGTTGGGATATATATTTAGAATCAAGGTTAACCATGTTCAGTTTGCAGCTTGATTACCATGGGAAGGCTTAAACTGTGCTTCAAATGCTCAGAATGCATTTTTCAGGAACCTCAAATCCTGAGCTATATTCAAAACCTTCACAATATCCCTAAGAACTAGGGAAAATTCTAAGTCATTGAACAAAAGCTCAGGTCAGGAGCTGATGGGACTGCTGAGGATAAATCCATCAGTTGTAAAGACATGTTAGCCATGTCTCTTCACTATAACATGTGTCTCAGGAACCAGGACTAAGTAATACAGTGATATCTGTAGAACAGGTAACAATTCCAGTAAAAAACCCAAAGAAATTATTAACAACTTACTAGTTTTACTATAAGGCAACCATAAGGTCCAAGTAGTTACTAATCAGCAAAACAGCAACCACACCTAGACACTCTGGGGGACAGCCTCAAGCAATTGATCCACATATAGCTATGAAAGCACCAGTCAACATCAACTACTGTAATTTTACTGTTTACAACTACTGTGTTTTGCTAATGATGCTAGACTAACATAAACTCTCAAAATTAATAACAATAAATATTTTGATTTAAACTCCCAGGGAGCTCACTATTGCTAGAATTGTGATTGGATTACAAATTGAGAACAAAATAAGAAATACAGATTTATTTAAACAGCAGGAAATAAGCCTATTTATCATAGGAAACTATACATTAACTATTTCCCTTTCTGAGCTGCTGGTATTTGAGCACAAGGCTTATTTGAATTGCATATTTTGGTTGTTTAAATTAATTTCATCTTTTTTGGTAAAGCACTTGTTCCTCCTGCATGTCTTGTGTAAGTGTGTGCTATAATTATTAAAACGGAGAATACTTTTCCTATGGTTTTGAATGAAAGGAATTTAGATGCCTGTATAGTGTACACTATTATTACTAAAACAAGTCATGTAGACTAATCACCCTGGCTGCATCCTATGAAGTATTTTGATTGAAGAACCACAACAAATACACTCATAAGAATTTTGTGCTGCTGCTTTTGTAAAAGTAGAGACCAAAAGGGAGAACAGTGAGCTGTCCTGTGATTACCCAACTGTAGTCTGTGCTGCTAGGAAGGGTTTACTGAGAGCCGTACAGTGTCATGGCAGCTCTCTGCACGCAATTAACAGCTCAGAGCTGCTCATGTCCTCCCTACCTCCCTACTGTTGTATTAAATCAATTTTCCTAGGGTCTTCTATAGCTTTTTACAGTTGCCTTTACATCAATGTGGCGCCTACAGACTGGAAAAAAGACCAAAAATCAGCCCTTTCAGTTTTTACAGAGTTAAGTATAGCATCTAGTCCTTCTTTACTTACAGAATTATGCGTAGGGGTCCAGTATAGGACTCTCTTTTCATTTGGAGTAGAAATATTTAGGTTTAACTGAATTTTTATTACACATACAGACCAAAACGATATTTTCCCTAAATTTTAAGTTAGCTCAGATACGAGTTCAAATCCAACAATTTCCATGGGGACCTCAAGCACCAAGAGGTAAGTTTATCATATATTTATAGATAATGTTCTCATAAAACTGAATTTTAAAACCTAATTAACATAATACTGTCAAGTTTATTTTCCATCACTTTTAATATAAGCACTCTGTGGAAGTAATGAATTGCCTGAGACGGACCGACGTTCCACTTAAGGACAGTCACACTCAATTTTGATAAACATCACACAGGAGAGATCAACAAATAGCTTTTACTGATAGCATAAACCAAGTATAATTCTGTTCAACACTGAAGTAATGTTGATAATCTACTTGGGATGATCTAATGGGCATTTGACCCAACTATAAGAGCAAATTTCCTTTAGGAAGATTCTGGTCTGCCTAATCAAACCCACTCTTGTTCTTCTTAGCTCTGTATTAAACAACCTTCCTACTACAAAATCCCTCTCAAAGGGATAAACCACATTTACAATTATTCTAAGTTAAAAGGTCACAGATGATGTGATATACTTTAGTTTTAGACAGGGGATGTGTACACTGCAAAGGTGACAGTCTCAGAAAATCTGTAGCTGCACCTGGTTTCACGTTAACGAATCTCAGCACCGAGTACAACCAATCTGCACTGTGCAAGCCTGCCCTCTCTCCACTGTGGCACTCCAAATCTGCCATGGTGGCATCCCAGGGCTCTGCTCCCCACATGAAGACAACCCAGAACAAAAGGCAATGGCGTATCCATTTATCTGAGGAACTTCTTTTTCCCACCATTTTTCATTGTTTGTCAATTCTTTTAAACTCCTGCTCTATAGTGGTTTACTAGGAGAGGTCACCAAACATTGAGGTGAATTTTCCTCCTTATTTGACTCCTTCCTAGCAATATCTGAGCCTTTATTTTGCTCAGGATTGTGTACTGGAAAAGAGAACAGTATCTTTCTTATATAGCCTATTTTTGATCAGCTCTAGTTCTAGGATCCAGATAGTTCCCACAGAAAATTATGCTATTACCTAAATGACTTCGCTGTTTATTTTTTCCCTTAATGTCTAACATGATTTCCTCTCTTTCAGATTCAGTATGTTACTCTGCAATTCCTCCTCCTTGCTTTTTGTAAATTATTATCCTCTCATAGAGTTAATAGGTGTCCTTTAGTGTGATTCAGAACATTTTCACATTCATTTTGAAAATTCTATTTTCTAGGCATAAATAACTGTAAATGTAGTTATTTGTCCGTGTTTATGGATGGGTACAACAGATGCTATTTCCTAGCAATGTCTGACTAAGTGACTATGCCCACATATGAAGGATGCAAACATCTAAATAACATAATTTATATCAATAATTATTGATAAAAGGTGCAAATGTGCCAATGCATGATATAGTGCTGTGTGTTTCTTTTAAAGAAGAATCAGATTAATTGTAGCCACAATGCCATTTTTTAAATAACAAGCATATTCAATGACTGTAATATTTCCCCATGGGTCACCTACTCCATTTATTTATGTTCTTGTTAATGAGAAATAATTCCTTCTTTGTTTAACAGCAAAACGCTCAGAGCTGCTCACTTAATTTCAGATATGGCCTTACTGGTTTATCTGACAAATAATAATTTTCATTCCTGTACTCTTTATGGAGTATGCGTGTTTTTTATGTTCCTTTTGAAGTGCTATCTCAAAAGATCTAAAAAAAGGAAAGGGAGGACTTAATAATCTAGCACTGATTCCGTGCATGCTGAAAGAGTGATTCAAAATTCAGCACCTCTGAATTTTTCATTATCTTAATGCTCCACGTTTTAACCTGGCTTTCCAATGAATATATAGTATAGCTCCAACAATGTATCTCCAGGAGCTTGTTCCTTGCTTCATGGTGCCTCATCTGCCTCACCAGGATATTTCTACCAAGCAATGAAACTGTTCACCACACTAATAGGAAGTTTGCAAACTTGGGATAGAGAAATATCATGGTGTTTATTTCAAAAAGGAGGAAATTACTCCTATCAGTGAGTAGATCAAGATCAAACCCCTTTCACAATTCATTACAATTTTCCAGTAAACACACCTTTTTGTCTCTGAATTTTTCATGCATACACATAAACACAAGGAAGGAGAAACAAATAAACTGACTGAAGAAACTCTATCAGCTACCTTTTCTTCCATAGGTGAGAAAGAGAGAAATTAGTTCTCTTTTCTGTTTCTGTTCCTGCACAGAATTCTGTTTTCTGCTGGTGTATATATTTGAAAAACTGCACTACAGAAGGAGAGGTTGTACAAATATAAGCAGAGAGTTTTCTGCAATATGCCCCTTTCTATAGAAGAAATGAACTGTACCACACAATGTTTTAGTTCATCTAGTGTTTCTCAAAATGCATAGAAAGAACAGGATAGGCAATTTGGGATAACTGGAAGAGTGGTATAGTGTAATCAGTGGTACACAGATTTACACTGTGCCTAACAGCATAAAATTTATCCACATAACATATTCATGAGGGTCTCTGGTCTCTTAAATTCTCTGATAGCTACATCACAGCTAATACAGAATGAAGGAGGTTTAAACGCAATTCTATATATCTAAAAATGCTGTTATATTGGTAGCTTTCTTAACGTTCTCTTTAGACTAGATAAAAATTGTGTTCTGAATGAAATATTTAATAAGAAGCCATCACTGATGTTGGGAAGAAAAATGAAACCACTGCTCTTCCATATACGTTTTAGAATTTCCAGCAACAGATCATGCTATAAAGGAAGGCTATTGAACTTCCAACTCCAAAAACCATGCTGTATTTGATATATTTTTACATATGGAACATTTTGGAATACATTTCCCCATTATATCAAGCGTCTAAATCAAATGTGTCAAAATTGAGTACTCTTGAGGTTCTTAGCTAATATTTAGATACCTTAGCAAGAAGGTTTTGCAGAGGTGAATTTCAGAATTCCTGAGCAAAGCCTTTATTATAAATTGGTACCAGAATTGGAAACATCGGCCTAGATGTTTGTCCCTAGTTTTTGAAGTCTATAATTTATGTCTTTTGAATAAAGCATTATTCAACAGTCGAAAGAGTAAAGCTACTTCTTACTATATTTTATTTTAAACTTTAATTTACTGCCCACAATTTCGTCAGATCTGGGATTTTTTAAAAGTCCTGGTACTCTTAGTTCTAGTATTCAGAGCTGACAAACACAACAGATAAATTAAATTTACTCTGCCGTACTGACACCGTGAAACTATAACGTACTGAGCAACAGGGAATTTGTGATATTTGAGGTTCTTGGCTACAGGCAGGAACATGCAACATAATTCAAAAAAGGAGAGATGCAAAGATTATTTAAACTTCTCTAACCATTGGCTAAAGAAACTACTCCAATCCTGCCTTCCCTCCACCCCATATTACCCGTGCTCCACTCATTTTTGTGTTTAACTGATAGTGATGCAAATGGCTATTAACGTTTGTGAAGAGACTCATTTCCTCCTATAGGAGCAGTTACATTAAACAATCTTTCTGTCAGGAGTAAATTTTAACTGCACTGGACGGTCCTTTCACGAGGTATGCAGACTTGTCCTCCCATTACACCCTTGAAGTCTGGCTTCAGAAACTTACACATAAGCACACATACATAAGCCTCTATACTGACGTGCTTAGTTCTCTCAACTGCAATCCAGAGAGTGACAGAAAATCCTTTCCCTGCATCTTCGTTTGCTCTTCTAGTGACTGTTAAACAAACCATAATAGCTACAAAACTCATATAAGAAATCATCATATGCTCAGATTTTTCTTGTAGACATGTACCAGACTACACAGTTTACAGAGTTTCATTTATTTATTGCCTTCTCTGCTATGTTTATTTACTGTGATGTAGTAGCTGACTGAACTGTACAGTTGTATTAATCAAAGATGAAGGAGCATTTATTTCTACACTAGTCCAAGGGTTTACAAGTAAGCAGGCAAAAGTACTGGTAGATAAAAGTGAAAACTGATTCTTATTTTGTTATGCATTATCTGAAATTGCACACAAAAATTTACAGACCAACCCATTTTTAAAGGTGTCAATTAATACTTTATAAACAGAACTTTATCTTTAGCCATTCCTTGAAGTCAGTGAAGTCAAACCATTGAAGACGTTGGCTCACAATTCAAGAACTGTTGCAAGATGGTAGCCCCAAAGCACAGAATAAGCTTACTCTTAAGTACCTTCCATTTCATCTGTAGGAGATGGTATAAGAATTCTTAATGTAATACCCTGTTCTTCTTACAATGCAGTTCCTCTGAGAGCTATTATATGAAAACAGGTTGAACTATACTTTGTGGGGTGGGCTGCTTTGCTTTATTTTACCTGAAGAGTCCAAAAGAAAAAAAAAAAAAGAAAAGAAAAAAACAGACAGACATCTGGAAGAATAAAACAACCTTTCCATGCACTGGAAAGAACAGATTTGTGCTTTTATGTTTAGAACTTCCACGTTTGTGAACAAAGAGCTTTTAAGATCCAATTTTGGGATTGTGTGACAGTAGAACAATTTAAAGAGTGAACATAGGGATGCTGATAAAGACCAGGCTTTGTAACAATGTTTTTATAAAGATGTAATTGCTATGTGTTTTTATACCTTTTTATGGATTCAGCACCAAGAGCAGAAGAAGAAAGACATTTTTATCAAGCTGTGAAGACCCAAAGTTACAGAAACAAATCCTGACATACCTAAGTAGAAAAAAATCTTACAGACTTCTCTGAGACTTTTATGACTACGGTTGATTGACGCTTTCACTTTTAAAACCAAACCCTCTTAGAAAGATAGTCATAGATAGATGTGCTGTTTAGGCCTGATTCATAAACTTTTCATTTGTCAGGTCACAGGTCTTAATTTATTATTGTTTATTCTTCATACATTTAAAGTTTTAATACGTATTCAAAAGCCTTCTTGAATTGTGAACCATGTTCTTCTTCTTTTGGGTATAAGTGTGAGCATACCAAGTATGTGAAAGATGCAGAAGGCGTGGCATTTTTGAAAAAATGGATATTACATATCAGCATTATTTTATGTGTATATATAAACAGAATTAAAACAAGTATATCACGGAAAAATAACATTGGTTTAACTGATTTTTTTTCTAACATGTAACCTTGAAAATTATAATACAACACACCTCCCAGTCCTGGTCTCAAGCGGTTATCATAACCATCCAGCAGACGATCCAATATTCTGGTAAATACTGTGGTGTTGTCTTTAAGTTCATCTTGTGATGAGGTTTGTCCATAGCTGAAATACAGAACAATTAACACTGAAAAACAGTAATCTACCAAGAACCTTACAAAACAGTAATTCCAAAATCTGTTTAATCTTGCTTATACCAGTTTATGGTCACAAAATCCCCATATAACAAGGTTGTAGTGCTTTATAGGGTTCTTTCACTTGAACATTTTCCTCTTAAATTGAACATTTTTTGTAAAATCATAGAAAATCAGTGCCTCTCTATAAACGGTGAGCAAATAGAATGTCAGTTCCTTAATGTTTATCTCATTATTCATTAATGGTTATAAAGTTCTTAGACATGTGTTCCTCAGGAAAAGGCTCATTTGTCAGCAAACGATAATGTGTTTAATTCGTAATAGTCATGAAGCGTTTGCATACAAAGATACAATAATTCAGAATACTGACACTTAAGTACTGAAAATAAATGCTAAAACAAAGATAAAACAAAAAATACAGAGATGTCTTCTTTATGAATATAGAAGTAAATCAAATGAGTGCATTTTCATAGATCAATATATAATTTTGCTTTATTTTCTTTCCCATTTTCCTTTAGCAATTAAGATTTGGAGAAATACCTCCAACTTTTCCTTACAAATGTGTAACAAAACCATCTGTTGATATGGAAATCTCCCATGTCTATAAAGCTTCGCTTACAGACCCCTAAAGTATATCCCTAACTCAGCCAAAGGTCCTGAAATTTTGTTTGAACAAGGATAAAATTAAGCTCTTTGAACTCAGCTACCAAAATCTTACTTCCATCAATACAAATCAGAATGAAATCCGTGGGCTTAGTGGTTTCTGTCTGCTGTAGATGACATCAGAATCAACCTTCTTCTTTAAATCTAAAACCTTTACCAAATACCCTGTTATAGATGATTCCCTTAATCATAGATTACAGTTGTCTTAAAGCCAAACCCAGTATTGTTTTTTTCATTCATTGCTGGGAAAACTTCCATTATACACACGTGTAGTCATCATGACTAAAAGCAAAAACACTGCTTTCCAAAACATCATTTTGTGGCACACATTGCTACTGAACTGGATAAACAGTGCAGCGCCAAAACCTTTTGTTAGGATCAGGTCTAGCCACAAAAGTGATTCTTCCATTGGGCAGCTTGTTATCCATACGACTGTGGCGTTAAGCGGGTCTCGGTGCTCTGCCAGTTGTTCCTGCTCTAACCCGCAAAGATCATCTTATGAGGAATATACTGTTACGTGAAATGATCTGGTTCTGTTAAAATACATGTGAAATGACTTTCTGTAAGCTGCATCAGTCAAGCATCCTTAGTGTATCCCACCCATATATTCTACTTGTATCAAATACAGAGAGGAGGAGGAAAGATACCCTGATATAGGTACTCTGGAAATGCTTCCAAGTTATTTTGCAGTACAGATTTGAATACATAACACTACAAATTTAAATGAGTTTCAGAACTGAGACTTGTAGAAGTTTTACTAACTTTTGTTTTATTTCAATAGGATGTGACTTCGCACATCCCTTTTTCAGGGTTTTTTAATGTATATAAATCACTTTTTCTAATGAAGAAGACAAAATCTCTGAGTTTTAAAAAACGCTAAGAATTTCCTCCAGCCATATCATATAATTTCACTTAATTAAAAAATAGTTTGATTTATATTTATGTTTCATACCTACAGTTGAATTTTAAGTTACAGACATTAATATTTTTTTCTTCTATGCTTCCTATATGTTACCAAATAACAAGTTCTCCTGCTGTCTCCAGTGAGCACTATCTTTCAAAGGATCATTCCTCATACAACTTATGGCGAATTGCAACACAGGACTTTTCACTGGACTAATTTCATATTAACACTCATTGTCAGTAAACAAGCTGCTGTACATACATATCTCAAGGATAGCAGAAGGTCATCAGCGTTAAGGTGGCAAAAGGATATAAAAACACTTCAGAAATTTTAGTGGTAAATAAATGAGTATGTTTGCAGAAAAGGCATCAGAAAGATGGAATAGTGGCAGCGCAGTCGGAAAGGATGCAATACAATACACCGCTTCTATTCTGGGTGTCGCATCTGTCAGTACCCTTACCTGTTCTTCCCACCATTTTATCAGAGGTAAAAAGCACCGTTAGGGCTGGTTTTAACTGACATATGGTCACAACAGGAAAAATCTGAACATTTGTGTATATATATATTATCCTGTAACTCCAGAGGTATTGTGATTTTTCATTCAAAACACACATATTAAAATAGTCCTAATGCTGTTTTTTTATGACAAGAATGATATGGAAAGACTGTGCCTTTCTGTATCACAGACACTTCATCTAATTCATCAATTGTTTTTTTATCATAAAGGATTACCAGCACTCCAGAAGAAAAGGCAAGGGAAGTTACTATGACAAAACAGCTTTAGAAACAGATACATTTCATGTAAGGTGTGTATATTTTGAGGAAAAAGTCACTGTATGCGATGGTGTTTTCATATTAAACCACAGTATAATAAAAAACTGTGCACTAACTCCATCTACAGGTCATTATAATAGTGACATACCATATAATTTTTAAACACTAGTCCAACGCGTTTTAATTCTCACTTTAAGAATGCACATGCATATTATTACAGATATAATAAATATATGTACACATGCATATGTACACATATCTATATAATAAATGTGTTTTCACCAAATTCTCTAGCTAGGCCAGATGAAGTACTTCATGATCACTTCAAATCTCACCTATCTTAATATATTATCAAAATAAAAGTATTGCTTCTCAAATGTCAGGTTTATTCAATACAGCAACGGTTACATGAGCCACCCACTCTTTTTTTTTTTTTTTTTTTTTTAGCAAAAATGCTCGTGCAGATGAACCTTTGCCCTTTGCCCACTCCACCCTATTTAAAATCTTCAAGGTAGCCAGAAGGTAAGTTTATCTACAGCTGCAAATACATAAGGAGACACTATGGAGATCAAGGCACAAATACATCTTTTACGGATCACTGCTGACAATATGAAATTTCTACTGCTTTTTGGTCATTAGGTAGCATTACTGACAGGACATTAATATTTTTAAAATACAGAAATATATCTATAAGTCTTCTTAAACACCTTTACTGAATTTTGAATTGCAGAGAGTACTTCAAGTATACTCCAAACTGCTTTTTTATAGTCCTTAGTTAACCTACTAGTTGTTAGATAAGGTGTTGTATGATTAAAAATTGTTCTTAATACTACTGTTATTTTTAGATTATGATTTCAATACATATTCCATAAACACTTGGTGCAGCATGATCTTTCAAACATAAACTGTTATGGGGTTTGAGCTTACAAATTCTTCTTCATCCAAGCAGTCTCCCTTCACCAGGAAGGTCTACTTTGGATTTGCAAAACCAGCTACTACGTTAGGACACAATCCTGACCAACGAAGAACTGAAAGTTTTGCGTCTGCTTGCAGGGACAATAAAGTTACTAAATAGCACTTAAATGAGATTAAAAAACCCTTAATTACACTTTTTTCCCCCTCTAAAGAAACTTTTATTTCTGAGCAGTCATTATATAAGAGTAGAAAGGATTGCACAGGTGTTTAAGAGGTAGTTTAGTTTCAATTTGTTTCAGAAAGCTTTTGCTTTTTTTCCTTCACAATATTGAAAAAAGATGTTATGCAAACAAATTGTAGTTTTCTTTCAGTCTTGCCTTGGTTAGATTTAGCTGGGATTTGAACAGGGATTAACTTCCCCCAATACACTTAGTAGTAGTGCAGCCCATGCAGTATTTGTCTTATGCTGCTATATTAAATTACAAGTTCCTAAAATACGTTGGTGCATTAAAAAAATATCTCCCCACCTTCTTTCAGTCAGTGCATTCAGAAGGAGGCTCCAGGCCCAGAGGCAGTCACAAAGCACCAGGAGTCTCTTCATGGTGGGCTCTGAAACTAGAAGGAAAATAATCATCAACGTCCCTTACATTAAAACAGGTACTGTGGAAAAAAAAGTCTGATTTTGGAAACTTTTGCAGGATAATTTGATGTCAGGCAATGACCTCACAATACTACAGCTCATGTCATTCAGAATAAGGGAGCACGGCCTTGGCTGTTCTCCTGTTTCCCTTCTACTTTTAGACACAGAGGCTTAGGGTGGGATTTATTTTGCGGTAAGGGTGTATTCTTTTTTGCATTATTCTTGAGCATTAACAAAAACAATTAGGAGTTAAAGCTGCTGTCCCCAAACTCTGTGGCAATTCTTACTCAGTTTCCTCCTGTGCTGAAAATGTGACAAGGCGCCTCCATAACATCTCCAGCTAACCAAGTGTAATTGGGTTTTGTTTGACTTGAACTCAGCCCGAGTCCTTCCAAACATCTTGGAAGGTGTCAGTGTATGGTAGCGTGACTGAGGAAGAACGGTGCTTCCCTCACAGCCACTGCTTTGCTTTGATGTGATAGAAGCAACTTTCTTCTACAGATATTACTATTCTCCTCGTCCCTGAAATATTAGCATCATAGGAGTCAAATGATCAGGTTCTGGCTCTGTAATCTGCTGCTACATATGCACATTAATGTTCTTGTTGGGCTAAAGGGCACAATTCATAATCAAACCATGTGCTGACAACCTACACACCATTTCCCAAATCTCTATCAGTCTCTGACTGCTGCTAGGGAATGTTTTTGCACTAGCAGCCTTCTCCTCCTCTCCAAATGTCTCCTGTCCTCTCTCCAGACTTCACTGAGTTACTCTCAGTTTACCTTTGAGTAGAAAGTAACACAACTCAAAAGATTTCTTTCGCTTTCTAATAAATCATAAAATACAAAGTTAGCTGATATTTGTGGAATCGGTGTTCCGTATTCAACTGATTGCCCAGGAGATGCTGCAGGTCCCTTTACATATCTCTATACTATGTGCTGGAATCCAGTTGATTTTTAGTATTCACTACATTAAATAAGGGCAACAAAATAGGAAGCTTGTATTTTCCCCCAACAGTGAATTGGAGTTTTTTTAAATGCCTGAGAAAATTAAGCACCGTACATGGAAATGTTGTTGTACCTTTAAATAAAGCTACCCCAATTCGCTGCACACTCTCAGGGACAATTTAAATCAATAAAATATCATTACAAAGCGGTATGTAAGCAATGAGATATAATTAATGCCTTTATAGGCAAATGATCGGCAGATAAGCGGTGAGTGGGGCTGAGCTGATCTAACTGGATAGGAAGGAGCTGGATGTGGCAGGAAAGCGTGGATAAAGATCTTCAGGGACGAGACTGCATCTTAACTTGCCCTGTGATCAGCCCCCTTACAAAGGGAAAGGCAACATCTGTGACTTCAAAAATCGCCTTCTCCCGGTTCTGCCAACTTCTGCCTTTGCAAAAGGCTCCTCGGGATAAAGGACGGAAAGTGAATTATTCTGAACTATCTTGATCTGTTGAGCTCTACGCTCGCCCCCCCCCCCCCAACACCACCCCCCGCTTCAATAAGGCACTGTAAATCCTGGAGAAGGAAAGTTTCTTGCAGCTGGAAAAAGCAAATGTTAACAAAGACTTTCAAAGAGCGTTCAACGCCGGCAGCCCCCAGCCCCTGGCCTCCCCCAGCCCGCACCGCCTGTGAAACCAGCTCTGGGTTTCCCATTCAAAATGGGAGGAAGAGCCACGCTTCTGGGAGAATTTCAGCGGCGCCCACTGAAAAAAAAAAGGGGGGGGGGGGCATTTTGATGCATTTTTGACTCCCGCTGAGAGATTTGCCCATCTCTGAGGCGCAAATCGAGACTTGTTTTCCTCCCGGCATTTCAACTTTGTATTTCCCCCTCACCCTGAGAAAGCCACCCCTCCCACCGCCTCCCTCAGAAAAAAAAAAAAAAAAAAAGGGGAAAAAAAAAAAAAGCCCCCAAACCAAAAAACCTTTTCCAAGCGACCGGTGGAAACGAGTCCACGCTAAAAAAAAATAAATAAATAAGGTAAATTAAAATGCCCATCGATCGCTGCGGATTTTCAAGCTGGAGGGATAGGAAAAAATCCCACCGACCCGGCGGTACCTGCGGAGAGAGGGGAGAGGAGCCGCCTGCGCGCCTGGACGCGGTGCCCGCAGCCGGGAGCGCCCGGAGGGGTGCGGGTGTGTGTCTGCCTGTCTGTCCGTGCGCGTCCCTCCGGCCGGCCGGCCGGCCGTGCGTGTGCGTGTGTGTGCGTGTGTGTGTGTGTGCGAGCGAGCGGCCGCCCTTACCGGGAGCCCCTCGGGCGCGGGTCCGCGCGGGGCGCCGCGGTCCGGCTCTGCCGGGGCTGCCCTCCCGCCCGCGCCGCGCGGAGGCTGCGCGGCTCCGGCTCCGCCGCTCACTCCGCCTCGGCCATCGCCGCCGCCGCTCCGCTCCTCCGGGCTTAGCACCCAAATTTCGCTTCCCAATATTCCGACCGCCGCGATACAACAAAAGCTTTCTCTTTACCAAGACAGTAGTAATACGTCCCAGGGTAAACCGGATGTGAAATAGGCTGTGACTTCATGCCAGAGAGATTTTATTTTAGAAAGGAAGGTGGTACCAAGCTCTCATCTAGAGACCAATCCGCCCATTTTTTATATGCAGCACAATTTAACTTCCAGTGCTCTCGCCCTAATCCCTTTCTCTCTGGCTGCAGACTCAAATCCTTCTACAATCTGCAGCATTATTATTATGGGGGGGGGGGGGGAGCTGTACGGCCGGGGGGAGGCTGCGCTGAGAATCTTTAGACACTCGCAGCCTACAGAACAGTCTATTTTAAGGGTCGCACATTAAAAATATAACCGGTCTGCGTTCGCGTTCAACCTTTGATCGAATATTTAATCGCGGCATAAATATGAATGGAGGCTAGCTAGGAACGTAGGGGATGCAGCACTACGCGTGTGTGCCCGTAGCCCGTGTACACGTACAGAGACCCGCCGGCAGCCCGTGGACGTAGCCAGACGGGGACGGAGCCGCCGTGCAATCCTAATTAAAGCCCGGTAACGGGCGTTCGGGGCGAGACCCGTAGGAAACCCGCTCCCGCGGCCGGCGGCTCTCCCACACTTTCCCACGCCTTGGATCGGTAGGTGCCCCCTTCGCCCGGAGCGGCCGCAGGGCCCCGCCGCGGGCCGTGCCCGGGGGCTGCCGGCCGGGCCCCCCCCCCGGCCCCCGCTGCGCCACTCTCCCGGGGGGCGGCCGGGGACCCGCAGCGGCGCGGCACGGCACGGCGCGGCACGGCACTGCCCTGCCCTGCCCCGCCGCGGCGGCACTGCCCGGCCCTGCCCCGCCGCCGCTGCCCTGCCTGCCCCGGGCCGGCCCGGGCCGGCCCTGCCCCGCCGGAGGACGACGGAGGGCGGCGGACCCTCCGCGCCCCGGCGGCGGCCGCGCCTGGCTCGCTGCCCGCGGCGGGAGAGGCGCTGCCGGCCGCCCCCCCGGGACATGCGCGGTGGCCCGGCCCCGGCCCACCTGTGGTCACCGAGGGGCACGGTTCTGCGGGAAGTTAACGGCAGTTTAACCCCCGGCCGGCGACCGTCCTCTCCTCGGGGGCGAGCTCGGCGGGCGCGGGCACTTCTGCGGAGAAAGAAGGAGAAAGTTGGGCGCCGCGGGGCCGGAGAGGCGTCGGCTGTGGCGGGAGGGCGTCCCGCAGCCGCTCACCTGCCCGCCGCAGGTTATCGGGGCTCTAGCTCAAGGCACCTCTCACCGGCGCCAAGCCTTCTGCAGAAATGTCAGACGCTGCTAACTGCCACAAGCACGGCATGGTCAGCTGTCGTAGCTCTGCTTAGTGTGGAGATAAAATGAACTCCTCGGTCAACAGTGTCTGCTACTTAGAAAGCACCAGCAGCGTCTGTGGGGTGGAAAAAATCCTTGTATCGTGTGCATCTACTGGGTTTCGAATACCGGCTACCTGCCCTCTTCCCCTCTCAGTGCCATCGCCCATCCCATTTATGTTCCTTCCTATGATGCTGCTGCAAGGGAGGCCAAAATCCATATGTTGTGTCAGAGAGAACCTGAATTGGTATCCCATGCTACAGTTAAACTATCCGCTGCAAGCTCTATCCAGATTTTTAAATCGAATATTGCACATTCTACGCCTCCTTACAAAATACACGATCTGTTTGTCTTTGTAACAGCATGAGAAGGATTTGGTGCGACCCAACAAACCAATGACATTCATAGCTAAGGCTGGCAATAACTTCCGAGGTGGCAGTCATTTTGGATAAGTGCTTGACTTATAACAGCCGAAACACTGCAATCATTTCCCTAAGCACAAGGAAAATAGAGGTTTTGTTTATCCAAGTCCCCTAGCACACCAAGTTCACCCAGTCACTATGATCAGCATTAAATAGCCACAGGTTATTTTAAAGACTTGCAATGGACTTTTTGCTTAGTTTCCTAATGTTTCCAATGTAGTTCATCTCATTTTGATTCGAGGTTGTTAGCAGTGCACAGAAAAGTAGGGAATGGAAAACCCAACTGACTTCCCAAGGAAATTATAAGTAGTGACTTTTCAAATCACCAGCGCATAGACACGCTCTTAGTGGCTAGAGGCACTTTCCTAATATGCAATGTTTTCACCTTCATTTGCTCTTAGCTAACATAATTTACTATGGTTTTATTCTTGCACTGAAGCATGAGAGAGTTTTGCTTAAGCAACAAGTAAGTTGAGGTCCTCAGCTGAGTTTACAAAAACAGCACAAGGGATTTTTATTAAAGTACATGGACATTGTGTGGCTGTAAAACCACTGAGATTCCTTGTCCTGTTACTAGGGCATTAATTACATTATCTACAATGACCTTAAACCATTTTTTCTAGATTAATAACATATGTTTGCAAAAATAAATAAATGTTCAACATAGCTCCAGTATTTCATCTTCCCCTTCATTTCTCATGAACAAAGAAATTGTAAGTACTTCTGCTGTATGCGTGGGTCTGTGATAGGTGGCTAGACAGACAGATGGGCTGAAAAGTGAATGAACGAACGGCTAGAGGTTCACATACCTCTGTACACTAAAATCCGAGCAAGTAGGCAGCTGAGGTAGTTTCAGAGCCCATGATACATAATCTTGCATCCTATAGTTTTCTTCTTGACTTATTTTAATTAGTATATAAACAATGGCAACTGGTTTTTATTTTAGTAAAGTGTCAAGGGTTGCACAGGATGGTTTTGCCTCCATGGACACAATTGCTGCATGCCAAAGCATGATATGTTTTTCTGAGTTCTCCCTGGGTGAAAATATTGACCTAAAATTGGAAGTTGCTCATTCTGTCTCTAATTCTCATCTGCTCAGAAAGTAGGACAAAACTATTTTTCCTCCATGGCTGAGATTCCTGTCCATCAGTGCTCACATGTAACCCAGATTTTCCCTTTTCTTTTCAAAGGCTGTTATCACAGTTATCATGTCATTCCATAGTAAATGCTAAAAATATTTGGATGTAATCAAACAAATAGGCTGGTTTATTATGGATTGTGGTAACTAAATAACTGTTTTTTAAGGGAAAAAAACCAACTATAAAAGCAAATATAGTTTGTTGTTACCAACAGAAATGCTCTTTCGAAGAACAAGTGCTAAGTGGGAGATATGTGTCTTGCAATTCTTATTTTTCCCTTTCCCATCCAAATTCCACTGACGTAATCCAAACCCCACTAAGGGTAATGCATTTATCAGATACGTCCATCTGTGTGTTTCAGGCACCTAACTTAAGAGGATATCTTTGAAAATCTCAAGCTATATATAGGAGCGTGTATATTACCAGTGAGTCTTAGGGTCATATGATTTCATTCTTGAATGAATTGTTCAAATGAGAAAGGAAAGATGCATTTGAAGTTACGTCTCCAAGTAACTCAATGTTAGGTGATGTGCATCTCACTGCGTGGTTTTACAGTCACATTTGGAAAAGGAAGATATCAAGAAGACGTATGTTTTTTTCAAGCCAGCTTTATGACTCCATAAAGTTTTCAAAAAGAGGCTATGACATTCGTGTTACAAGGTAATGTAGAGCTAAATCCTTTAAAAACAATATTATTAAATCTAAACAGTTAGCCAAAACGAACTTGGCACAGCTATTATGTGCAATGCTTTGAACCTTGATGTTAGCACAAGTGATTAGTAGCAATGGAGTTAAACCAATTGAATCCTGTTTTGGTAAAATATATTTATTAAATGATGGATTAAAATTGACATAGAGAAAGATTTTTAAAGTAGTTAGAACTATTTTTGCTTTTGAATTTCTAGTAAGCACTTTTTGAAATCTGACCTATTCCTTAAGTGCCTGCATCCTGTCTCTGTATATGTATACATATACATCACATACACACAGAGTATTTAAATAGGTCACCAGGGAAGAATTTATTTTTTTTTTCAGTGTTGTGCTCTTTATCATGTTGTTCTTTGTGTGTACAAAATATACATGTGTTTTCTTTTCGTTTAGGAGCATATATAAAACATCTGAAATTCCACAGCAGAATGCTTTGACACAATGTGTCCTGAATAGCCAAGGGATTTGAATAAAGCAAATGAAACTCAGAGATTTACTGGCATACAGCAGATCAGATAAAGAATTAAAACAGAAAGACCATCTGCTCCAAAGCTTTGAACTCTGTTATTTACAAGTCCTGCTCGTGTGATTAAATGGAAATATTTTGTTAAATATATGAATTGAATTTGGTCTCTAATTTAATGTGCTTCAGAAATATATTGAAGAATAGGTATTGACCCTTTGGTAGACATAATGAAATTCAGTTGCTTAACTTTTTTTTTTCCCCCCTTTAATTTACAGCCACAGTCAAGAAAACAGAACATATAATTGTCAGCTACTGTTTTTATAAAAGGCAAGCGATGATGCCAAAAAAAAGTTCACTCTTATTATGCCTCTTTCATTTTACAGCAAGGTTCTATTCATTGCCTCTTTCCTCTTCAAAAATTAGTAGAAAGAGAAGAAGTTCCAGGGAAATACAAATGAGAATCTTCATGAAAACAAGTTGCACTATTTTCAAAGGCTCAGTCTGAGATACAATGCCCGTTAAAGACATATGAATGTTCTTTCTAGATCTGTGTTGAAAATTGAAAGTGGCACTTCTTTGAACCCATTATCTATTAAAAATGGAATAAAGATGTAAAATAGCTGATGCCCAGAAACTTAGAGATGATGACTCTCTCTTGAATTTTAAAGTCTCCAAATACAATATTTCAAACAGAAAACCCAATTATTTACAAGTTTCTCAGCATTTCTAATCCACAGAGACAACAATTTATTATGCCTTGCCACGCTGTTGCCAAACATCAACACGAAATTCAATCTGTAAAGCCAGGAATGGAGGATTCTTTCCTAGATAATAATAGGATTTCTTGTCTGATGTCAGAAAGGAAGAATGGGATAATAATCTGTTTTCTAAAAAAAACCATTGTTGAATTAATGAAAACAACCAAAAAGAACAAAGGTCACGGTTGGGAGCTTGTGGGGATTACAAGAGTCTGGTAAATCCAGTGGAGATCGTTGACAAGATCTCTTTCGGGGCACTTTTTCCCGCAACAGCTGGATTTATTTACAGTGGAGTACAAACACCATATGTGTTTGTGTCCTATGCTCTAACCCACTGCTTCTTATGAGGTGAAGTCTTGACTAGAAATCTACAACCTCCTGCAGCTTTCATAGTGCCTTTAGCATAAAATCAGCACACCTTCTACAGCTAGGAAGCTCTCCCCACAAAAAGGGAGGAGTGTACTCTGGTCATCCTGGTGTGGCTGTCATTCAGTTACCCTTCAAAAATAAGAAAATAATTTTGTGGCTCACTGTCCTTGCTCTGCATTTGGAAGGAAAGACTTGTTTGGGCCTCAGACCTTAGAATTACGACTTGCAGTTTGATATACTTAATGATAGTTCATATTCCTACGGACCAACGATGTAACCTGTAATTTCATATATTTTTAAGCGACAGTATTGATCCATAATGATGATTTTTCCTAAAATTGGATACAGTAAAAATCTATGTAAGCAGAAGTTCTAGATTATTCAAAGTTCCTGAAGGTTGATACTTTTTTTCCTTTTAAATATTTATATAACAATACAAAGTTTAGTGCATTAATAAGCCCTTGTTACTTATTATTTGTGGAAAATAAGTGACTACAGAAAGAAAGTGAGCAAAGTAAATACTTAGAGAGATAAGAAACAATAAAATACATTTAAAAAAATAAGAAAAAAATCAGTAGGGAAAAATTCAGTTCACCATTGTCCTACTGTAAATATTTGCCTTTGATTGGACTAAAAGGTGTCGAGTCAGAATATCTCAGCCTGAATTCAGAGGTATGCTTTAAAAGTGTTTAAATACATCCCTATTTGGCCAAACACGAATCCACTTAATGCCACAGGTCACAAATATTCTTAAACTTACACGTGCCATGCTAGGCTGAATTTTGCTGCTTTGCTGCTTTGGAAGCCAAATACCCTGCTGACTTCTTAGGTGACCTTAGATAGGTTTAATTTCTCTCCCTGTCTTGGTGCCTTTATCTAGAATTGGAACCTTGCAACCTGTGAAGTTCAATTAGCCAAAATTCCTGTAGATTTCAGTGAGTGCAGTGCTTAGCTGAAGCTTTCCTGCAAATACTGTTTAGAAGCCACAGAAAAGTTTGTAAAGCAAAGGTAACACGCACATTAGCCTGTCAGGTGCTGGTTCCCACTGTCATTTAGAAGCACACAGTGTTTGATTCACCCATTCCTCCTACTCCACTCCCTTCCTCACTTCTTAGAGATGGTGACAAGGAGGCTCTTCAGACGCTTTTATCTTCCAGTTGGACACACCGTATGCTTCCTGACTGCTGACGTTACTGCATGGAGATGTACTTGCTCAATCGCAGTACACTGTCAAAGCACTCTTGCATGCACTGCCCTGTTCTAGAGTTTGAAGTCTGCTGTAGAAACAGCAGCATAAACATTTAAGTGATATTCAGCTTTTCAAATTTAATTTTGGTGTGACCTGCTTAGTGCTAAAAATCCAAGGGCAGTCAGGCATAGCAAATATAGATGAGGAATACACCGGGACAATCATTAACAAAGTGACATTGCAATGGTATGATTTTACACTTAGCTTTTGCACTCATCTCTTTTAAGGCCCTTATACAAAAGACACTAACACAACTCTTCTGCATTGTCCTTCCATTTTAAAATTATTTATGTTTGGTGTTATACCTACTGAAAATTACTCAGACAAAACCTGTGTAATTTTCCCAGAAGGGCTGTGCTGGGATAATTGAAGGTCCAGGTGTTAGTGGTAGACATTTAGAGGCAATCTAAGAGCAGGGTAGGCTACAAGCAAGCCTTCCTCTGGCCCAAGGCATTTGGATTCTAAGGTGGGTTCTTCCTGATTTATTCTGTGGTTTATGTTGGTTATTTTTACTGTTCCAGATTAAAACCTGATTTATATGTTTTGAATTTCCTTGCAGAGCCCCCAGTGTTAGTCAGGCAGAACTGAAATTTTGATAGCGGCTAGAGAGCTGTTTGATGAACTTTTAATTTTTTCTTGTTCGTTATAACATACTAATTCAACTACATTTCCTGTTCCATCTATTTCATGCATAGAAATATACCTCACAGTTATATGCCAAGCTTTGCAACATGAAATCTGCATATACAATAGTTTGCATATGTGGTTATATTATATTAGGAAATTATTGCTTTCATTCAAAAGCAGCTGAAATAATGGCTGGGCCAAACAATTAAAAAATCAGTATTTTCTGGACATTAGCAATGAATGTAAATATTAGTTAGAATTGAAACTGTATTGTAATCTAAATCTGTGCTTTATTCTAAGGGAGAGCTATAACAATACCATTTCTGAAGGTCTCTGATAACCCAAGATGATCCAAGTGATATTTTAGAATGTAACCAATAGCTTTTAACGTTGAACAGCATAAACAGTTTGGTAGGTGTCCGGGCTGACACCCCAGCGCATGTGAACTGGCACAGCTGTGCCGAGTTCAGCTGGGTTGTTGCAGCACCTGTGGATCTGATCTGTGCCTGCTACCCTGTGTAAACAAAGTAATAAGTGTGAACAGCTAGGTTTGCTCAGGTAAGATGTGAAAAGGCAGTCAACTTACTATGAAGCTGTGTTTAGCATTCATACTCTTTACTTGCTGCTTTCGTGAAAAGGTTAATGTTTGTCTAATCCTTGTAGCATGGCTATTGGTGTGCGCTTTTACCTCTTTTGAGATTCCGTGTACCGGTATTAATTTGTTTTTGTTTTAGAGCTCAGACTTACTTATGAAAATTCTGAATTGCGTCTACATGGGAGCGGTGTCTCTTTAGTCAGTAGTGGCTCTGTAAAAAGGAGTATTGAGTCTTTTCTCGTTTTTACTGTTGCCAATCAAGAGCAAAGCAATTGACATTAGAACAGTATTCAGGCTAACAGTCACTGGTGCGACTGGGAGGGAAGCTACTTTTTCACTTGTGTTAGTTCTGCTGTCAGAAAAAGAGCTCTGTATTTTTGAGAGTAACTCAGTGGCATGGTTGTGGAACCACCTTCTCGATTACCACTGTCTACCTTTACGAAGGGAATGAGAGTGCACAGGCTCGGAACAAAGAAATGTTATTATTAGCAATATTTCATGGACTGACAAGAAAGTTGTCTGACTTTCTCATTTTGTGGTAAGGTAGCAAGTAAAGGAGTCAGCTGTTCATTTTGAAAGTAAAACTCTGCTCTGCAGGTCATTAAAGGCAGGGTTCATCTAACCCATCTTCAGCTGTGACTAATTAATTAGATCCCTAAATTCTCATGTAGACACCATTTGTAATCAACAGAGTGATAAAATGACTCAGTTTACTTTTTCTAAGAGCTTGTTGAAATGGAATGAATCATTTTTTCATCGGGATATATTTTATTCTACCAGACCATACTAATAAACATTTAGCTAAAACTGTTACATAAATGTAATAAAGGATTGTAAAGTCATGCCCATAGAATATTGCCGCTGTTTTGTAGCAGTCTTGGGGGGTTGGGGTTTTTTACGGGTTTTTATTGTGTCTGATCAACTGAGAGTTCAAGGAAAATACGCAACACAACAGTATTTTGATACTGAGTCAGGTGTGATGCCATGACGATATCCTCCATTTTTTTCAGGACAAAAACCCCAACCATATTGGTATATGAGATCACTTGTCAAGAGTGAAAATACTTTCCTCGCTGCAAACTAAAAGCAGTGTTATTCACTAACATATATAATTCAAGCAAGAATTTGAGATGCCTGAATGTTGAAATGGCTTAAGTCTGTGTCATAAAGTAATTGGCATGTGACATTTGTCTTATCAGTAGTCTGCAGGAAAATCTCTCGTCTGTTAGGGATGCCAATGGCCCTGTGATTGCAAAACTGCTGGTATTTTCTTTGATTACACATAGTGATTTTCTCTAGTAGCTAACGTATATCAAAGTATGCTTTGTCATGGGTGACAAAGAGAGTGAAGGCCCTTTTCTGAAGACAGTGATACAAATTAAACAAGTGGGACAGCAAGGCAGCATGTGGCTGTAAATACAACTGGTTAGTCAACAAAATTGTAGTTATTGAAACCTCCTAATGCTAGATCCTTGGCAGACAGCAACTAGAAAGGGCTCAGCCTTGGACTTCCCTTCACTCCCTGTAAAGAAGCAGAACGGAAGGAAGAAGTAAAGAAAGTCTTCTGAAGGGAAAAAGTTCACTAGCACAAAATGTCTGCTGTACAAAGTAAGGTGTGTCAAAACTGCAAGTTTCGTGTCATTTAGGAGAATCAGCCAAAGGTGCTTATGGAAATAATTCTGTAAATAATTTATAGTTTTCTACCAATTTTTTCTTCAAAGAACAGAATATGGACTCTTCATGATTTTCCCCCCACAGTTTTTCCATGAACTTGCTCTTGGTTTAACTTTTCATTGTTCTTGAAATTGAGTAATATAGAAAAAAATTATCAGTCACGTAAGCCACTCAAGCATTTTTCCCTGGTTTTGAAATACATGTTCATCAAGCATAATCATTTCTACTGCCTAATGCTAAAAGTTCTTTTCCATAAATCTATTGTAGACACACACAGGAGTGGGTAACAGTTTGTAGTTCTGATTTTCCCATTAAAGCTCAAAGGTTTTTATTTTCTAGGAGCATAGCAGGAATGCACATATTTTAGAAATTCTTGCAAACAAAATGCTGAAAAATAATCAAAATAAGAATATACTTCAAAAGCAAACCTGAAGACTTGATTCTGTGAGATATCTACCATGCTTAAGGTAACACAGAGGGGGTATTCCCAGCTGTGCATGGCCCTGTGGCTCATGCACATGTGCCGACATTGTCCATGCACTGTAGGAAAAATCTGTCACATCTACCAAGGGAAGATGCCAGGAACCATCTTAATCCTGATTTCACCATTTGGGAATTCCTTAGATTTCTTAGGGATTCATAAATGGGATAATTAAAGCAGCAGTTGTACTCTTGATTGCTGCTTCTGACCTGATGAATACTTACTCATAGTAACGATGTCCACTGTAGAAAAGCACTTGAGTCAAAGATAGCCTTATTTAGCAACTCGTTATCTAAAAGATGCATTTATGCTAGTGTTTTATTTGTATTGCGTGGCATTTTGAAGCAAATCTGGCTATTTGTATTTGCTGCAGTTTGGCTCACATTAGGGAGGAGTCTCAGAACATGGAAATTCAAATCATTACAAATGAAATAAAATCAGATTATAGTCTCCAGGTGTGTATCTGATATGCTCCAGTGGCTAATGGATATTCAGCTCATGGGGCCAGACTGGAAGTAACCCTCTCAAAATGCATAAAAGTTGGGTGCCGATTCACAGTGTCAGCTGTTTTGCCTTAGATATCTCCATCTACTTATTTGTAGTACTTGATAATGCAAAGCCAGCCTATGATAATTAGATACTCATAATAAATTTTATTTTGTATTAATTCACTTTACCTTTTGCTGTGTATTCGTTACTGATATTGTAGATATTAGGCATGCCAATACCCATGTCCCCAGCGCTCAAAATTCTTTTAGGGGGTGGATCTGCATATACCTGTTTATGGTTATTCCAGCCATGTGTTTTCCTGATTTAGAATGTTGCCTCCCTGCTAACAGCATCCTATGGATCTCTCTCCCTTTTTTCTTTCTTTTTTTTTTTTTTTCTCTCTCCCTGTGCAAGAATAGGTCCTTGGATGTGTAGAATAATCAGTGTTGTCTGCATCATCAGATTTGTTCATTGTCCTAAGCGTATTAACTGTATAGGATTTTCAGTGGGGTCCTAGTATGATTCATTTTTCCCTTCCATGCTGTATGCTGGCATTTTTATGTATATTATTAGGAAAAATGACATCAGTCATGCAGATTTATTGAGCAAGTACAGTTAAGCAGGTTCGGCAAGACTCTAATTTGTTGGGGTTTGATTTTTAAAATAACAGAAAGTACCTTTTACAAACTCAGACTGCCTTGATAATTATTTAAACCAGCAAAGTCAAATTCTCAGAACTGTTGGTTCATCCTCTTTAGCAAGTCAAGGAATTTGCAGCCAATGTAACCCATCCTGCATCCTACTCCCACTTCCCTTCTGAAACAGACCTTTCAGTTTACTCTATTGGAGTAGGACCAAGTAGAAGTAGGATTATGGAGAATATCATTTGAAGTCATGTAGTATGACTAGAAAGAGCTAGAATTGGTATCTCCAGTTGTTATAGTTGTGTCAGTAGGTACTGAGAATTGGGACATATATTCAACAGCAGAATAAAGAGCTTTATGTACAGTTTGAACGATACAGACCATTATCAGGAATAAAGTACAAAGCCGTTTTGGAAAGCTAAAGAATTACCTAGCTTTTTCTTTATTAACATTTGCATGATTCTATAAAACCATTTATGTAACTAATTAATGATTTATTTGCATGACTTAGAATGCCACCCCCCTGTGAGCTGTTCTCCCATGTTCTGATGGGGGTTGGGGAGGAGGAAGGTTGGATTTCCTTGTCTTCCATTTGTCTCATTAGAAATATGAAGAAAATACTTTGATTCTTGGAACAAAACAAACCACCCAACAGCTTCAGCACCTAACAATAAACCTCTCTTAAGCATTGGTCTACAAATGCTATGCAAATATCTGCTGTTAAGCATGTTAGCAGTGCCACGGAATTCATCGAGACTGTGTATTGTATATGCCTGTCCCTTTTTAAATAGAAGTTGAGGACTTGAAAAAGGTTTCCTTAGATGTTCTGTGTTGGATAGTGCTGTAAGGGTTGCCCACCCCCTGGAAATCCATTGGCAGAACTTTATATCAATGGTGAGATAATTTCCATTTCTGACTGTGTAAATAATCACTAAAAAATCTACTACATGAAAAAAATGAGAAGGCCATTTGTTTATATTGTAATTTATATATTTCAATGTTTATATAGCAAGCAGTAGCCATTTAAATGCTATGACTGAGCTTATTCAAATAATTCAAACTGGAAAAAAGAACATAGCTTACTCCTCAGCAAATTAATTGTCTACATGTACAAGTTATTGTCGGAGTAGGACCTGTTCCTGAAAATAATCTGATAATGACAGTGTTTAGAAGTAGAATGTTTCATTTAAATGTTTCTTGACTTCAAACAGATTTTATAGAGCTAGATGCTATAAAGAAGGTATGCCTCTTCAACTCTTGGACTTGAGCAGGTGCATACATTTGAAACTTAGTCAAAGCAAATGTTCAGTGAAAAACAGTCTTTGATTGCCACAACGCTCAAGTTGGTATTTGTAATATGACAGAAAAGGTTTTATATATAAAATTTCTTCAACTGTACCTTCTAGTATATTTATTGTATGTATACTAAGATACAAATTTATTTACTAATGCAAAGTCAGTGTGAAACAGCATGTGCCAAAAGCTCAAGATTAGAAGCTTAGTTTTAAGGCGTTTTTAGTGAAGAAATGCAGGTTATACCACTTCACAACTGTTAGCCTGTTTTATTTCTTTTGTAAGTTTTGAGTTATTCAAAATATTATACAAAAATAGAAAAAAGGATGTACACTAAATACAATTACTGTTATACAGTGAACAATACTGCTCCCAACAATGAACAGAAAAAACCACTGGTTGGAAAAATTTGTGTGCTAAAATTAGATTATAACTTAGAGTACCATTCACCCAAATAGATTTTACAGAGTTATAAAGAGAAATGATTTTTGTAATTAGGGTGAATGAATGCATTTATTTCAGTATACCAAGTTAACACCTTTAGAGCAACTTCTATGACAGAAAAGCTATTTAAAGGACCACTGCAATGAAGAATGACTGACAATATGGAGCAGTACAGAAGGGACCTCATTAGTTTTTTACAGGAGGAAGAAATTGGAAAGCTAAAGCTTTCAGAGGGCAAGAGTCAGCCAATGTAACAAGGAATTCCTTATAAGAACTGTGTCTGTTCACCTATTACATAGCAACCATTGCAGTTGAAATTCAAGTGAGAAGTGTCTTAAGATAATGTAGAGAAATGTGAAATATGTTTGTAAAATGTCCTATCCTCACAGAATTATCTGTTACAGAATTTAACATAAAAATGCAAAGATGCAGACAGAGCTGTCCTGATAATGAGAAGCAAGCAAATACTTATTTATTGTAAGACATTCTTGTTTCATAGTAATGATGGTATCATGGTAAAAATTAAATGTCAACATCAGGTGCTTTTATGTCACTCATACAGTAGAAATAACTTGGAAGGTTTTTTTATGCAGTAATTTGGAAGCTGTGCTTTACAGTAGGTAGAGAAGCTATTAAGCAGTAGTAAGGATCCAGAACTGAGCAGGTATTTCAGATAACTGTACTTATCTGCAATAAAAATTAGCTAAAAAAAACCCAAACCCAAAACACTGAATTAAATTTATGTTGAAGCTCTCTAAATTTGCTGGGAAATATGCTGGATTATTCCATTGTTATAACCACATGAGAGAGTTTTTCGGGTAGAGTGACAGGGGACAGGCAATTAATAGGAAGGCATAATAGGCAAAATCCCTTCAACTTGTCTTAACACAGGTTTACTGCCATGAAGGAAGAGATTTTAAGCCATTGAAAACTGTAATCTTTCAAATAATAAGCCAATGAAAACAGTAATCTAAAAGATTCTTAAGGGTGAATTGTCACCCTTTCCATCTCTGACCTTCAAGGATAGTGTACGCATGTATTCTCTATTCCTTGATAATTCTGTCAGACTTTTTAGTGTAGCATACAACAGTCTCTATTCTCATCGGGGGAATGAAGGGGGATTTTATGCCTTACCATCTCTGACAGGATGTTTTATTTTAGTTTCTCGTGCCTCACCAACAGGCAGCACCCACAGGACTTGGTCCCAGCATGGCCTGTGCAGAGGGGTTTGTGCTTGAGCAAAGGAGCAGCACTCTGTACCCTTGAGCTTGTCATAACGATTGTGCAAACAACTTGTGACAGCCAAGAGTGTGCATGCATTCACATTTATGTTTAAAGCATACAACCATGAGACACAAACTTGCCAAGTTAAAGAAATTTTGTAATGAAAAATGTACCAAGAAAAAGAAAGACAATGCTTGCACGGAAAAGAGTAAGCAGAGGTATAGTAGCACAGCAGGAGAACCAAGGTGAAATAGAGGCTTGATGTAGCTATTCTTCCTTTGAAAATATGGGTAGCTGTGAACTAAACTATAAGACGCTGGTCCTTATACACATTTGTTGGACTTTTGGATAACGCGTGTGCTTCTGAATTAAGCTAAGATGAGAATAGATCTAACCAGCAAAACATCCTATGGATCTTGCTGTAACAAAACATGGAGAATTGAAAGTCAAAGCTATGAAACACTGTCAAATTTGTATTAGAAAAAATTTGCAGCACTGTTAACAGGTCTGGTCTTGAACTTTGCATCTGTCATTTTTGTAAGGCATAATGTCTGTCAAATTCCTCTCCAGAAATTGCTCTTTTAAAAGAGCATGAACAATATGTACTTTTAATACATGCATTATATTCTCAACTCCTAGTCTTAATCTCCTGGAACCATTCTTCAACTATTAATACATTTAGTTAAATAGCTTTTTATACAGGGCTAGAGAGGTAGTCACTGTATGCCATGGATGAATTACAGAAGCAGTTGAATATTCCAAACATTTATTTATATTGTGATGCTTTTCATCAACTCAGAACTTGCAATTGTTTATTGAGAATAGAAACTACTCAAAAATCAGCAAGTATATCAAGGTTTCTGAAATTCAGTGCCATATCATGAGAATTGATGTTTAGCCATTTACAAAGGCTTAAGATTTTATCCTTGGTCTAGTTTTGATAGCATAACTATAGTTGCATTTATATCTTATGTCCTAGGCTATTAAGGATCTCCCTAAATCAAAGCTCAGGGAGCTCAGTAAGTTTTATTTATCTTGGATGCTCATTAGGCAGAGAATGGGTATGCTCTTGCTCTTAATGAATGCAGTTATAAGTGTCATTCCTGTCTCTTGGACTTTTATGCATATTTCCAAAATTTTGTGTTGGAATTCAGAGGAATTAATGTATATAGACTTGCTTGGGATATTGGCACTTGTCTTGCTCCCACTTCAAAGCCCCTTTCAAGAATCTTCAGAAGACTAGCACAAGGCATGAGTAGACAGATAACTAACCTTCCCAGGAAAAAAATGTATATGTCTTTTAGGAGCAGCTTTGCAGGTTTTATAATTTTTTTTAGGAACACTATTAAGAAAGCTATAAAAACACATGCACTCAAAATACCCTAATTTTTCTTCAGTATCTCCAGAATGTCAAATCATACCTCCTAGCCCTAAACAAAACAAGCATCAGCATTAAATTAATCCTTACTTTTTTCAGTAAAATTATTATACTGCATCTACACTTTACTAACACAGCTTCTGACCAAATAAGTAAGCAACAGTAAAAAAAAAAAGTAAACACATGAGTTTATAAAACAGATTCTTTATAATATATATGTATTCTTTTAAAACAAGAAGAGCCTTAAAAAAAAAGCCCTTCTTTTATTCTTCCCATCAGTACCAGGAGACGTGCTGACATTCACATCCTATCTCATGAGATCCAGCCAATAAAGTCAGTAGGCAGGATTAAAGCACGGGAACTGATAGAAAACATGAACCTTCATTTCTATTCCTTTTCCTTGCACGTTTACATCTAAAGAACAACTGAACATTTTTTTACCTTAGTTTTTCTTGCCATGGTTTTTCATGTCACTACTGTATTTCTCCCAAGTTCAAGGAAAAAACCCTTCATAGATAGTATGATATTATTGACTGTAAATACCTGTGATTTGTATGTCAAGAAATAAAACTTGTATGGATTGGAAAGCTTCTTCGGGGTGTTATTTTTCATCAACTTGATGAACAAGAACTATGTTCTGAAGATAATATGGATGAGATTTCAATAGGAAGGGAATAATGTCAGCTCTCTGCCCTTGATAAAATACAAGGACCTGATGTCTGTTTGATCTTATTCCTTGACAAGACTGGCTCATTGCCTCTAGAAAAGCTGAAAACACCTCTGTAAAGCTGAACCTTGTGGTATATGGATCTGGAATTATACGTTCAGGAGTTCACGTTTCTGATAGGTTACTCAGAACCAGATTGATCTAAAAGCGCGTGTGCTCTCAAAGGAAAACAGCAATTCTTGCAACAATTTTTTGTGGCTGAAAAACATTATTATGGCAAGGAAACATCTCTCATCCATGCTATTCACTATCGACATACTGTATACATACATATATGAAATGGCCAAGAAGCTGCCACAAAGGCTGGCTGCAGCCACCATTTTGTGATGGTCGTTTAGAAGTGGCATAGCTCCCTCTTTCCATGGGCTGCGACCATGGTGCAATTTCGAAGCACAGGACGTAGCCTACACCAGGCTCCATGCTTGCAGGGCCAGGCAGCACAGCTGCTGGAAGCTATTTCACACTGTGGTGAAGTCTGAAGTGCAAGCATATCCTTAGTATTAACACTCTTGGGGATGCAAAAGCTGTAAAAGTGAAGAAGTGCTACATACGAGTCCTCTGTCCAAAAGCTTCCCAGTCTTGCAACCTGAAGAATGTAAGGGGAGCACATGTTTCCTGCCCAGCAGTTTATCACTGGCTTATCCCTCAGGGCCGTGTTTCTTGTTTGAAATCTGGCAGTGGTGGGCAGACCCTGAGATTCTTTGGGTAAAGTTAAAAATACAGTTCCAGACTGAACTTCAGTATTGTGTTTCTAATACTTATTTCTGTATCTAACTTTGAGCAATGCGTTAATACAAGGCTTTTGTGAAAAATGACGTTGTCTGTAGGGTTCTTCTCTTTAGCTGATGTGCTTAGACATTCAGAGGGAAACTGGGTTTTCTGGGCATATGGTAAGACTCAGATAAATAAAAAAACACAATGCCTAAAGATAAGGTCCAAATCTCATAAGTTTTCTGGCAGTAGGTGCCTCTAGCAGTATGCTGGGGCATACTAACCTTGTTTCAGATTGATGCCACCGATGAAACTTATAATACAGTGTCATGATTCTCTAGGTCTTGAAAACTTTCCAACCAATTATGTCACCAATACAACTGAAACCAAGAGGAAAAATTTTCACTGATATCAAAGGCAGGCAGATTTGGCTGATTTATTTTTAACCTGCTTAAAATATGAAGTCAGCCAAGATCATGTGTGAGGGCACTGTAATGTAATTGAATCCATTTTGGGGAGCAGTATTGGTAACAACAAAGGTGCTGGAAAAAGAATTTCCTATTCAAAGACACATCTACTTAAAAATGAACTTTCATTTTTAAGTCGTTAGACCTTCTAATGAAGAGTACTTGTATACACTGGCTAAACATACTGCAGAAATTGTAGCAGGTCTAGGTGTGATTGTGTAAACTGAATACCAAAAGTTGCTTATGGTCACGCTTTAAACAGGCTATAAAGATTGTTTCCTTATTTAGCCTGTGTGCCACGTTAGACATGGCAAACTCGAATAAGATTTGAATGCATATTTTTGATAGAGTAAACCTTTAAATGTGTCACGTTTTCCATTATTGTTAAAGTTACATTTAGCATAATAAAACGGCAATCTTGCATGTATCCTTATAGAGTACAAGCCCTGCTCTTTTTTTTTTTTTAAACTTATAATTGAATGTTCTTTTACATAAACGTGTCTTTACAGCACAAGAGCGTAACAACATTAAGTGGAAAAACACCCTCTAAGATAGTCAAACCCACACATTTGCTAATGTATTCTCTTTGTAGGAAAAATTGGCTAAGTTAAGATTTGCTTCTGAGACGTTTTAACAACACTTGGCATTTAGCTTAAAACAATTCTCCATTATCTCTGAATTACCTTAATTAACCTTTTCTCAGAATTAGTAAAATGTCATTATATTATATGTTAACTACCCAACTCTTTATGTAATATTCCTCATGTTAAAAATTACGAGCGGGGATTCTGACATCAAAGTGATTTCTAGCTCTCTATATCTTACAAGGACTTGCAGGTTTCATGGCAGGCTATTTACTCCAGGGATGGTGGCATAATAGATTCACTGGAGTCCCAGGTAAGAGTTCATGGGTTGTAGTAGAAATATGTACTTTTTTAAATCACAATGAGGGACAGTCAAGGAAGGAAATATTTTATCTTTCTTGGATTTTTACTTAAATTTGTGTACTGAAAACATTCTTAAAATACAGTAAAGTGTGAATAAGTATTTTCAGAACGGCTCTGTTCTGGTACCAGAGTAATGTTATTCAAAATAAAAGAAACAGTCTTTCCAATATTAGTGTCATTGGTCTAATCACACAATTAAAGATGCTGAAATGCATATGTATTTTTCAGGATGAGATGCAAATGACATAATAAGTAGATTGAAATTGGGCTGTCTATAATTAAAATAAAACAGAAGTCTTTAAGTGCTTCCCAATTTTAGTCAATGGCCAGGTAGAAGTGTTCAATTTGGATATGAAATGCTTATTGCTTGATTCTGTGATTATAGAGTATGATAATTAAAGGCTGATGAATGATTTATTAGTCCTCTTAAAATATATACCATCAGTTTCATTTCAGCTTCTACTCCTGTTCACTTGCTGAGCTAACTATAGATTTGAAGGTTTGGCGGCTTTGCCAGAGATTGTATTGTCTATATTTATAACACTTTAAAAAAGGAGATCAGTCAGTACTTTAAAAGGTAGTTTTCATTAAGCTTCTATTCTTTGCTAGTCTCATTCCCATTCTGTGCTCAGCATAATCAAGTATAAGCCCCTATGAGTAGTGAGGTAGGAGACACCTACGGTGTCTCGATGTTTTCTGTCTGCTGCTCCTGTAACTCAAGCTGTGCTGGCTGGGACAGCTAAGCAGGGCCTGGAGGGGGGCAAAACCTTGTTCTGCTCCTGTGCTTCTCGGTGGCCGAGTTGCATTCATGTCTGTGCAGTCACCTTGGAGATCCACATCCTCTGGGCTTACGAAGCCCACTCACCTACCTCAAGCCTGAGCTGGGGCCAAAAGCGGGCATGCAAGCGAAGTCTCTCCAAACTAATCATCAGCGTGGCCATGTTCTTCTGTGGCCTTCGGCCTGAAGCATGTAACTTATTTAAAGTATATAAATAGTTCCAGTGTACGCAAAGGAGCTGACGCTTAAGTATTTTACTAAACTGAAGTGTCAACCTGGATATTCTTTCTCTTTGCTTGTGTTCTGTTGTTTCTGTTTAGGTAATGTATTTTTTTTAATTGGTTAGATCCTCTGTGCAATGTGAATGTGAGAGATAAATGGCAAGTATAAAACGCGTAGAAATTGTGTAAAGGATTTTAAATATTTCAGGTTGTAGTTAAGATCTAACAGTATATAATCCATACCATATGACAATGTGAGAAACGGTTATTTCTGCTGGGATGAAATTTTAGTAGCTCAAATCCAGTTGCATCATTAAATGAAATTGTAGATTCTGTTGTACCATTGTGCATAAAAGAAATTATATTCAGGATAGTCTTGGTCAGTATCTGTTCTTTGAAGTAGATGTGGACTTGCAGGATGTGTGTACACATGCGTCTATGTATGTATATTTAGTGACATATATGCATATATGTTGGTCTCGTTTTATATCTTTGATTAATTCAAAGCAAACTGATATAACTGACCTGTAGCCATGAATACCGAATAATAATTATTATTATAAATTTATATTATTTAATATTCATAGCTACAGGTCAGAGTGGTTTATTTATCTTTAACCACAAGGAAAGCCTTGGCTGCGGAGCCTTTGGTCCTAATTGTAAAGAAAGTCTCTTAGTGCAAGAAAGGGGAGCCACTATAATAACCTTTGATATGTTAGTAAAGTGAGCTGTGGTTTTGTACCCTTCCAGAAACCATAGTTTGTATGGAGAAATCTGAAAGGATTTGGCAAATTATTTTGGCACGTTAACATTGCTAATTAGCAGGTAAAACTAAACAGAGCCAATAGGTTTCCTCCCACTGTTTCTTCCAAGTAAAATGTAACATGCGACAGGAATACCAAAGCCTAATCCAATGTCATGTGTAACCATCAGATCACCGATATCTTCTGTACTGATTTTGAAATAATGGCATCCATCTGCTTCCCAAGATTTACCTTTGCCTACAGAGTACAGAGCCCATCTGAAGTGGAGGGAGCTAGTTCTGCAGCGATGCACTGCTAGCGCATCAGCAAAGTGCAGGCAGAGGGAAGTCACCTTAGGCTGTAATAAGATCTTCCCTCCATAAAAAGATGGAGGGGCTGGGTGCAAACTCACAGGAGTTAATGGAGAGGGTCTAAAAATGCCCTGGCTCTGAATACATTCCACAGGGAAAGGAATAACAGGGAATCTATTTTGCTGAGAACTGCTTTATTTTAAGCATATCTTAAGGAGAAGGCAAAGCCACTTAGCAGACAAACTTGCACGGAGTGCCCTTGCTGGAAATGTTTATGCTTTTTCATAAAGGGATGCTGTGCATGCTAATATGCCGGTGCAGTGCTCAGCTGGTGGAGCTGGGTAAAGCAAAAGAGTAAAGACCTTGTAGGGAGGTTATCCTCCTTT